>NC_086102.1:69533815-70133815 GCF_963921235.1 Mobula hypostoma | reverse complement strand
AGGTAAATTTTGATCCTTTATTGCAGAGAATTCCATGTAATGTAGACAGATGGTCATCATTGTATTCGTCAATGTCGGGAAAAGTAAATGCCTTGAAGATAAATAGCATTCCAAAGGTTAATTATCTGTTCCAATTGTTACCAGTTCAAATCCCATTAACAAATTTTAAGCAATTTGATAAAATAATAAAGGCTTTTATTTGGAATGGTTAACACCCATGCTTAAACTTTAACACATTACAATTGCCAGTTAAAAGGAGGGGCTTAGGTCTGCCAAAGTTAATATACTATTACTATGCCTTTACACTTAAGCATTTAGCACATTGGTCTCTCCCTCTGGAAAGAGCGCCTCCTTGGTATCGCATTGACTGTTCTGCTCTTCCTCCCATCCCTCCATTACAATGTTTGTCTATCAAGTTACCTCCTGAGGCAAGGTCTCACCCAATTATATTGCACATGCAAACAACAGGAATTCTGCAGATGCTGGAAATTCAAGCAACACACATAAAAGTTGCTGGTGAACGCAGCAGGCCAGGCAGCATCTGTAGGAAGAGGTGCAGTCGACGTTTCAGGCCGAGACCCTTCGTCAGGACTAACTGAAGGAAGATATTGCACATATATTGCACATGCATTTGTTTTGGAATAACCTTTATTATTTTCTAAGTATCTTAGCTATTACATTTTTTTCATTCTAGATCCCAGCACTTTCCATAGGAAATTCATTAATAATTCCCTGTTTTATACTTTCTCTCTTTTTCAAAATAGTGGCACCACACTTGTAACCCTCTAACCTGCACAAACAACTCCAGGATCTACAAAAATCTGGAAGATGATAACCAGAACATCCAGTCATAGGAGCCACCTCTTTCAAAAGGTGAGAGAGAGAGAGAGAGAGAGATTATCAGACCCTTGGGATTGTCAGTTTTCAAGCTCATTAGGTTCTCCAGAAGTATTTTTAATATTAATTTCATTTTGTTCAGTTTTTCCCTTATTTCTGTGCTGCCCATTGCAAACTCTGCTCTGTTTACTGCAGGTCCCTTATGGATAATGGCAGAAACACTTACATACTTAAACTAATTCAGAAATGGAAAAGTGATGAGGATGCATACAGGTTCCAAGGTGATTTAAACAAGCAGAGTGAGGGCTTCGAAAAAAAACAATGGAAGTGGTGGGGAAATTAGATAAATACTGTCTGTCTGTGCTCTTACAAGGCAAAAACACTTAGAGAAGTACTGAGAATCAAAGGTTCAGTAGAACGGGGAAAAAAAAACAGAAAAGGGGAATCATAGATGTAAGAAAGTGACAAGTGCCTTAGTAGAATTTAAATTTTGAGTTTCTTGTACCTCGCTGTGCTGCTGGCATCATATCATGCCAGGAAGTGATAACTTCCCAGTTTTACTTATCTTTGAATTTAATGAAGCAATGCAATGAGCAATAACATCCTTAAACAGCAGCTCATTGTCCAGCTGGGTACGATATTGAGACATAATAGAGTCAATATCACAATGAATGGTAGTGGCTGCATCTTGACTACAGCCTTCCTGCTCAGAGGCATTGCTGATCGGCACAACTGATCTTGGTCTCTTCTACACATGGCTGGCGGTTGCCAACTGCCAGGGTATGGTTGATGTAAGTTATACCATGAGCCCACTTCAGCATCTTCAACGGGAAGACAGACAACTTTTTGAAGAAATAATGGGGTGTGGGTTGGTGGAACTGCAGTATTATCCTGCCTCCCCAGGGAAAGTTTAGCAGGCTAAGGAAGTTGGGGAGACTTAAAGCTTTTGAAATGACAAGAGAAAGTTGTGTCAACTGTTCTCAGTTGTCAGTGCCTTTGTCTCCGAGGTAGGTGGGCCTAATTTCCATTTTAGTGACCTCTGCACAAAAATCTAGGCTGGAGAGCAGGTGCAATACCGAGTGAGAGCTATGGTGTCTTTTAAGCACTGAGTATACCAAGCCTCGTGGTTTTAGTAGTGGATGGAAGCAGTCTCATTGAACTATTTTAAAGAAAAGCATGGAAATTATTCTGGTTCTGAATTAGTATTTCTAAAAGGAATGGTCCATTGATTGTCATATTGCTGCTTGAGAGAAATTTCTCTGAGCATGTGCACTATGTAAGTTCCAACATTACAACAATAACTACACTTCAAACAGACTTTGTTGATTGTGAAGCACTTCGTAAGGATTTGGAAACCTCTATATAAATGCAAGTATTTCTTGATTTAAAGCAGAAATACCAGACTCAACCTCCAGCTTCATTATAACTAATGATCTGTCAGGCAGTGTTGTAAATGTGAGTGCTTTCTTATTTGTGCTACCCATGGCTTCTTGAGTATGTTGAGGGAGTGCTTGTGGCAGATTTGAGCGACATGTGTAGGAGAAGCTGGTAAATCAATCAACCCATCTGAATACTTCAATTCACTGCCACTCTGTTTCAACATTCTGAGCATCAAAGTGCACAGCAAGTATTCAGAAAAAGAAACTATTATTTACTTTACCCTCTCTGTTTACAGACAGAAATGATGTGGTAGTGAGATGAAATTCTACCCCTGTACTCACGTACAAATAGTGTAGCTGTTACTCAGTGAAGAAAAGTACAATAGAAGCAGCAGATTCTGAAAGGAAAGGATTGGAGACACATTGGATTGTCATAGAAGCAAGTCAGGTAAATGTGACCCAGTTGATGTACTAGATTTGGATTTCCATGAGGTACATAATGAGGTGACATATAAAAGATTTCTGCTGCACAAGATAAGGGATTATGGTGCTGAGTTTCATATTTGATTGCACAGAGGATTGATCAAGAGGCAGAAAAACACTAAAGGTCAGCATGCTGCTACAGGATGTAATTTAAAAAAGGAAATTGCAAGAAAGAATTGGGAACAACATTAAGAAAGTTTTGTTGCTATTATACCGGATATTGATGAGAGTACATCTAGAGTACTGCATTAAATTTTGAACTTATTTGAAGAAGGATAGCAATAGTTTGGTAATTTTATTCCCTAAATTAGAGGTTGTCTTATGATATATATTAAAAAGGTCAAGCTTATAAGCTCTGGAGATAAAAGGTGATTTCATTGAGGTGTACAGGAGTCTGAGGGTCCTCAGTATTGAAACACATTTCTCTGATGGCTACATCTAGAATTAGATGAGAGTCTCTGGAGAGAGGGTCCACAACTTAGAGCATTTTCTTTTCTCAAAAGATTATGAATTTTTGGGACTCATCACCCCTGAGGTCTGTAGATACAGAAACATCAAACATACACAAGGAGGTACATTTTAGAACTACTTTTGAGTTGAGGGTTAAAGTTTAAGGAGTTCATGAAGGTTAATAGGCTTGGGTTAAGGATCAGATGAACTATGAATGGTGAGCAGACTTGAGGAGATGTGTGGCCGACTCCTGATACTATTTTTATGCTCCTTTTCTACCCTGTTAACCAACTATGTAAGGAAACATTGCCTTGTTGTAAATGGTACGGAACGCAAACTTCAACTGACTTGAGAGCTTTTCTTCTTGAATGTTAAGAAATAGTTTCATAAAAATATCAGGGGAGTGTAGAAAACTTAAAGTTCATGTACATTATACTACTTTGAATTTTCGTAAAAACGTCAACTTTCCGTTTTGGATTGTATTAGTGTGAATGTGAGAGAATCATGAAAAAAGAAATTAGTAGCCAAGATGAAAGGGACAGAATACTGTTTTACATAGCTGTTGTCAGAGTATATCCTTTTACACGACTGTAGTGCTATTAAATATTTCATACTGCAGATTGCCTTTGACTTGCAGAACGTGGCCTTCCTTTTTCACAAATGTGTGGTCATTGAACATTTGTTTTGTCTCTGCCTCTATTTTACAATGAGTGAGGTGAAGATCCTCCCATCATAATGTTAGGTATGGAGTTCTAGGATTTGAATCAACTAAGATGTAGGAACTGCTGTGTATTGCAACAATATGCATAAGTTGTTTATTTTGGCATTCTTACGCATCTGCTGCCCTGTAACTAAACGAGAGAACAGATGGGAGCTTGGAAACTGCGGAGCATTTTGAAAAGTAGGTGCAATTAAACAAGGAAAAGTACTTTCTTTCCCCTTATATATTTCCTGAAATTTATAGGACAAAAATAAAAGCTAAGAAAGCTGTTGAACAATGGTTTGGATCTTCCAAGCCACTGTGATGTCAGTGCTGATTCCCCAATCTTCCGACCGACTCATGTTAGTCCATTGTTGCTGACCTCTTGACTTTTGCAATTGCTCTCAGTGAACCAGGCAGTACCAAGGTGCTTTGGAGCACCTGAACTGTTGAATGGTGGGATGCCTCAGGCTAAGTGAGCTCCAAGAAGGAGCAAGTTGCCTGCCTCCGTCTGGCACTTGGAGAGGTGGTGGAGGACAGAAGTAAAGCTTTTGGTACAAAGATCACCAGCCAGTTTTTTTTATAATCACTAAAAAGATCTGCACCAGTAATGATCATATCACAAATATCTTTCATAGTAAAGGCAACCTTTATTAAAATGGAGACAAGCAACAATTTTCTAAAAGCTCCCCTTTCCTCCCAGTAATCCAGAGTGATCCCTGGACAGTACCCTACACTTTACAGCTCATTTGGCTGTTTTACTGTGTGGGGAATGACAGGCCTTTTACCCATGCTCTATCCTGAGAAACGACTCAGCTGAAAAATGTCACAGGCTAAATGAAGGAACTTGTCCTCAGTTTAACAAACTTGACCAACAGTAGCTTGGGCAATTAGTGCAAGATTTAGCAATGAGTTACACTGCTGAATTCCCTCAGTAATGGTCCCAAGAGGCTTGGGATGGGTTGCAGAACAAAGCACACTCCAGCTTACAGCAGCAGACAAAAGCAGCATGCGATAGATGAGAGACGAGGCCCAGTATGAAGTAAAAGGAAATGCCTTTCCTAATTTAATTGGACTTCTCAAAAGTACTTGTCATACCTGTACAAAGGGGTCATGTTACACCTGAACTCGCATGAGATCAATCGCCTTGTGTGCAGGTTTGCTAGAGTTTTTGGGGAGGGTTTAAACTAGTTTGCCAGGGGATGGGAACTAAAGTGATAGGTCAGAAGATGGAGCAGTTAGTGTAAAGGTAGATGTAACATGTAAAGAGACTGTGAGGATGGATAGGCCATGGAAAAGGCGCAAATGCAGTTAGCTGGATGGGTTGAAATATGTTTATTTTAATGACAGAGGTATCAGGAGCAAGGGTGATGATCTTAGAGCATGGATTGATACTTGGACCTATGATGTTGAGGCCATAATGACTGTTACAAGGGCAGGAATGGTTACTGGATGTTCTGGGGTTTAGAAATTTCAAAAGGGACAGGGAGGGAAATAAAAAGAGGTGGAAGAGTGGCATTGCTAATCAGCTGGAGAAAGGGAGGACGTCATGGAGGATTGTCTACTGAATCAGTGCAGGTGGAAGTCAGAGACACTAAGGTGCCGATCAGGAGGTAGATTTTAGAAAAATGCAATAATAAACCAGGGTTGTTTTCGTGACTGACTTCAACTTCACTATTATTGATTGGTACCTCCTTAGTGCAAAAGGTTCAAATTGGGTGGAATCCAGGAAAGGTTAATGTAGACAGGCCGATTAGAGAAGAAGCCATAGTGGATCTGGTATGAGGCAATTAATCTGAGCAGATGTCAGATCTCTTGGTGGTTGAGCATTTCAGAGACAGTGATCACAACTCCCCTCACCATTACCATTGTGTTGGACAGGGATAGGAGCACACACTATGGGAAAGTATTTAATTGGGGAAGGGTGAATTATGATGCTATTAGGTAAGAACTTGGGAGGATAAATATGGAACAAATGCATTTAGGCAAATCATAATGGAAATGGAAATGTTTAGGATGCACTTGTATAGGCTTCTGGGTTAGTTTGTCCTACTGAGGCAGGGAAAGGATGGTTGACAAGACTTTTTTCCCAGGGTGGAAATGGTTGATATGAGAGGATATAATTTTAAGGTGGTTGAAGTGAAGTACAGGAGTGGGATGTCCGAGGTAGGATTTATTCACAGAGAGGGGTAGATGTGTGGAATACATTGCCAGAGTGGTGGGAGAGACAGATACATTAGGAATATTTAAGAGATCCTTAAATAGGCACATGGATAAAAGAAAACTGGTGGGCTACGTGGGAGGGTGTTGCAGTAAGTGTCAATCTTACCTATTCATCAAAAGCCACTCCCCCATGCTAGCCAGGGATTGGCTTGCTTAAGGATTTTGCAGTCCTTCCACTGGCACAGTTTGGTGCCAGGCTATGTGCCAATGAGACCATGGTGCTGGAAGAGTATAAACCTAGCCACTGAAAACACTCTGTTTCTTACTTCATGGGTTCACTGTCAGTCTGGGTTGTAACTGATGCCGCGGGAACAGTGGAAGTGTACTGCATTGAGAGAAGTTCCAAGCACAGACTTTAGGTAAACGTTTGTAACTGGGTGTAACTTGAAGGGCTTACTTAATATTTGGAGTCTTGTCCTGAAAACAAATAATTCAAGTTCAAAGTTCAAAGTACATTTGTTATCACAGTACATATATGTCATTATATACAACCCTGAGATTTATTTTCTTGTGGGCATTCACAGTAAGTACAAGAAACACAATAGAATCAATGGAAGAGTGCACCCAACAGCACTGACAAAAACAATGTGCCAAAGACCACAAACTGTGCAAATACAGAGAAAAAAAGAAATAATAATAAATAAATACTGTAAGCAATAAATATTGTGACGTGCTGAGGTGGGGTGTGGTCGACAACTCACCTCTGCATTTCTAATGACCAGTACTATTTATTGTCCTTGTGTTAAAATTCTTTTGTGGGATTATGGTGGGAACTTCCTGTTCATTTATTGCTACATTATAGCTTGGGTTACACAGATATTTGCTTGTGTATTTGTGGGTCACCCTAACCTTAACTGTGGTGTGTGATGGTCACCTCCTCCGTCAGTGTAATACTGGTTGGGTTCACTTTCCGGGTCATGGTGCCTGGTATGTTTTGTGTCTATCACAATAAAATAGTTGTTGAATTAAAGAGCTTCCTCGTCTGTCATTATGGACGTAATCCTCACCACAATATCAAGAACATGAGAGGAAGAGTCCTTGAAAGTGAGTCAATAGGTTGTGAGAACAGTTCAGTGATGGGGCGAGTGAAGATGAGTGAAGTTATCCTTACTGGTTCAAGAGCCTGATGGTTGAGGGGTAATAAATGTTCCTGAACCTGGTGGTGTGAGTCTTGAGGCTCCTGTAACTTTGTCCTGATGGTGAGAAGAGAGGATGGCACATTGTTTTTCTTCAGAAAAAGGACAGAGATATTTGAGTTAAATAAAGGCAGAAAAAGGTTGAAATTCACAAGTTTATAACCAGCGATTGTAATAAATAAATAACTACATACATACATACGTAAATAAATAAAACAGATATGGTCAGAAAGATAGATGAGTTTGTTTGTACAAACGATAACTCGTTGTTGTATACTGAGTGAATCGAGCAGCATTGTGAAGCAAATGTAATAGCCAATAAGAAATGCGTACCAGTTTTGCTGAGTGTAACTGGTGGAAGAGCATACAGTTTTCTTAGAAGTTTGACTGCTCAAACCAAGCTGCTGAATTGTGCTTTGCTTATATCATGAAAGTAATACAGGAACATTTGGAACCAAAACCATTGTTGATTGCAGAATACGTGGCTGAATTGAAGAGATTGTCTGAGCACTATTTGTTCGGTGATAGGCTTAATAATGCACTGAGAGATCACTTAGTTTGCGGAATCTTACAAGAAAGCATTCATAAACAGCTCTTAACTGAAGCACAACTTACATTTAAAAGAACAGTTGAAATTGCCGTATTAATGGAAACAACAGCAAGAGACACATTGAGTTGCAGTCAGGAATGAAAGTGAGTGTGAACAAAATTGCAACTTCTAAACAGAAACCAGCCGGTCGAAAAAATTGTGTTACTGTTGTGGCAGGGGCTCAAATACATCAGAACAATCCAGGTTTAAAGGCTGAACTTGCAGAAAATACAAAATGTAGGACACCTACAAAGAGCAAGTTAGGCAGACCAAAATAAATTGACTGCACAGGGAAGAGAAAAAGATAAAAAGTCAAGTTGCAGTTTCAAAAAGAGCATTAATCTGCACATTGTTGATGAAAAATCTGATAATAATGAGAGTGACACAGGACTGAGAAGCCTTAAGATTTACAATGTGAAAACTAACAATAGACAAGTAACGTAGTGTACACCAAAAATGTACAGAAAATTAATTAAAATGGAATTGACTCAGCTCTTTCAGTCATTCCACAAAATATGTTTAAATGGCATTTCAAAGACACTGAATTGAAGTCTGCTGATAGCCAATTAAGAACTTATATGGGAGAAAAGATAACTCCCGTGGGAATGACATTTGTAACGGTGAAATACAAAAACCAACAAGCCACATTGGGCTTGTATGTGGGCCAGCATTGTAGAGCTATGATTGGCTGAGACAACTACAACTTGATTGGAGATCCATCCACCAGTTGTTTGCCACATCTCCAACAATGAAGCCAACTGAAAGTGAATTAAGAAAGGTACCGAGTGGAGTAAGTCTTTTAAGGGCAGGTACTTCCCTACTTATAACTTATCTAATCCTGAGGTCCTGACTGTGTGAATAATTGCTCTGCCAGCAGGGAAGGGGAAGGAGTGTTAGTGCAGGCTGTATGATGAACGCAGGTCCCAATCGGTCAATGGGAGTGAGTAGGAGCAGCATTTTGGGACGACTGTGTCAACGCCAAATGGTGCTGTGAAGGTAAGCAACTCCTAGACGCTAAATGGTACGTACTGGATATGTGGCTCCCAGGCCTACCAGCAGCTCCCCACGGGAGGGTATGGCTGCTGCTATCTGGGGTACATGGCACCTTACATACACCACCTTAATTGTCTGGATGAGTCCCCTGCCCTTGAAGGTTGGCACAGTAAGAGGTGCATCACAGACGGGGGAAGGTTCTGGATGATAGCCTTCCCCCTGTATGGTACAGCCAGGCTGTCCCAGGAACTGATATGCATGGCCATCGAGATGGCTGCAGTGATTGAGGATGCACTGACCAGAGTGTTAGTTGAGATGGTGGCTACTCAGATGATGGCTCTTGCAAAATCTTACCTCCTTGGACGACATGCTCGTGGAGAAAGATGCTGCGATTGGTCAGGAGTGCTGCACCTACACCCCCAAAGAGTCTGTGAACTGACTGATCATATCCAGCTGTCAGTAAATAAGATCAGAAAAGTGGGGTCCAGCTCCATAAATTTCCCTGGGGGAAAGCTGGTAGCCTTTTGGGGTGTTGGGAGGCCTATTGTAGTATACTAGGCAGCAAATGGTGGGCTGATAACACTGGGTATCATAGTGTAACGTTTTATGGGTAGCATAGTGGGATGTCTGCGGGGTTATACTATCCTACGGGTCGAATGTCACGATATTGCATATTTTGAGAGATAGGGTCTTGCAGTAAGTGTCAATCTTATTTGTTTAACAAAAGCTGCCCCCTCCCCCATGCTAACTAGGGATTTGCTCAGTTAAGGAACATTGCAGCCCTTCTGCCAGCTGATAATATCACGGCCCTGGTGGAGTATAAATCTGGCGCTGAACGCTCTCTGTCACTTGCTTTGGGGGCTTGCCGATGGACTGGGTCATGACTGGTGCCACAGGAACCGTGGAAGTGTGCTGTAGTGAGAGAGGGCCTGAGTGCACACTGTAGATAAGTACTTGTAGCTGGGCGTAATATGAAGGGCTTGCTGATTGCTTAGTTTCAGCCTTGTCCTGTAACTTACTTACTGGTAGTGAGTGCCTTCTGTCACCATTCACTGAGCCAGCAAACCTGATTTCACACAACAGAGGGAAGAGTAAGATTTATCTTAGAGTAGGTTAAAAGGCCAACACAATACTATGGGCCGAAGGGCCTGTACTGTACATGTTCAAAATGCAAAGGTGCAAGTCACTGTGGCTTTCCAGACTCATGGCTGTTACCACCTTGAGAGATGGGGTCGTGGAGAAAGCAGGCATATGGGAACACAAAACCCAATCCACCACCCCTCCTGATACAGGTAGATCTCAGCAGTTACTGACAAACAAGGGAAGATCTGCAGGTGCTGGAAATCCAAGCAACACACACAAAATGCTGGAGGAGCTCAGCAGGACGGCAGGACAGGCAGCATCCATGGAAAAGAGTAAACAGTCGATGTTTCGGGCCCAGACCCTTCATCAGGACTGGAAAGGAAGAGGAGAGGGCAGTAAGAAAGTGGGGGGAGGGTGGGATAAGATGTACAAGGTGGTAGGTGGTAGGTGAAACCAGGAGAGGGGGAGGGATGAAGTAGAGAACTGGGAAGTAGATTGGTGAAAGAGATACAGGGCTGGAGAAGGGGAAATCTAATAGGAGAGGACAGAAGGCCATGGAAGGGGGAGGAACACCAGAGGGAGGCAATGGGCAGGCAAGGAGATAAAGTGAGAGAGGGAAATGAGAATGGTGAATGGTGAAGGCAGGGAGGGCCATTACCAGAAGTTCAAGAAATCGATGTTCACGCCATCAGGTTGGAGGCTACACAGATGGAATATAAGGTGTTGTTCCTCCAACCTGAGCGTGGCCTCATCACAACAGTAGAGGAGACCCTGGATTGACATATTGGAATGAGAATGAGAAGTGGAATTAAAATGGGTGGTCTCTTCCATCAGAAGATCCTGCTTCTTCTGATGGACAGAGAATAGGTGCTCGGTGAAGCGGTTTTCTAGACTATGTCGGGTCTCACCGATATGCAAGAGGCCACACCGGGTGCACTGGACATAGTAGAGGACCCCAACAGACTCACAGGTGAAGTGTTGCCTCACCTGGAGGGACTGTTTGGGGACCTGAATGGTAGTGAGGGAGGAGGTGTAGGGGCAGGTGTCATACTTGTTCCACTTGCAAGGGTAAGTGGCCAGGAGGGAGATCGGTGGGAAGGAACGAATGGACAGGAGAGTCACGTAGGGAGTGATCCTTGTGGAGAGCAGGAAGTGGGAGGGAGGGAAAGATGAGAGGAACCAATGGACAAGGGAGTTGCGTAGGGAGCAATCCCTGTGGAAAGCAGAAAGTGGGAGGGAGGGAAAGGTGAGAGGGCTGAATAGACAAGGGAACCCACTAATTTCCAGTTAGTGGGTTCAGAGACTGGTCTTTACAACCTCTCTCACAATCTGTTTAGAAACAAGTATCTGCCATCAGTTACTTGAAGAACCATTTAACAATCAAACTTGATCTTTGAATGATTTTAAAAGTCAAACATGCTTAAATTGTTGGTAGTTGATATCACAAATTGATTGAGCTCAAACGACTAAAACTTATTAATGGATTCTGAGTAATTAGGTATACACTGCATTCAATCTGCTTTCAACAGATAGAACCAAAACCAAAATCAACCCAGATGCGTCTTAGAGTAAATAATTGTGATGAGATATTAAAAGTCAGAACCAAAGATGGATAGGTTAAACTTTTCTGCTTGTGAAATATGTGCGTATTTTCAAACAATGCTTTCTCTAATCCTTAGTTTAGATGTTGAAATTTCTCTTGTTGAGGTCAGATTTCTTCTCTGTTCTTGAACAGACAGTATCTGAAATCGCTGAAATGAAAATAGGAATTTTGTTGATCTTTTAATATAGTTTGAAAACACCAAAATAAATAAAACCATTGTTCTAGTAACAGAATTAGTACCTAGAGATCACTGTAATGTTTTTCATAGTATAGTAGTCATACTTTATTGATCCCGGAGGAAATTGGTTTTCGTTACAGTTGCACCTTAAATAATAAATAGTAATAAAACCATAAATAGTTAAATAGTAATATGTAAATTATGCCAGGAAATAAGTCCAGGACCAGCCTATTGGCTCAGGGCATCTGACCCTCCAAGGGAGGAGTTGTGAAGTTTGATGGCCACAGGCAGGAATGACTTCCTATGACGCTCTGTGTTGCATCTCGGTGGAATGAGTCTCTGGCTGAATGTACTCCTGTGCCCAACCAGTACATTATGTAGTGGATGGGAGACATTGTCCAAGATGGCATGCAACTTGGACAGCATCCTCTTTTCAGACACCACCATCAGAGAGTCCAGTTCCATCCCCACAACATCACTGGCCTTACGGATGAGTTTGTTGATTCTGTTGGTGTCTGCTACCCTCAGCCTGCTGCCCCAGCACACAACAGCAAACATGGTAGCACTGGCCACCACAGACTCGTAGAACATCCTCAGCATCGTCCGGCAGATATTAAAGGACCTCAGTCTGCATATGCACTGGCAATTCCAAGTTTTGGTATATACAGTCTGCCTTCCTTTGGAGCCTGGCGTTATACATGCTGCCACACATACATTCCAGAGCTTTGAGCTCAGTTCGAGAGCAGTTATACTCCGAGGCTGACATGCATCTCAATTTCCTTGCAATCCAATATATCTAAATTCAAAGGTGGCAAGTTATTATGAAACAAGAGATTCTGCAGATGCTGGAAATTCAGAGCAACACATGCACACACAAAGCTGCAGGAACTCAGCAGGTTTGGCAGCATCTGTGGAGGGGATTAAACTGTTGACGTTTCAGGGTGAGATCCTCAACCTGAAAAGTCAACTGTTTACTCCCCTCCGTAGATGTTGCCTGACCTGCTGAATTCCTCCAGTATTTTGTGTGTATGTGTGTGTGTGTAGGGGTGGGGGGGGGGAGGTGAAAATTGTTGATGGCTTTAAGAGTCCTACATCTAAAAACGTGATACTGAAAACATAACAGGGCACATGGCTGTGTCCTCATGCAACTGGATTTTTGCTTATATTGCACTGTTTTTAATTACCAAGGCTACCTATGCAGGCTACCAAGCTAACGTAAAACATGTACCTTAGCTCATTCAGTGGCTTCAGGAATGACAGCACTTGAACTATCGTTTATGTTAAAATAGTCTTGCAAAAAATGTCAAAGGATTTGGAATCATTGACAATTATATTGATTATGGGTTAAATAGGAGTTGAACTGCAATCCTGAATTGTGAGTTTATTTCATGAACATAAACCAAGTAGCAAGAAACTGCATTGTGTAAGTTAAATGCCTCAGATTACTATGAATCTGTGAGCAATAGGTCTAGCTGATTTGGGCGGAAATCTAGGAATTTTAATACATGCAAGCCTGTCTTTAAATTTCACTGAGAAGTGGACAAGTTTAACAAATCTGTGGCTGGTTTGCGCTTGTCCCTAAGGAATAGCTCTCATTCCCCCTATGTCATCTCCTGACTGATTTACTGGCTGAGTAATAGAGTGAGTGGCGTTATTCTATCTGGAAACCACAGCTGAAATACTCTAACTCACTACTTGCAAATAGGGTACAAACTTAAAAGCAATTTGATTCGCCAACTCTGGTCATTAGCTACTCGAGTTCCGTAAACAAATATTTTCCTGCATTCCCAGGGAAACAAACCTTTTCAAATTCAGTTCAGCCTCAGTGAAGGAAGTCATGCAGAAAACTGATCTCATTCAGAGTACGTTTCATGTTCATATTTATTCTCTAGATTAACTGTTCAATAAACTGTGAACGGTTTCAAACTCCTGGGACTGCACATCCTCTCATGGTCTCAGAACACAGCCTATGCAATCAGGAAATCTCACCGATGCCTCTTCTTTCTGAGGAGGCTGGAGGGAGCTGGACTATGCCCATCAATACTCACCTACTTATGCAGATGCACAGCATCTTAATGTGCTGCATCACTACAGCAGATCGAAGAGCTCTACACTGGGTAGTTGAAACTGCCCAATGCATCACCAGCACCAGCTTACCCACCATCGAGGACATATACACAGAAAGGTGCTGGAAAAAGGCCAGTAATATTATGAAGCATCCCACCCACCCAGCTCATGGACAGTTTGTCCCATTCCCATCAGAGAGGAGGCTAACAGGATCCATGCCCGGATCACCAGACTTGAAAACAGTTACTTTCCCCAAGCAGTAAAGTTGATCAACACCTCCATCCATTACTCCACACCCTCCCCCACAACCACTACTTTATCATTTCCTGTCAGTCACCTAGCATCACGTTATGTACATACAATCAATCTCTGTATACGAGGGGTGATTGACAAGTTCGTGGCCTAAGGTAGAAGGAGTCAATTTTACAAAACCTAGCACATTTATTTTTCAACATAGTCCCCTCCTACATTTACACATTTAGTCCAGCGGTCGTGGAGCATACGGATCCCTTCTTTGTTGAAGTTGGCGTATAAGCTAGCTGATGTATTTATATTTATTGTGTTATTTTTTGTGCTGCATCAGATCTGGAGTAATAGTTATTTTGATCTCCTTTACATTTATGTACTGGAAATGACATTAAACAACCTTGAATCTTAAATACCTTCCTTTGGTGCTGTAGAAATCTCTGATCTTGGGCACATTCATTAAGTTCTAAGATATATTGAGATGATGCAGCCACATTTTCGAAAAGCTTTCAATGTTTTATTCAAGAAACATAAAAACAGATTAAATCAAGTCTTAAATGGAAGAACTGCAAAAACTTGTAAATGATCAGTCCTGGCCCTTCTGAATTTTTTTAACTTAAAATGATTTAATGAAGCAGAGAAGATTATTTAGTCTGTAGATAACTTATTCACTGTCTACAAGTGCCCACAATGAAATAAAATCCAATAAACTAATGGACCTATTTATCACAATGCAGGGCTTCCAAAAGTATCATACATGAGGTTATGTGCATTGCAGAAGCAAAACATTCTGCGTCGGGGGAACAGAAGAGGAGATTGAGTATGAGGATCTAGCCAAATGATAGACTAAGTGGTGAATTCAGCAGGAATTTTTCTAAATTCAACTCAAATAAAGCCCTGTTTTTCTTTAATCAACTATTTGCTGCAGCTGTTACAGCATAGCAAAGATTACGGAGAAGAAGAATTGGATCTTTTAAGCTGTTTCACCACTTAGACTTTAATAAATGTGTTCAGTTGAACAATAAGCACCAAGAGAAAATGACTATTCTTTAGAAGATTCTCGTGCTACAAAGATACCGCGAGAGACTGTTTCAGCTGCACTGACCCTCTACATCAGTTAAGTATAAAGGTAACCACTTAAACCACCCAATTCTGCAAGTGGATGAAGAAACAATTGATCACAAAACTTTTCACCATCATACAATGACTTAGAAAAAAACAATCAGTTCAAAGAGTTCTTTAATCCCAACATTATCTTTTGTCAAGGGGGTCCAATAATCTGGCAAATTTTCCATGAGGTAACAGCGTAATTGTAGATGGTTTCGAGGACTCTTTGCAGGTTTCAACTTCATGTTATTGTCTCTTTTCGCACAATTCGTCTTTGATGACACATGAGGATGCTTGACAGTCCATATTTTCTCCTGGTTCTGGAACTTTTGTTCACCTTTTTGTGGCAGCGAAGTGGGATGCAGAGCTCTTCGATCACGGTGCTGAATGTAAAGCACTAGGAAATAAAAGTAGGAACATGTGATTTTGCAGAGCTTTGTAAAGTAAGTCTAATGTCTGCCTAAAACTTCTTGTCACTTTATTCTAACACAATCATTCATAGCCACGACTGTATTGGAAGCTGAGTATCTAAAGCTGTCACAGTGTGTAAGTGCATTTTCCTACCCGTGTTGGCACTGTGGTGCACATTCTCATTCCTCATCCTCGAACAGCAGAGAAACCCCTGATCATGACTTCTAGAGTCACACAACATCGACCAATATCTTCTAGTTATAATTAAAGATAGAATATTGGAATGATCCTCAATTCAGAGGGAATATTCCAAGGCTGATTATGTATTCAAATCTCATTCCAGGTAGTTTTGTACTGGAGGCAAGGGTTTTGGCCTTGGACTACAGAATTGTGTTTGGCAGATATCTAAATAAACAAAGCATTGATAATGAAGCAATTAGATAATTATGCAAAGAGGAGGTCTGCATATGTGCAGTATTTTTAGATGAAATGTTCAGCGCACTGTTTAACTTGGACATGTATTTTCCTGATTCAGGCCCATGGCCTATTCCCCATTTTCTCCAAAAGGTCTCTTCATTAGATCTAGAATGTCACTGGACTGACTTGGCCCAGAAATACTGATGGGGTTATCGGGTGACATGGCTGGGCTCGAACAAGCCCCACCCACAAATGTATGACAGCCAGAAAAGTTCTGCCCAATCTTTGCTGTCTGTCATAGTATTCAATGCTCTTAATTATCTTGGACATGCAGAAAGCCCTGAAAAACATTTGAAAATTAATGATTAAAAATAAAATAATAAAATCACGGCAACATAACTGAAAATGATTAATATTATTTGATCTATCTAATTGATGGTAACACCTTATTCCTCAATTTCTTTCCTACAATACCCATTTAAACAATAGCTTCCTACTATTGGTACTTTCTAGTGTATGTTCCGTATAATCTTGGTAAGGTCCTGCTCAGCTACCAGGCAATGGCTGGCTGAGCTCGACATGTATATCTAGGTTGTGTGTTGATACAGAAATACGTATCCTAGGAGTATCAGCATTTCTGTGGCAGAATCCTGAAACAATTTGACTCATAATTTTACCTTTTACTTTCATACTCATTTTGCATCTTCTCCTGGAACAGTGACGTGAATCTGCAAATTCCATCAATACACTAAAGTTGGTTCATTTGACCATTTGTAGTTCATGTTGGGAAGTACAGCAAAATGGTCTTCCTTGTTTCGTTTTCACTTCTCTGTGCCATGGCTCTCAGTGAGACGGCTGAAAGCTGAACCCCATTCGCATAGAGAAACCTAGAGCAACGATGTCAGGAATTGTCTACAGCCATACCAGCCTTAAAATGTCTGATCACGGCTGATCTTAGAAGTTAAGCAGGCTTGGGTCTGGTTAGTACCTGAATGGGACACTGTCTGGGAGCGGTAAGTGCCGTAGGCTTAGTGGACAGCACGGTAGAGAAGTGGTTAGCCTTAGGCTATTACAGTGCCAGCAACCTGAATTTAATTCCCGCTGCTGTCTGTAAGGAGTTTGCATGTTCTCCCTTGTGGGTTTCCTCTGGGTGCTCCGGTCTCCTCCCACATTGCAAATAATTATTGGTTAGTAGGTTAATTTTGTCACATGGGTGAAATTTGGCCAGAAGAACCTGTTACTGGGCTGTAACACGACATAAATAAAAGTTAAAAAAAAAATTCTAGGATTTGTTGCGGAATTGGTTGGAGAATTTTTCCACAGACGAAAGACTGCTCCCGAGGATGATACTGAATTGTAACTTAAGAAGTAAAAGCAGGAGTACATCTCCACAACCTTTCTCTGCCATTCAGCAGCATCATGTCTAATTCCATACCTCAATCCTTCCCCCCCACCACCTGATTCTTTTAATATTGCCATTCATTACCGTAGAAAATCCCAAAGGACTTTAAAGAGAACAAGATACTTTGAAATCTAGCTGCTTGGAAAGTCAGCTGTCAATTGATGCACAGGATGCTCTCAAAAATGACAATGTAATTGTGACCAAATAATTAGCTTGGCTTTGTTTGACTGAGCAATGAATGTCATCCAGGACACGAGTGGTAGTTGCCTCATTCTTCTTCCACAGGAGTGCTAATTGGCTGCTGGATGAAGGTATCATCTGAGAGAAGGCATCTCCAAACATTGAACATAGACACAAGAGGTACTGCAGATGCTGGAAACCTAGAGCACTACACACAATGTGCTGCTGGAGCTCAGCAGATCAGGCAGCATCTATGGATGGGAATAAACAGTCGATGTTTCAGGATAAGACCCTTCATCAGAACTGGAAAAGAAGGGGGAAAAAGTCAGAATAAGAAGGTGGGGGCAGGGGAGGAAGAAGTTCAGGGAGGCAGGTGATAGGTGAAACCGGGAGAAGGGGAGGGGTTGAAGTAAAGAGCTGAGGTTGATTGGCGAAAGAGATAAGGCTAGGAATATCAATAACTGTGGCGCTTCTCTTCCTGATGAACTTAACGTATGATACTCAAGATTTGAACAGAAGAGGAGCATCCCGCTCCCTCCGGATGAACCGGACCTGGTGGCATCGAGATTCATCGTCACCGAGGAGGACGTTAGAAGGGCCTTCCTGAAGATAAATCCAAAGAAGGCAATGGGCCCAGATGGCGTCCCGGGACAGGTTCTCTGGGCCTGTGCAAGCGAGCTAGCTGGAGTGTTTGCTGACATCTTCAACTGCTCCTTGCTTCAGTCTAAGATCCCCCCATGTTTTAAGAAGACAACAATAATCCCAGTGCCGAAGAAGAGCAAGGTGGCATGCCTGAATGACTATCAACCTGTGGCTCTGACGTCAATTGCTATGAAGTGCTTCGAGCGATTGTTATGGCACACATCAACCACAGCCTACCAGTCAACCTTGACGCTTTGCAATTCGCCTACTGGAGCAACAGGTCAACGGCAGATGCCATCTCTCTGGCCCTACATTCCTCCTTAGAACACCTGGAGAATAAAGACGCATACGTAAGGATCCTTTTCATTGGCTACAGCTCTGCCTTTAATACAATCATTCCAAATAAACTGATTCCTAAGCTCTGGAACCTGCACTCAGATCTGCAGCTGGATCTTCAACTTCCTCACAGACAGGACCCAGGCTGTAAAAATAGGGGACAAGCTCTCCTCTACAATCACTCTGAGCACCGGTGCCCCACAAGGCTGTGTACTCAGCCCCCTGCTGTACACACTGTACACCTATGATTGTGTAGCCAAGTTTCCATCAAACTCAATATATAAGTTTGCTGATGACACAACAATTGTAGGCCGTATCTCGGGTAGTGATGAGTTTGAGTACAGAGAGGAAATTAAGAACCTGGCGGCATGGTGCGAAGACAATAACCTATCCCTCAACGTCAGCAAGACAAAGGAATTGGTTGTTGACTTCAGAAGGAATAGCGGACTGCATGACCCAACTTACATCGGTGGAGCGCAAGTGGAACAGGTCAAAAGCTTTAAGTTCCTCAGGGTTAATATCACAAGTGACCTAACTTGGTCCAACCAAGCAGAGTTCACTGCCAAGAAGGCCCACCAGCGCCTTTACTTCCTGAGAAAACTAAAGAAATTTGGCCTGTCCCCTAAAACCCTCACTAATTTTTATAGGTGCACCGTAGAAAGCGTTCTTCTAGGGTGCATCACAACCTGGTACCGAAGTTGTCCTGTCCAAGACTGGAAGAAGCTGCAGAAGATCGTGAACACAGCCCAGCACATCACACAAACCAATCTTCCGTCCTTGGACTCACTTTACACTGCACACTGTCCGAGCAGTGCTGCCAGGATAATCAAGGACGCGACCCACCCAGCCAACACACTTTTCGTCCCTCTTCCCTTCGGGAAAAGGCTCAGGAGCTTGAAGACTCATACGGCCAGATTTGGGAACAGCTTCTTTCCGAACTGTGATAAGACTGCTGAACGGATCCTGACCTGGATCTGGGCCGTACCCTCCAAATATCCGGACCTTCCTCTCAGTATTTTTCCACTACCTTACTTTCCATTTTCTATTTTCTATTTATGATTTATAATTTCAATTTTTAATATTTACTATCGATTTGTACTCCAGGGAGCGGGAAGCGCAGAATCAAATATCACTGATGATTGTACGTTCCAGTATCAATTGTTTGGTGACAATGAAGTATAAAAAAGGTCTGGAGAAAGGGGAATCTGATAGGAGAGGACAGAAGACCATAGAAGAAAAGGAAGGGAAGGAGCACCAGAGGGAGGTGACAGGCAGGAAAGAAGAGAGGGTCTGAGAGGGAAACAAGCATGGGGAATAGTGAACGAGAGGCAGGAAGCAATTACCGGAAGTTCAAGAAGAAGTTCATGCCATCTAGTTGGAGGCTACCCAGATGGAATATCAGGTGTTGCTCCTCCAACTTGAATGTGGCCTTATCGTGGCAGTAGAGAAAGCCATAGACTGACATGTTAGAATGGGAATGGGAAGTAGAATTGAAATGGGTGGCCACCCGGAAATCCTGATTTTTGTGATGGACTGAGCAAAGGTACTCGGCGAAGCTGTCTCCCAAACTATGTCAGGTCTCACCAATGTACAGGAACCCACACCAGAGCATTGGATACAGTAGATGACCTCAACAGACTCACAGGTGAAGTGTCACCTTGCCTGGATGGAATGTTTGGGACCCTGAATGGTATTGAAGGTGGAGGGGCATGGGCAGGTGTAGCAATTGTTCTGCTTGCAAACTTTGACTATTTCTTGTGTATTGTACTGAACTGTTAGCCGAGAGTTTTTGGCCTCAAGTCTCTGGCATGCGACTTGAGTCCTCAACCTGTGAACTTAAAGAGTCACAAAAATGTTTCCCTTGTAAGGCATGAATAAGCATTTATGTCAATACTTCTTATTCAAAGTTTTTTTTTGCAAAATCATTGGTTCAAAGTACAAACTTCAAAGTAAATTAAGGAGCATATAGAGTATTTATTAGCATTGTCATCATTATGAACTTGACCTTTTGGCATTGATTAATAATTAAGTGCTTAATATAATCTCAGATAAGGAGGTAAAGTAAAAAGTTGCACATTTGGGACATATAAGAGTTTTGACTGTGTATTTATGCATGTCAGATGATGGATTTTTTTGAAGCTGAGTGGTGGAGAAAACAAAAATCACACAAAGTTTCATACAAAATCAAATATTGTTTCCATTGTTAGATGTTTAAGAAAGTACAAAAAGTAATCAAAGTTTATTAACTTTAAAGAAATAACATTTGTAGAAATATATTTACTGTGGAGAAGATGATGGTGTTTACAATTGTAGTTTGCAAGTGAAATAATTGGTAATAGTTAACTTCAAATTGTTTAGTTAAAAACTGATGAGGATCTTGTTCGATTGATGAATTGAACTACCAACTTGGCATTACGACAATTTGAGCCTTTTTCTGTGGAGAACATGTTAAAAGAATAAGAGGAAGTTTTGGAATCTTAGCTTTACTAATTTTTAAAGGATTTCTCAAGGAAGAATGAAAAATGATGAAAATCTGAGATTGCCTATGGCACCATGTACACCTACTTAAAAAGAAATAATTTTATTAGCTAGACTTACAAAATCTCAAGGATGCATTTGCTTCTGGAATCAAGTATTAAATAAAATGGAAATCTGACTTCAGGTAAGTGGTATGTAGGAACTGTTTCCACACAGTTGCCTATCTTTATCCATGTAATCAAGGTGTGACACTACCAAATCTCAGTTCAATCAATATATTTCTACCCTTTTTATTAAACTTCTCTATGACAAAAATAATACTGTTAATTGGCAACTATCAAAAATTCCAGTTTTGTACAAATTTGGGGCTTGTGTATTTAAATGGAAAATATTTTATTATTTATTAATTCAGTGTAATAAATTTACAGTGACATGTCTGGCTCTGTTAGTGATACTTGATTCTTTGAGGCAAATGCTAAATATTTAGTCACACTATTTTCTGGAGTAAAAACACTAATACTCTGGTTTAGTACTTTAGGGTGAGATGATAACATTTTGTTCTATAGTATACACATGAGTTTTAAAATAGTAGTACATTTTTCTGATGATCCAGCTAAACGTAGCTAACCTGATTTCCTCAACACTCAAAAACTATTAATTTCTCTCTTAATAGATCACAGATCTTAAATATGCCTCTTAGAGGTTCCAAATATAACCGCACATCTACAAAAATTAAATGTAAAACTAGAATTTCAGGCTTTATAGGTTTAGAAAACTATTGAATGATTTTACCCTGCTTATGTTTGGACAACAATTAGATATAGTAACACTGATTTCACTGGCATTGTTTGTTTACGAGGGGTGATTGATAAGTTCGTAGCCTAAGGTAGAAGGAATCAATTTTAGAAAACCTAGCACATTTATTTTTCAACATAGTCCCCTCCTACATGTACACATTTAGTCCAGCGGTCGTGGAGCATACAGATCCCTTCTTTGTAGAAGTGGTCCACAGCAGGAGTGGTTGGTAAGTTTGTGGCCTAAGGTAGAAGGAGACGTTATTAATTTCAAACTTTATACGTTATCACTCTAAGAGTTGAACTGCACGTGCATGTAACGAGATCATCTTGGACCTCCAGGTGGTCCACAGCAGGGGTGATTGATAAGTTTGTGGCCTAAGGCAGAAGGAGATGAGTTATACATATCTCGTTATATGCATGTGCAGCTCAACTCTTTGAGTGAAAATGCAGAAAGTTTGAAGTTAATAACTCATCTCCTTCTACCTTAGGCCACAAACTTATCAATCACCCCTGCCGTGGACCACTTTTGGAGGTCCAAGACGGCCAACTTCTACAAGGAAGAGATCCGTATGCTCCACGACCGCTGGACTAAGTATGTAAATATAGGAAAAATAAATGTGACTCCTTCTACCTTAGGCCACGAACTTATCAATCACCCCATGTACATTATTATAGTGAGATTTCCTAACCTAATGGTTCCTGGGATAACTCTAGTGAATCTGGATATGTATTTCATTAAATCAAAGGCCTCAGATTGCAAGCGAAGGCAACTGATAATTATCTGTTGCTGGGAAAGTGCAAGCTGGGCACGTTAAAACTATTTATTTATTTATTGAGATATAACGTGGAAACGGCCTTTCCAGCCCTTCAAGCCGTGTGGTCCAGCAATTCCCTAATTTAACCCTAGCCTAATCACAGACCAATTTACAATGACCAATTAATTAACCCACCAACCAGTACACCTTTAGACAGTGGGAGGAAACTGAAGCACCCGGAGGAAACACCTGTGGTCATGGAGAGAACGTACACTCCTTACAGGCAGTGGCGGGAATTGAACCCAGGTCGCCTGTGCTGTAAAGCATTGCGCTAACCATTACACTACCATGCCATGCTACCATACCAAATCAGTTAAGAAAGTCTTTACCATTCGGTAGTCAAAAACCTATTATTATAATTATTATATGATCTACTTAGATTTCTCTATATTTCAGTGTTATTCAATATAGAAATCCTGATGTATTCAAGAGAACTCTAATTATTGGTTTAAGAAGGCAACAATAATTTTCTATCATCTTAATAATCTTGTTTTACAAGTTGTATGAAGCAATGTTCTCTGTATCAATTGATCTGTACTATCAATGACCCCAGATCAGACTAGCCAGAAGGAATTTTTCATAACATGTTTTTACAGAATATTGCACTAAATCATTATACGGCCAATCTCTTTCTCATTATTCTTCAGCAAGATCTGGCTTGTATGAGGTAGGCTGTCAAACAACACAAAAATATAACATCAGAAATATAAATAAACAAAGGAAAAGTGATAATTTTAGAAAGTGTGGTGCTGCTATTCTCTTGGCTCAGTGCTAGAACACTTGCCTGTGAATTAAAGGCTGGGTTCAATCCCAGCTCCAGACTCTGACTCAAAGTTGACACTGGAACCTTAACGCAGTATGAAAGGACTGCTGCACAGATGGAGGTAACATAGACAAGATGAGGTGTGAAAGTCAGGCCCAAACCTACCCTTTCAAATGAATGCAAAAGTAACCATAGTAATACTTCAAAAAAGAGCAGGTTTGTTTTGTCAAATACCTTAACCAATGTAATTACAAAAGTTTTTCTCGTCATTAGCTTACCACTACCAATGGAACACCACAGTGTATAAATATGCTTCCACGTTTTCTATAGTACAATAATGCTTGAACATCAAATGTAATAGTTGACCATAAAGCATTTTGCAACATGTTGAGACCAAAGGCACAGATCATTGTGGAACAAAGATCTTATTGAAATATGAATTTTTATATTCATCTTATTTTACAAACTCATACTACAATATTTTTTTCAGAACAATAGTAGTATTTCAGAAAGCTAATGAAAATTTTAAAAAATGAGAAGATAAACCAATTGGGTGGAACAAGCATAAGAGGCCAATATAAATAGACAAATATATCCTTGGGAAACTGGAATAAGCATGAAAGGGGGACGATTACCTATTCGTAGCTTTATATCTGGAAGCAAATCCCTGGGTTTAAGTGCAAGTGGGGGTTAGAGAAGTTGCAGGTGGCAGAGAATTAATACTTCTACTTGGTCTTCAAATCTTATCCCATCAAATGTTACTTCCATCTTTTTGAGTCTGAATAACAGAGGTTCATGTAACTTGCTTTGACAAATTAGCACCATTGCCTCATTGCCAAAGCTTGATAATTAAAACCTCAAAAGAAGACAATTTCTCTGATAAAATGCAGGGATTGTGCCATGTTTTCTGATGAAGGATAATTAGGACTGAGTTCTCAAATAACATTAATATTCTATTATATTTCCACCTATTGCCCCACTGGTAATTATTTCATATGTATCTTTGTTTACTTACTATTGCCTTGACATCCAAAAGCATTCATTAAGTGAATGTTTGTAAAATGGTATGAGCTAACAATCAAGTTCCTTATCAAAGCTCATTCTATTAAGCGCTTGTAGTTCCTTTATCTTATTGAGCAGCTTCTATGGTTTGAAGTTCATTTATTTAGAGATACAGTGCAGAATAGAACCTTTCAACCCTTCCAGTGGCACTGCCCAGCAACCCCGACCTCAAGTTCCTACATATCCATGAAACACGTACTTTGCCTTTATTGTCTGTGGACAAAGCTATTTGGTTGTTGTCTGAAATTGTTTGGAAACTATTTAAGTCTCATGTACTTTAACTAGATGATCTTGTTGGAACATATAAGAAAAATATTTTATCTTTGTAGCAAACCTAACTCAGGTTCTTTCTATTTGATCTCATCTGAATACATTTAGTAGCCATGGAAAATCGTCAATCCTACTGCACAGATGATCATGTCAGAACATCTCTTCCCTTTCCTCCCTCAACTGCTTTTACTACAATTGGGATACTTAATTGTTGGTGAAATGTCTTGAAGTGATCTGAAGTCATGAAAGGCACTACAGTACATGAAAGACTTTTTTTCTGGATGTCTACTTTGAGCTTTTTGTCATTTGGCAGTTGATTGTGCAGTGTTTTCTAAAGCTTTCCATTATTGAAATTCCTTTCTCTGTGAACTGGAATCTTTCCATTCCAGTCCTACAGAATAGAACTGTGTCCAATCTGCGCTACCCAACACTGGCATAATGCAATTTCTAGAATGAATTTTATTCTATAAACTAATTTAATTGGCCTTCATTTGCCTATTACAATGGTAACAAGTATCTGACCAGATATCCAGGCTTATCTAATACTGACACTGTGGTCCCTGGTAGTCTGGTTTTAGCATGTGCCGTCACATTCCTCACCAAATCATGGAAACTTGCTGGTTCTGAGGTGCTGACCACTATTGTTGAGGCACTGGTGTTACTAGCACTTATGATGTCCTTTGAAATTCCAGTATGTGCCTCTAACACCTACGGCTTCAGCATTTTTAGTTTGATGACCTACGTGAATGGATTACTGCAGCAGAGACAAGTGAACTATTTTATTCTGCTTAATGGATCAGCAGAACAAAGTGCAAAGGGCAAGGTGTGGCGTTGTAAATGTGATCATTCTTCCCTACACTCAAATAATTTTGCCCTGAGAAAGATGTGGTTAAAAATATAGGATAAGTGGGATTATAGGATAAACTGTTGCTATAACTGAAATTTCTTTCTTGTTTTTTTAAAGAAAATTTAAATACAGCAATTAGTATAAACAAGTTATATAAATCTGTTTTATATCATCAGTAATAAAATGTATTCTTTTTTATGATCAATACAACAGTTTTGCTTGTGACCCCATGCAATATATTCTTTATAAAGCTTCCGAAAACACTTGAATTGTAAGCTAATAAACTAATAAAGAACAAACATGTTCTCCATTTACTAGCACAGAAGGGAAAGTATACTCAAATTGGTAAAATTCCTAATTGAAAGAAAGGAAAGAAAAAGAAAAGGGAGCACAAGGAGATAGGGAGTGTGGGTTTCTGGGATTTAAAGGCTGTTGGAAACAAAAGCAAAGAAATGCTATTTGAGCGCAAGATGCATTTGCAAAGAATACCCAGAAAGAATACACTGAAAAGTTACAAAGAAGGTTCAACGGGACAATGAGATGGAAGATAATTAAAATAAAGCAAGCAAGCAGAGAAAGTGATAAGTTTAGTAGAAGATCTGGGGAAGCAAATAAGGAAAGGATGCTTTTTGTAGCCAGCATTTCCTGAATGTGAAACATGTTTGCATTTAGAGGACTGTTGCGATATTACAGATCACCTTTTCTGTGCCTAAGATGGCACATTTAAATCGTGCTGTGCAGTGGATCCAACTTGGGCATGTGAAAATATATTGAGACTCTATCTGCACTAGCTACAGCATCAGGGAGCTAGCCGGAGAATCGCTGCACCATGACGCGTTCAAGGGCTTCAGACGTGCAGATGATATCTCAACATGGATTCATACACACAGGAAAATGTTCAAAACTGCATAACATATACACCAATTAGTTTCAGAGAAACATTTTTTGTCACACTACATGTAAGAAATGTCTTGCTTAATATATTTTAATATAGATGAAGAAAATAAAGGATTGAGACAGCTCTAGAAGAACCAGGAGCAGTATGGGAATGATGGGCCTATTGCCACAGTTAAAACTAATAAGAGCTTGTATGAACTATGTCAAATACTAGTAATTATATTAAAATACACACAGTTACATGTTTAGAAAATTAAATACACCCTTAATGTGGAATTATCTCACTTCAACCAACTTATTTAAATCTGTGTGTATCAATATTAGAATAAGTGCCCTGTGAAGGATCTTAACACACACCTGGTTCAATTCTTGCAACATCAGATCTTCAAAATATTTATTTTACACACAATGATAGTAAAAGCATAGAAATCTGTGCAGCATTACAAGTTTTTGACAATGCACCTCATTTTGAAAAACAGGTTCACACACTGATCTTTGAGTTCTACTTTTAAATTTCCAAATATATCCTTCCTCATAAAGCCCCAGAAAATCACCCTGAACCCACTGCTGCCATTCAGATAATTGTTCTGAGTTTTATGATTGTCTGGAAATAAATTAACCACCTGCTGGAAATAAAATTGGTGAAGTGATGATGGTGACCATATGGACAGAGCAGCTGGAGCAGACTACCTGAGAAAATTTGATTTGGACGGTAAGGCATTCTGTTTATCAATATTAACTCTGATCTACCAAGTGAAAATGCATTGTAAGCCAAGTGTAAAAGAACCTTTCTAAAAATCAACATATACAAAAGTTTCTTAATGACTCCAAGTAATACACTATGCACAAACCTTTCACTGCTTTATCTACACAGTGTGGATGGAGGACTGTTGTCGCATTCCCCTCTCCTCCCGGATTAGTTTGCCACACTCTAACTCAGTGGAAAGGGTGGTCCCAGAGGTGGAGTAGGATGGATGAGGTTGCTTACACTGTGATCCATAAAAGGAACAAAAGGTCTTGCATGCAATAAAAAAGCGCAGAAATAACTTTAATCACATGAAATTGCAAATAAATCACGTGCTGTATATAAAATTAAAAAGTGAAAATAAATAATGAATGACATTAACCCAAGGTTGGGGTAAGATGAATGAGCACATTTGATTGGTGTTAATGAATCATGCAGCAGCCTCACAGACATACATCTCAAACAATTAGCATGCACCGTTTGAAGCTAATCGTAAATATCTCGCAATGCAAATATACAACAGTTTATACTGAGTTATTTCAAAATTTAGATGAAGCTGAGAGAATGTGGAAATGGTATTGAAAACTTTTGGGGTTAACGAGCAATTGATGAGAAAATATTTTGCGAAACGAAGATCTGCAGTGCAAACATTACATTTTGAGAAAAACCAGACATCTCTATTATCAAGCTACATATTAATTAGTTGTAGTTGGAGCATTTCCAACCTGAAAATTATTATATGAATGTAAGTGACAATTCTATTGAAGAGGTAATCATAATGTTTTTAATGGGATTAAGCTCTTCCCTGACTGTCCTTTAGAAGGTGGTGGTAAGCAAGTGCACTCCATGAAGAGCAAGTAGTTCAGTGCTGCTAACATTGTGCATTTTGTATTTCAGTAATCTTGTACGTATATTGTTTGATTAAACATTCTTGTTCATTTAAATAATTCATTACGGGTTATATGTACAAATACATGAATAGCCTACGTCATCATGCTACCACATGATGTGTGTGCCTCACTTAAAGTAAATACAAAGTTAGACCCGTATTTTGGGCTCCCGTGTCTTCCCTTGAATTAGTTTAATGTTTTGAAGTTACCACTGAATGAACAAGAATGCTTAATCAAACAATATATATGTATATGCACAGACACACACACAAGATTACTCAAATATTAATAAAACATTAAATAAACGACAGCTAAGGAGAAGAGCTTCAGGATTCTGACCTAGTAGCATTGAACAAATAGCAATTCACAGGCAAGTCAGGGAGGTGTGTGATTTAGATGGAAAGTGTGTTTTAATGTTCCCATGCATCTACTAACTGGCAAGTGTGGGGTCATGTGTCTGTGAGATCCTGTTGAAGAAAACTGTTACTATAGGTCTTAGAAACTGTATGTTGTTAGAGGAAATAAAAGCTTAGGGAAGTGGATGGGCCAGTCAGGTGGACTGCTTCTTCCTGAATTATGTTAGTTTTTCTTGAGTAGTGTTCAATTGAACCTATTTATGTCAGTGGAGAGTGACCTATTACACTCCTGAGTCATGCTTTAATGATAGTGGAAAGGCTTTAAGAAGTCAGGTGATGAGTCACTTGCGGCAGAACGCCCTGCATTCAGCCTTTTTTTTTGCACTCACGGTATTGCTGAGGCTGTTTCTGTTTTGTTATTAGTGCCTGCTGATATTAGGATGATGAACAATTCCTTTGAAGGCAACATCACTCAGTAATGGGAGGGAATTTCAGCTTGCAGGCCACATGATAACACTTGTTTAGTGCAGATGACCGAAGAAAAATTTCTCTCTCCTTGCCTTTGGAAGACAAGGTCGACAGATACATTTCCAGTAGTGATTCTCTCAAGACACGCCGTGTTCTGGATGTTGTAGCCTTCCACTTATAGTTCATTACGTGCTTGTACCATTCAATGTGATGAAGTATTCAGTCATCAGCAGGAATTACATTGTCCATCAGTAGCCTGACACTAAGTACAGTACTTGTATGAGATTCAGTGCATAACGGTAAAGACTTTTAATATTCTCTAGACTGGTATACGGGAAGAGATGTGCTAAAGGGTCATGACGGTCATGACTGGGATGTGTTTGGAAATTAAAATTCATTGAGTATTCTTGGCTCTTGCTTGACAGAAATTTGTTCTATTAGATTACCCCTATTTATAGTTTGGGTTCTTGGCTGCAACTGTGCTTATCTGTTAACCATCAGTTGCTGACATCTGGAGGTACCTTTTGAGAACATTCACTATATAAAAAAAAGAATTGGCAGCAGTGCTATCAAATCAGGGGAACACAAAGCTTTGTTAACTCTTGGAGATCTGATTTATAATTAATATTAAAATGGATAAGTTTGTTTCACAGTTAAAATGCACGCTTTGAATTGCTGAAGCAGTTTGTATATAGCACTCTCTTCACTATTTCTCAGGTTAGTAATGAGGCCAATATATCCTCCACTTAATCATTTGAGAGAACAAGTTGCTTGAATACATGGAAATATGTTACAATTTTACAACTCAGTACAGACAGACCAACACAATACTGCAAGACATTCAAACATAAACGCTTAGTAATACAAAAATGGCCAGTGTTTGAGCTGGTTATTTGAGTACTCTTAAACCTATTTTAATGTCCGTGAATATTTCACACAGAATAACATGGGACAAAGAAAACAAACGAGGCAGTACCAGTATAAGGTGATCTTGTCTTCTATCAGAGTATATGAAAGCAAAATCATAGTGATAACAAATTCAAAGCAGAAACTCTCAAGACTATTGTTCCATTTTCCTTTGCATTAACAATTGCTGCCTTCCTATTCGATTCTCAGTGATTGCTACTGACAGATGGGCTATTTCCTAGCATGAGTGGAATTGTAACAAAAAACTGTTACAGGTTAATATTAAGAGAACTGCAAATCATTTAGCAATCCGAAAAATGTGAAGGAAAAATCTGTTTTCTTTTTCTACTGTTCCCTATGAAGTGAATTTATTGAAATCAGATTGCTTTTTTAATGAAAGTTTTACAGCAGACTAGCTGTTTACTGTTTACTCTTTAAACATCAGTGTATTTGGAAAAATGAACTACTTTGTGTAAAATTTAAAAAATCTTATACATGATTTTCCAATGTATCCACAGATCATAAATAAGTCATTTTCAAAAATTGATGTACATGTATTTACCTCATCTTTCATTGAAATCCTTGCCCTTTTGCACCAAACAGTGAATGAGAGTGTATTTAGCCTGAAGAGTGGGCTGCAGGTTAGTTTCCATTTTCATCCCTTTCTGGTGTTCTCGTCATTCGTTCTAACAGAGCTTCGCCTGTATCCCTCTCTTATGAGTGGTATCATTATTTGATATTTATTTGCTTAATGTGGCAAATGTTTTAACTGCATGCTTCATATTGACACATAACATAAACACCAATGTACCTGTTCAACGTCACTGTTTCTTCTGGATTTGTATATAAATTCACCGATAGCTACAAAGACCGAGAGCACTAGCCCCGCAGCAAGCACAATAAATATTCCTCCTATGTTTTCAACTCCAAGAGCGCTTGCTTCCTTGTTATCCTCTTCTGGGCAGCCATTGCCACGCCACCATTTCTCCTTCATCATGTGCAGTTTTCCTTCCTCCTGGAGCTGCAGGATTGCTATTGTGACTTTATCTCTGTATGGAGACCCTTAAATGAATAAACATGCGGGTTAAAGAGGTGCGACAATAATAAAAATAGGACATCAAGCAGTTCAAACCCAGAACTGCCATGAAATTATATTTCATTATTGTCTAGCTGTAGAAACTAATTTTCCTTAAATTATTATTTTTCTTTCAAACTATGCTGTAAAATAATTTTCCTAAAATCACAGAATGCCAGTGGACAGGTTGTGGAGACAGGTTTTTTTTAAGACCTCAGACAAAGTCAGGAATCAAAAGGTTGAGCACGGTGCAACTAATGTCCTGAGCTGCATATATTTCAATGCAGGAAATATCATAGGAAAGGCAGGTGAGCCCAGGGTATGGATCAACACCTGGAATTATGATATTTAGCCATTAGTGAGACTGGGCTGCAGGAGGGGCAGGACTGGCAGCTTAACATTCTAGGTTTCTGTTGTTTTAGAGCAGGAGGAATTAAAGGAGGAGGGGTGACATTACTAGTCAAGGAAAACGTTATGGCAGTGCTTAGTCAGGACAGACTGGAAAACTCGTCTAGTGAGGCATTACGGGTGGAACTGAGTAATCAGAAATGTATGACTACGTTAATGGGGCCCTTGTGGCTACGGGGGTCAGGGGGTATGGAGGGAAGGCTGGGGCGGGGTTCTGAGTTGGAGGATCAGCCATGATCATAATAAATGGCAGTGCAGGCTCGAAGGGCCGAATGGCCTACTCCTGCACCTATTTTCTATGTTTCTACGTTTCTATATTACAGACCATCCAACAGTCCAGGAGATTTAGAGGAACAGATTTGTAGATAGATTGCAGATCATTGCAAGAAATATAAGGTTGTTACAGTCAGTGATTTTGACTTTTCACATATTGATGGGTCTCCTATACTGTAAAAGGACTAGATGGGATAGAGTTTGTCAAATGTGTTCAGGAAAGTTTCCTTCATCAGTACATAGAAGTCATAACCGGAGAATGTGTGATACTTGATCTGCTGCTAGGGAATGAAACAGGGCAGGTGACAGAAGTTTGTGTAGGTGAACGGTTTACATCTAGTGATCACAATGCCATTAGTTTCAAGATAATTATGGAGAAGGATGGGTCTTGTCCTCAGGTTGAGATTCTAAATTGGAGAAAGGCAAATGTTGATGGCATCAGAAACGATCTGGCAAGTGTGGAGTAGGACAGGCTGTTTTCTGGCAGAGGTGTACCTGGTAACTGGAGTCCTGCAAAAGTGAAATTTTGAGTGTAAAAAGTTTGCATGTGCCTCTAATAATAGAAGGTAAAGACAACAGGTGTAGGGAACCTTGGTTTTCAAGAGATATTGAAGCCATGGTTAAGAAAAAAAAGGAGGTGCATTGCAGGTATAGGCAGGCAGATAGGATCAAATGAGGTGCTTATGGAAGACAAGAAATGTAAGAGAACACTTCAGAATGAAAATAGGAGGGCTAAATGAAACAATGAGGTTGCCTTAACAGACAAGGTAAAGGAGAATCCTAAGGGTTGCATGGGACAAAATTGGTCCTCTGGAAGATCGGAATGGTATTTCTAAGGGACTGGATATATGAGTATTTGGAGAGACATGGACTGATGAAGGATAGTCAGCATAGCTTCATTCATGGTAGGTCGTGTCCAACCAATCTCACAGAGCTAATCGCGGAAGTTACCAGGAAAGTTGGTGAAGGCAAGGCAGTGGATGTTGTCTACATGGACTTCAGCAAGGTGTTTGTCAAGGTCCCACATGGGAGGTTGGTCAAGAAGGTACAGTCGCTCGGCATTCAAGATGAGGTAGTAAATTGGATTAGACATGGTTTTGTGGGAGAAGCCAGAGAGTGGTAGGAGCTGGTTCCCTCTCTGACTGGAGGCAGTGACTAGTGGGGTGCGCAGGGATTGGTGCTGGGTTTATTGTTATTTGTCATCTATATCAACAATCTGGATGATAATATGGTCAACTGAATCAGCAAATTTGCGGATGACTCCAAGATTAGGGGTGTAGTGGATAGAGAAGAAGATTATCATGTCTTTCAGTGTAATCTGGACCAGCTGGAAAAGTGGGGTGAAAAATGGCAGATGGAATTTAATGCAGATAAGCATGAGGTGTATGGGAATACAGGTCCATATTCATTGAACGTGGCGTCAGAGATTGATAGGGTTGTAAAGAAAGCTTTTGGCTCAATGGTCTTCATAAATCAGGGTACTGAGTACAGGAGATGCGATGTTATATTGAAGTTGTATAAGACATAGGTGAGGCCTAATTTGGAGTTTCGGTCACTTACCTACAGCAAAGACGTAAATAAGGTTGAAAGAGTACAGAGAAATTTTACAAGGATGTTGCCTGGTCTGGAGGACCTGAGTTATATGGAAAGATTGAATAGGTTGGGACGTTATTCCTTGGAATGTAGAAGAATGAGAGGAGATTTGATATAGGTATACAAAATTATGGGGTATAGGTAGGGTAAACCCAAGCAATCTTTTTGCACTGAGGTTGGGTGGGACTACAACTAGAGGTCATGGGTTAAGGGTGAAAGGTGAAAAGTTTAGTGGGAACATGAGGGGAAATGTTTTCACTCAGAGGGCTGTGAGAGTGTGGAACAAGTTGCCAGCACAAATGGTGCATTGGAGCTCGATTTCAACATTTAAGAGAAGTTTGGATAGATACGCGGATGGTATGGGTATGGAGGGCTATGGACCCATTGCAGGTCAATGGGACCAGGCAGTTTAAATGGATCAGCACGGACTAAATGAGCCAAAGGGCCTGTTTCTGTGCTGTACTTTTTTATGACTCTAGGACTTAACAGATGATCACTTTCCAACCACATTCGGCAAAAAGTGGATTTTGTTTGAATTCTTATCGAAATCTATATTTGAGGTAAACATTTCAAAGATACTGTGTAAAGAAACTTGTTTACATTTGGATTTTTTTTTGAAATTGTTGTGTTCATTATTTCTAATTTTCAAGAACGATTTGAAGTTGGAAACAGAAGATAAAATGAACAAATTGTGTAGATGACACCAAACAATCACAGTGGGTTCAGAGGGTGCTGAATTATTGAGTAAATGCGATTAAAAAGTGTAAAGAAGCAGAATCATAAAAAAATAAAATTTAATGTGGAAAAAGCTAAAGTAGTCAAGTGAAAAGTTCAAAAATGTTGGCAATGTGGTTTTCAGAATGGTGTATCCATCAGCGAAGCCATTGAGAAATCACACTATGTTACCAAAGCTAGAGAAAAAAAAAATCAGGATCAAAGTGTGCTGAACTCTGGTGCTGGCTGTGTGCTATTTTTCTCCATATTCCAAAGTCATGCTGCTTGATAAGTCAATTGGCTAATGTAGATTTTCCCCAGTGTGCATCAGTAACATGAGAAAAGTGGGTGGAGATGGTGGTCATGTTAAGAGAGAATAACTACAGGGAGAGAAAAGTGGGGGTAGTGAGATTGTAGGTTAGAAAAATGGTGAGGAAATATTAAATTAGAGAGATCAGAAAGGAATGAAAAACATAATCTGAATATATCTCAAACCTACTTTCATGATTGAATGCTTGGCACTGTGATTATGAGATTCTTTATGCAATGTGTTTACCACCAAGAGTAGACTTCCATGAGTAATAATGCTAGCTAAGTCCACAGAAACTTTGAAGGAAAAAAAATAGATGCTTCAAAGGTCAACTCCAATAAATCAGTGAATGGATGAACATAGAGTTACCCAGCTGTCCACTTCATCCATAATCATGATGTACGTTAGACAGAATGCCGTGGGCATTCATCACAATGACTCTTAGCAATATAGCATGTTGTGTGAACATTTGAAAAATACTACAGTTAGGAGAAACTGCTTAAAATACATTCTGCAGTGTTTCTTAATCATCAAATGCTCTTGGTAAACAAAGTACTGGCAGCATATATTGCTGACCATTTTTTTCTATATACTTTATATTTACAACTTACCATTCTGGAAGAAAGTAGTAACTGTGAAAAATGTGCAAATATAAATGAAAGAATCTTCAACGTGCTAATGGACATGTAAATTAAACAAATGTGAAGTAAATGGAACATGCTTTGGAATTAGCCCAAAGGACATAGGAGCAGAATTAGGCCATTCGGCCCATTAAGTCTGCGTTGCCATTTCATCATGGGGGATCCATGGGCTCTTACCTTGCTGAGCAGCCTCACTTGCAGCATCTCGTCAAAGGCCTTCTTAAAATCAAAGTGCGCAACATCTACTCATTGTCCTTTTTCTATCTTGTTTGTTATTTCCTCAAGGAATTCCAACAGATTTGTCAGGCAAGATTTTCCCTTAAGGAAACCATGGTGATTTTGGCCTATTTTATCATGTGCCTCCAAGTACCCCGAAACCACATCCTTAACAATTGACTCCAACAACTTCCCAACCACTGAGTTCAGGCTAACTGGCCTATAATTTCCCTTATTCTGCCTCCCTCCCAGTTGTTGTTTGAACAACTACTGGTCATACTTCTAAATCAGGGCTTCGATACAACATTAAGACAGAATATGAAGGTAACTGAATTTGTTACATATCGAAAACAGGCACTAACAAATAGGAGCAACACACACAAAGTGCCAGAGGAACTCAGCAGGCCAGGCAGCATCTATGGAAAAGGTCCATAATCTACTCTACTGTCACGATGAGGCCACACGCAGTTGGAGGAGCAACACCTCACACACTGTCTGGGCAGCCTGCAACCTGATTGCATGAAAATCAATTCTCAAACTTCCAATAATTGTCCCCCACTCTTCCTTTGCCATTTGCCATTCCTGATTCCCTCTCTCATCTTATCTCGTTACCTGCCTATCACATCCATCTGGTGCTCCTCCCCCTTTCCTTTCTTCCATGATCTTCTATTCTCTGTCAGATTTTGTCTCCTCCAGCCCTTTATCTCTTTCACCAATCAACTTCCCAGCTCTTTACTTCACACCCTCCCCCTCTCCCAGTATCACCTATCACCTGGCATTATGTACTTCTTCCTCCCCTCCCCCCCACCTTCTTACTCTGATTTCTCTTTCCTTTCCAGTCCTGAAGAAGGGTCTCGGCCCAAAATGTTGACTATTTACTCTTTTCCATAGATGCTGCCTGGCCCGCTGAGTTCCTCCAGCATTTTGTATCTGTTGCTTTGGATCGCCAGCATCTAACAAATCAGAGATCTTGACTGTTATTTTTCAAATATGTAATTGCAATTTTTAAACAGTATAAAAAGGCTCTGAATGATAAATTTAGGCCGTAAAACATTGGAGCTGAAGGAGGAGAATTCAATTCTCTTGCCTTCTCCCTGTCATCCTTATTAATTGGGTACCTATCAATCTCTGCTTTAAATATACCCAATGATATGGCCTCCAAAGCCATCCCTGGCAATCAATTTCAAAGATTTACCGCACTTTGGCCAAAAGAAATTCCTCTTTATCTCTGTTCAAAAGGGATGTTCTTCTGTTCTGAGGCTGTGCTCTCTGGTCTTAGACTCGCCAACTGTTGGAAACCTTCGCTGCAGGTCCTTTCTATCTTGGCCCTTTTATATGCGGTAGGTAAACTTAATAGAACTTCAGTAGCTGGTCTCCTTAAAAGTATATGCCTTGCAAAGCGTTGCAATAGAATTTGGTTCCAATATTTGTGTTTCTCATTTTAAATTTAAAATAAGTATTATCAAATAAAATCATTCTCAGTGTTTGCTGAAAATTTATTTGATGTAATGTGTGGATAAGAAAGGATTAATTTTATGACAGTTATGATTGATGGTCAATTATATGTAACCATATTGTAATGAAATGATTAAGTAATAATGGAACTAACAGGAATTCTGCAGATGCTGGAAATTCAAGCAACACCCATCAAAGTTGCTGGTGAACGCAGCAGGCCAAGCAGCATCTGTAGCAATGAAGGGTCTCGGCCTGAAACATCGACTGCACCTCTTCCTACAGATGCTGCTTGGCCTGCTGCGTTCACCAGCAACTTTGATGTGTGTTGCTTGAAGTAATGATGGAAAAGCTTTGCTCAAAAAGCAATCTACTTGGCAAAAGTAGTGTTGGCTCCAGAATGTGTTTTGTCGTGGATGCTGAAAAGGCATTTGATTCGGTTAATTGGAATTTTCTTTACAGAGTTTTACATAGATTTGGTTTCCATGACAGAATTATTAAAACTTTACAGGCACTATATGACAACCCTACTGCTAGGATTAAAATCAATGGATATTTATCAAATAGTTTTACCCTAGAAAGGGGCACGAGACAGGGTTGTGCATGGTCACCGCTACTCTTCGCATTATATCTGGAACTATTAGCTCAATACATCAGACAAAATGAAGATATCAGGGGAATTACTATTAAAGGGACAGAGCATAAATTGGCCTGTTATCAGATGACATTTTGATCTATCTAGGGCAACCAACGTACTCTTTACCTAAATTGATGCAATCCTTTGAACAATATGGTCGATTATCAGGATACAAGATCAACATAGATAAAACCCAATTATTTTCATATAACTATAGCCCACCAAGAGAAATTGAAAGAAGATATCTCTGGGCATGGCAAACAGAGTTTTTCAAATATTTGGGCATCATTATGCCAAAACATCTGTCAAAATTATCAGAATGCAATTATCAGCCTATATATAAAAAATTAAGGAAGATATAACAAGATGGAATCTAATTCCTTTTTTTCAGTCTCAGTTCACGGATTGAATCTATTAAAATGAATATATTGGCCAGACTATTATATCTCTTTTAGACCCTACCAATAGTGATTAAATCAGAATCAATTCAATGAATGGAACAAAATTTTACCAACATATAAATGGCAAGGTAAAAAGTCTAGAGTTTGTCTCAAAACTTTGCAATTAGCCAAGGAAAAGTGGGGATGGGGCCTACCTTCTCTTAGAGATGATTATTTTGCAGCACAGTTGAGAGCTGTGATATGTTGGTACAACCCATCATATGACGCCTAATGGAAAAACATTGAGGAGGGGATACTTTCCATTCCCATACAGGCAATTTTGGCTGATAACAACCTTCAAAGGTACATAAATACTATCGATAATCCATGGGTGAAATGGACTATTAAAATATGGAAAACTATTATAAAAGAATATAAACTAGAGGGAGATATTGCAATTCTTAAATCGTGTGCATATGACTCAGATTTTACGTCGAATAAACTGGATGCTAGATTTAAGGACTGGACAGCTAAAGGAATAACAGTTCTTTGCAATATAATGAAAGAAGGAACACTGTTCAGTTTTGAAATGCTTAAAGAGAAACACTTATTAGAAAAACAAGACTTTTACCGGTATCTACAGATGTGACAGTATGTTAATCGGAGGGTTAAAAACGTAACCAAGGCAAGTACATGTTTGATAGAGCCATTGAGAAAAGCATATAATTTAGATAACGGTAGTAGAATCATTTCAAGCCTGTATAAGGGTTCGTCAAATTTTAAAACACATTTAACTTCATACATTAAAACAAAATGGAAGAAGGAAGGAGGGATAATTATATCTGAGGAAGAATGGACAATAATATGGAGGTATCAATGGAAGTGTACCAGTTCACAGAAATGGAGGGAGTTTGGATGGAAAAACTTGATAAGATCTTTTATTCCACCCTCTCAGAAATCCCACTATGATAGTAACCTCCCTGTTTGCTGGAGAAATTGTGGAAATCAAAATGCAAACCATTATCATGTTTTCTGGGATTGCCCCATAATCAAAGACTATTGGAGTGGGATACACAATGCCCTACAAGATATTTTTAAATGTGAAATACCCTTAGAAAGTAAGGCCATATACTTTGGGTTGAGAACCAAGAATGGTTGAAAAGAGATAAATATTTAATGAATATACTGCTGGTGGCTGGTAAAAAGACTCTTACCAGGAAATGGTTATCACAGAGAGCCCAACTTTAAACGCATGGATGGAAAGTATAATGGACATTTACAAAGTAAAGAAGATAACAGCATCTGTTAATCATAAGATTGAGTCTGTATGACCCAAGTGGTCCATTCTGTAGTGTGGGCCATTTTTATTTTCAGTGACCTTTATATATGGCTAGTTTTTGAAAGATGTTGGCAGCTGGGTTTGGTCAAATTTATGGAAGTGCTCTGTCTGATTAAAAGAAAATCTGGATGCTATAGAACATTTCAAAGATATTTGGATCTGGTTTGATTAAAATCAACTGTTCACATCCAATTGAGTTAATGTTTCATGTGTACTTCATATATAGCAATGACACTCGCTAAGAGGAACAATTTGATTCTTACTAGGAAAAATGGTTCAATTACAGAACACCTCATAGGCCTGATTTTATTCTCACAAATCAATGACTATGTTGTTAAAAAAAAGATCACTCTCTACTTGTACATAGTTTTCTCCTTTTTCTTGTACATAGTTTTCTCCTTTTGCTTGTTCTTTCTTTCCTCTCTTTTCTATAGGTGTATACCTCAGATAAATATTATGTGGAGATTTGTGGAAAATGTAATTATATGATATATATGTACAATATCTGAAATACATCTTATGGAAATGTTTGTTTGATGATGAACTTCAATAAAAATAAATTACAAAAGAAAAGAATGTGTTTTATGCCAGAATGTGTGGCAACACTTGCAGATCTAGTGTACTTAATATTTCAGTAATACCAGTATTTTAAATACATGGTTTGATTAAGCATTCTTTGTTGTTTACATAATTTATCACGGATTACGTGTAAGAAGTACGTTGCTTTTGTCTTTACATCGCCGCATCATTTGTATGCATCTCACTGAAGAAAAGAAACTAAGTACACTAGTATCTTCTGCTCCTTTGTTTTTCATTCAATTAGTTTCTGGAGTTACAAAACGTAACCTGGAGGCATATGACAAGATAGGCAGAACTCAGCATGGATTCCTTAAAGGAAAATCCTGCCTGACAAACCTATTACAATTTTTTGAGGAAATTATCAGTAGGCTAGACAAGGGAGATGTAGTGGATGTTGTATATTTGGATTTTCAGAAGGCCTTTGACAAGGTGCCACACATGAGGCTACTTAACAAGAAAAGAGCCCATGGAATTATGGAGAAGTTACATACGTGGATAGAGCGTTGGCTGATTGGCAGGAAACAGAGAGTGGGAATAAAGGGATCCTATTCTGGTTGGCTGCCGGTTACCAGTGGTGTTCCACAGGGGTCCGTGTTGGGGCCACTTCTTTTTACATTGTACATCAACGATTTGGATTATGGAATAGATGGCTTTGTGGCTAAGTTTGCTGACGATACAAAGATAGGTGGAGGGGCCGGTAGTGCTGAGGAAACGGAGAGTCTGCAGAGAGACTTGGATAGATTTGAAGAATGGGCAGAGAAGTGGCAAATGAAGTACAATGTTGGAAAGCGTATGGTTATGCACTTTGGCAGAAAAAATAAATGGGTAGACTATTATTTAAATGGGGAAAGAATTCAAAATTCTGAGATGCAACGGGACTTGGGAGTCCTCGTACAGGATTCCCTTAAAGTTAACCTCCAGGTTGAGTCGGTAGTGAAGAAGACGAATGCAATGTTGGCATTCATTTCTAGAGGAATAGAGTATAGGAGCAGGGATGTGATGTTGAGGCTCTATAAGGCATTGGTGAGACCTCACTTGGAGTACTGTGGGCAGTTTTGGTTTCCTTATTTAAGAAAGGATGTGCTGACGTTGGAGAGGGTAGAGAAGATTCACTAGAGTGATTCCGGGAATGAGAGAGTTAACATATGAGGAACGTTTGTCCGCTCTTGGACTGTATTCCTTGGAGTTTAGAAGAATGAGTGGAGACCTCATAGAAACATTTCCAATGTTAAAAGGCATGGACAGAGTGGATGTGGCAAAGTTGTTTCCCATGATGGGGGGGCATCTAGTATGAGAGGGCATGACTTCAGGATTGAAGGGTGCCCTCTCAGAACAGAAATGCGAAAAAAATTTTTTAGTCAGAGGGTGATGAATCTATGAAATTTGTTGCCATGGGCAGCAGTGGAGGCCAAGTCATTGGGTGTATTTAAGGCAGAGATTGATAGGTATCTGAGTAGCCAGGGCATCAAAGGTTATGGTGAGAAGGCGGGGCAGTGGGACTAAATAGGATAAAATGGATCAGCTCATGATAAAATGGCGGAGCAGACTCGATGGGCCGAATGGCCTACTTCTGCTCCTTTTTCTTATGGTCTTATGGTAACAGTGGTGATGAGAAAGTTTTAAAATGAACCCAAGATGACTACCTATCTGTGGAATCACTTTTTTTCTTCAGAAGGGGAGAGAGATGTTTGAATTATAAAAATAAGGCAGATGATGAGGCCTCCATCAGTTAGAGTCGACCATGGATGTTACATTCTAGCTGTCTAGATACACAAACCAGGACAATTCAATAGGAAGAGCAAGTTGTTGCCCATGTAGCAAGCTCTCACTCACGGCAGAATCGCAGGATTTGCCATTCAGTGTTGAATGTAGAGATTTGAGATCAGAGTTTTCCTTCTCCTAGCTGAGCTGCCAACCACGGCTGATGAGCCCCATCTGCCAGAAAGTGACTGGTTTTAAGGCACCAATGGCCTACTTAGCCCCTTCTCCTGTCAGTAGAAATGGTTTCGCCAGACTTAGTAGCTAAGTCACATGTGAAGGCCAGGAACTGGACTTGGTTATCAGAAGCTATTTGAGTTATTGGGAGCATTTAATAGGTAGTGGGAGCTTGACTCCACTACCACTCCCAGCTATAACAACCTTAAGGAAAAAGGCAGAAAATGGATGCATGGATGTGGGCTCATAAAAAGTGAGTACTGGGTGATAATAATAATAATAAATTATAAAAAAGCAGAAATGTCTGGTTACATCAGCTATTCGATTGCACAACAAGTAACTGGATGGTGTAAACTGAATGAACTGAGCACTATATTGAAGTAAATGAAATAGGTGATGGTAGTCTTACTGAGTGCAGCGGGTGGAAAAGCACACAGTTTGCTTAGAAGTTTAGCTGGCCTAACTAAACCAGCGAAATAAGCTTTACTGATATCGTGAAAGTAATGTAGGAACATTAAGAACAAAAAATATTGTTCATTGCAGAACGCTTTAGGGTTCATAAGAGGAATCAAAAAGAAAGGGAGATCATTTCAGCTTACATAGCTCATTGAAGAAATAGTCTGAGAATTTTCATTTCTGTGATGGGCTTAATGATGTACTGACAGATCGTTTAGTTTGAGGAATCTTAAAAGAGAGATTTAAAAATGGCTCCTAACTGAAGCACTTGAAAGAGAAGGTGAGATCGCTGTATCAATGGAAACAGCAGACAGAGTCTCAACTAAGTTCCAGCCAGGAATGAAAATGAGCGTGAACAAAATTTAATGTCCAAGCAGAAACCCATCTGACCAAACACATTGCGTTACAGTTGTGGTGGGGGCTCACGGACAGCAGGCCAATGCAGATTTAAAGGCAAAGCTTTCAGAAAATGTCACAAATTCGGACACATACAAAGAGCATGTTGGGCAGACAAAAATAAATTAACTGCACAGGGAATAGGAAAAGTTAAAAAATCAAGTTGTATTTTCAAAATGAGACCTAATCTGCATGCTATTGATGAAAAATCTGATAAAGATGAGAATGACATAGGACTGTGTAGACTTGAGATTTACAATGCGAAAACTAACAAGAGACCAGCAATGTGGCTTATACCAGAAAAAACGGCAAATTACTTAAAATGGAATTAGACACTAGCTGGACTGTTTCAGTTATTCCACAAAATGAGTTTCAACATCATTTTAAAGATACTGAACTGAGGCCTCCAGATATCCAACTAAGAACCTATACTAAAGAAAAGATAACTCCTGAGGGAATGACATTTGTAACAGTGAAGTGCAATAACCAACAAGCCCCATTGGGCTTGTGTATGGTAAAAACAGGAGGGCTCGCATTGCAGGGATGTCATTGGCTGAGACAACTACAACTTGATTTGTGATCCATCCACCATTTTCATGTCACACCCCCTGTAACAGAGTCAACTGAAAGTGAATTAAGGAAGTTACTGGATGATGCCACAGCAGTGTTCAAAGATGGCACTGGAAAACTCAAACATATCAACAGTAAAATAGTGTCAAATGAAAATGCCACAACCAAGTTTTGTAAAGCCAGTCCAGTTTCTTACATCAACCATGAAAAGAAACTAAGTACATGAGTATCCCCTGCTCCTGTGCTTTTCTTTCAATTAGCTTCTGGAGTAATAAAACATAACAGTGGGTTGCCCCCATCACATCGTTCGCTTGTACTGGCTCTTAATGCAAATGATGCATTTCACTGTAAGATTCGATGAACATATGATAAATAAATGAATCTGATTTTGAATCTAGTAAAATGGATTAAGTTGCAATAATATGTATTAGAACACCATGCCACACCATTCGCATGATCTGCCCATGTCTGTGGGATGAGCTGAAACAGAAGGCTGTCAGAAGAACCCCAAAATCTATTTTGCCTAGGAAAAGAGAAGTGTTTTTAAAAAGCAATGAAAAATAGTTCAGAATAGTCAACAAAGAAAACCCATATTTTAGTTAATATCAAGAAAACAGTTTTCATTTGCAAAAAAAAAAAAGATATTGAGGAAGACCACAACTGTAGACAAACTAGGAAGTCAATGTTGAGCAGGGCAAGTACAATAGAGACTGGGATTTGAGTGAGATAAAATGCCAGTAAGAGAAATGGATACACATCAAAGAAAGTGGGTTTAGAAACAGGGAATGTGGATTGGTAAAATCCATCAGGTAGAAGTGGCTTCTTGTTAAATAAAGTTAATTGAAAAGTTAGTAGTCCATTACATGCTGTAAGAAAGAATTACACAATGCAATTGTACTTCAAAACAGTAACAGTTAAACTATATTTTATGAATGAATTATTACTCATTACTTATTTGTAATAGAACTATCAAGTAGGCTGACAACTCCTGCAACACATTTGGAGGAGATTTGGGGCAACTTCTAATTCAGCTAGGAGTAAGTGAACAACAAGATGAAAATGGTCTGATGACTTCATGTAATGGCACGTTAGCATTTCATGTAATGATCATTTCTGATAGAGAAAAGAGCCAATTTTTACCAGCATATGACTTGCGTCCTGATTTGGCTATGAAATATTTTTTGTAAAAGTAAAATGGACCACAGTATTATCCCATTCCTAGGCATCACCAAGTCACAAATGACTTCTTGCAAGCCTTTTCCCCCATCAATAGTAGTGGAGGCTTAGCTGGAAAATCTCATGTGTTCCTCTTCTGTTTGGATGATTTGGTTTATCTGAGCATATGATTCCTCATGAGGTGGAAAGTTAAAACACCACTGGGGAATGACAGAACTGAAATTATACAGTGCCTTTATTGCTGTGAGGTGTCTTATGAGCATCAGCACAGGGTTATTAAACAAGATACGCACAAGGGCAGGTGACCAAAAGCTTTGTCAATGACTTTGGCCATGGAAGTTGGCCCTGCAGGGTTTATTTTTTGGAGCTGTAAGTGTAAGTGTAGGATTAACTTGCAATGTGCACATGTACACTTTTAACATCTTTGCACCATCTGCCATATTCAAAAAGGAAGGAGTATTAGATGCTAATGCACAACAGATGCATGTTGAATAGACAGATTGTGACATTAATTCTTGGGCAATGCTGATGTGATTTCAGTGCTGCTAAATATGACTTTGGCAATCCAACAATGGATCGTCTATGTTCATTTGCATGTTTATACCATCTAAAGCTCGTGAAACAGGTGGACATGTGGAATGACAAGGAAATGGGAAAGAGGACTGCAGACAAGTGTATTGTGACTTTGAATATTCCCTGGACCACTTCTAGCCATGGCCTTTGTGGTGATTCTACAATATTGATCAGTATTTGTCCATGCTACTGTCATATGTGTGACTTGCCTACAATGTTAGAACAGCACAAAATGTATGCTTATTGATTTTGGATGGGGCCACAGTACCATCTTTCACCAGCTGTCAGCACTGGTTCAAAGTAGTCAGCACTGTTTGATTGAAGGGGATGCACTGGAAGTGAGCCAAAGTTATGTTACGGCGGTGGAAGAAGGCGTGTGCTAATGTATTCACTGACCTTGGCTGTACGTTTGGTAATTAAACTTGTTATTCTGCATCTGGCTTTCACCCATTGCTCTCAATAGTTCTTGCCAGATTCCAATTTGGAGGGCACCTGGTTTCCGTCAGGAAAACTCTCTCTTCTTCTTTACCTTGCCTTATAGAGTCATGTTAGAAAATCAGGCCGACTGCTCCCATTAACTTTTCCAAAAGGTCTTTTGAATAACATTCAGTGTCAGTTCCTGTCAGTTCCTGTCATAAATCATCCCTTTTAAGAAAGCTAAGTGTGGCTTTAACCAGCTGGAACTGCTGCTGGCCAGATATGGAATTGGTAGAAATAATGTTATAGCATAATTTCTGCGTACACCTCGCAGCAAATCAAGAGGTGTAAGTTATTTCTGCCTGATTCCAGTACAATCTAGTTTAGTTCTTCAAGTGGTTTGCTGGAGGAAAGGAAGTTCAAAGTAAATTTATTTTCCAAGTATATATATGTCACCATGTACACGCCTGAGATTCATTTTCTTGTGGGCATACTCAATAAATCCATAATAGAATAATAATGGTAACAGAATCAATGAAAGACCATACTGACTTGGGTGATTAATCAGTGTGCAAAAGACACAAACTATGCAAACACAAAAATAAATAAAGAAAAAATAAATAAGCAATAAATATTGAGAACATGAGGTGATAAGTTCTTGAAAGTGAATCCATAGGTTGCAGGAACATTTCAATGATGAAGTAAAGTTGAGTGAAGTTTCCCCTTTGGTTCAAGGGCCTAATGGCTGAGGGGTAATAACTGAGGAAGCTGGTGAGGGAATTAAAATGTTTGGTTCCTTGGGTCACTGCCAGCCAGTACTGGGACTAAGAATATCAGAGCTAAGTAACAGAGTGGAGTTGGAGGAATTCAGAAAACTTGAAGGATTGTAGTGCTATGGGTGGTTACAGAAACTGGGAGAGTGGAGAAAATTAGAGCAAAGATAAACGTTAAATTTTAGGCTTTTCCACGCCAAGTTTTAAAGTCATTCAATGAGCAGGAGAGCAATGAATGAATTGGCCTGCCTTGTTTTTGCCATTTTAATGCTTCAGTTTTGCTTACTGAAATCCAGGGGGAGCATCTAGTAATAAGATAGAATCCCAAGTCTTAATATTTTTGATCATGTTTTATGTTTACTTTTATTACAGGCAAGAAATTGAACTTCTTCTATACAACATCATCACACAACTCACTTGATAAAAATCACCAAACTGAAAAAAACTATATAGTAATTGATCTGGTAAATGAAATGTTTAATTAAGCTATCAAATTCTATTTTCGCTTGGAGTGAAATTTCAGTAACGATGCCTCAGAAAACACAATTTAAACTTTTAATTTCAAAATAGAAATTATGTAAAATGAAGATTGCACAGAGAAATCATTACACTATGAAAACTGTTAATACAGTTGGAAACATTGTTGGTCTAAGAAAAATTGGTTCTAATAATGTAGATTTTTGTCTAACAAAAAATAAATGTCAGTATATTTGGCATTCAGGGATATGATTACTTTGGTTTTCATGTAACTAGAACAGTAGCTGGAGGCTTAGACCATTAATCTGGAGATGCAAGTTTGAATCCCACCACAGTATCCAGAATTTAAATTTGTGTAAATAAACTTATCCAGACTCAGAACTAGCATCAGTAATGCTAACATGAATTTAAGATAAAATTCCCCAAAGAGAAAAAGGCAGTTCAACCATTAGTAGAAACATAATTAGCACCTCGATATTACCACATAACTTGATAAAAATAGCTAGAATTATTGATGAACGTTAATCCAATATTAATATACTCAAGGGATGATTATGCCATAAACAATGTTCTTTTTATTCGGCCTGGAGCACTACATTGTCAAATTTGTCCTGACAGTATATAATAAATAATCCAGTTTGAGAAGAATTGATGAGTTAAAAATGATTCAAAGGAGGTCATGATCCAAAAGTAATGGTTCTGCATTCTCTTACTTCAGGTTGAATACTAAGTCCCCTTCTACTGGAATGCTTCAATGCTATTTACAATCACCAATGGCTAAAAACCCCATAGTTTGAAAAAGTGCAATGAAAATTCAGGCAGTCATTCTCTGGAAGGGAAGCATTTTTTAAAAATTTAAATCACTTAATCACTGTTGATGCACACATCTGATGTCAGCCAATCCCTATCCTCCTTAAACCCAAGGCCACCAACAGAAATGCCATTCGGAAATAAGTAGGTGTGTGTGTTTCCCTGTGAGATTTCTCTTAAGTCATGGCATTTTGAATCTGTACTTTCTAAATCATAAAAAATTTAAAAGGTTAAAACATTGTTTTACCTATAGGTGTTCCAACACCATATCCTTTGGAGTCAATGAGTCCGCCAATTTGAGTCAGGTTGCAGTTACGCTGAGTGACGTATTCAATGCTCGTTGATTCCATCAGAAAGGCATAGTCAGTGGTGAGAACACGCTGAATTCCCTCGTCGTTGTTCTTCAACAAAGCAGTTTGTTTTCGACTGTTCATGAATGCCCACATTTTCTCATAGGTTGAAATTTTTGATTTCTGTAAAATATAGTGTTTATTTGCGAGATCCCAGTCTTTGACTGCAGCTCAGCATAGCAGGAATCATCTTTTTCTGCCCACAATGCTTTAACAACATGCTTTATTCAAACATCAGATAATAATTATCCATTTACTTTTCATTCAATCCTACATTTTTCAGATTTTCTGCTCCTTCAAAAAGTTTTTATCATAAATGATGGTTTTCCTATATTCCCCTTAAATATACATGATAGATTGATAAATATATTGGCTCCTTCTTTTTCTGAATTAAATTCCATTTTACTCGCATATGGTATAGAATATCAATCAGCCTATTAGTCAGTTTTTGATGCTTTTTTTTCCCCATTTCTTTCTTGTTGTTCTGCTAATCACCTGGAATAACAGCATCAGAGGGAGAGCGATAATTCCAACCTAAGGCAGCTACTTGCAACAACAAATGTTTTTATCTACAACCCTGTGGAAACAAGCTTGTATTTATAACAGCTTCATTATCAAGAACATTGGAAATTTCAGCAAGAACAAGCCGTAAAGTCCTCAAGCCTGTTCTGCCATTCGGCAAGTTCATGGTTGATCTTCTTCCTCAAAGACTCTTGTCTTATCTCCACAGAGTCCGAAAACCTCCCAATTTCCACAAACAAAAAGAGAAATGCTGAAGAACACATCCAATCAAGCAGCAGTAGTAGAAAGAGAAACCAGTTAAGGGGAGGGTCATTAATCCAAAACATTAACAGGTTTTTCTTTCACAGATGCTGCTTGATTGGCTGAGTTCTTCCGGCATCTGTAGTTTTATTTGATAACCAATATTTACACTCAGCAGCTGAGCATCAGGAATTTTCTCACGGTGGAAAATTGCAAATATTTACCATGTGTCTAAGGAAAGTTCCTATCTCTGCCCTAAATGGATGAAAGCTTATCCCTGAATACTGCCTCCGAGTTTTTGTTCATTCAGCCAGAGGCAACAACTTCTCAGTATCCATCAGGTCAAGCCTGAACTTCCCAATAAGATCACTTCTCATCCCACAAAATTCTAATTAGCCAATATTATTCCAATCTACTTTCTTTTGATTAAACGACCATCTTATCTTGGGAGCAGCCATTTTGAGAGAGGTTGTGAGGCTGAAGAGCTGTTTTTGAGGTCAAAAGCGTGGAGTCTGATGAACACTGGGCTTTGGTGAAGTAGTGATCTGGTAAGAAGTTATTATTTCCGTCTGCTCCCTTAGTAGAAGGGACCTGGGTAAAGGATAGAGAAGCTGGGGCAATGGTGTTCCCTTCCTGCAGGAAGGTGGCTACACCTACAACAGGTACGTGCTGTTGCAGCACTTGTCAGATACTTAGAGCTGATGGAATTACAGTTGGATTTATTATAGAGAATCCAGGATGCAGAAACTACTTGGATAGCACGTTCAGTGAGTGATCACACAGCAGATACAGAAAGAAAGAGCAAGAAGCACAAGCAGCTAGTGCCTCTCATGTTCTCTCCTCACCCTGAACCTATGCTGGCCACTTCTCCATTCCTCAACCCTGAAGAAAAAGACTGTGCACATTCACACTGCCAATGCCCCTTGTGATTTTATACACCTCTCTGTAAGATCGTCACCCATTCTGCTACACTCCGATGGATAAACTCCTAACCTACCCAATCTCTCCATCACTCAGTCCCAGCAACAACCCTTGTAAATATTTGTGCTCTTTCTCGCTTCATGGCATCTTTCTTACAAATAGGGTGACCAAAACTTATACAACAGGAATTCTGCAGATGCTGGAAATTCAAGCAACATACATCAAAGTTGCTGGTGAACGCAGCAGGCCAAGCAGCATCTATAGGAAGAGGTGCAGTCGACGTTTCAGGCTGATACCCTTCGTCAGGACTAACTTACATCATTTTCTAAATGCAGCCTCACTCCTCTGTTTTATACAACTGCAACATAAAAACCTACCTTCTACACTCAATGCCCTGACTGATGAAGGCCAGCATGCCAAAAGCCTTATTCACCAACTTGTCTGCAATGTCACTTTCATGAATATTCCCAGGTCCCGACTGTGAAATTGCTACGTTAGTTTATTTTCCCAAAATGCAACAGCTCACCCTTATCTGAATTAAATTCCATTTGCCATTCTTCAACCCATTTCCATTCCCGATCAAAATCCCTTTGTAATTCCTGATAACGATCTTCAACATCTACAACACCAATTTTACTGTCATCTATTACGTCCTAACCGTGCCCTATATATTCTCATCCAAGCTTCTTTTTTTAATGTTCTACATTGCAGAAGTTTCAGACATGGGAGAGGGGAAATCAAAAGGGAACAGGAAATCACACTATTGATTAGGGAGAACAGAATTGCATGACTTAGAGACAATATCCTGGAGAGGTTGTCCAATGAAGCTCTATGTGTAGAAACTAGGAATAAGAGAGGGGTGAATGTCTTGTTGGGGTTAAACTATAAGTCTCACAATAGTCAGTGTGAAATAGAGAAATAGACAAAAAATTGAAACACCACATGGTAGGTTTTAACTTTCACAACATTGATTATGATTGTTTTAGTACAAATGGGTTACATAGGGCAGAATGGTTAAGTGCAGCCTAGAAATAAGTTTGAGACCAATAAGGATGGGGCTATACACAACCTCAACTTCTGAAAAGAAACTGGGAAGGTGGATATGTTGGTAGAGAAACACTTTGGGAACAGTGATGCTGGACATTTCCCCATGGAATGCATGGGTTCCTCCAGGAGCTCCGGTTTCTTCCCACATTCCAAAGATATACCAGTTAGTAGGTTAACTGGTTATTGAAAATTGTCCCGTTAAAAATTGGGGTTGCTGGCAGCGCAGCTGGGAAGAGTAGAAGGGCTTATTTGACACTATCTCTAAATTTAAAAGAAAATTAGGAAAACAAAAAGGGGGCTATGAAATATCCATACAAATGAGATTAAGGAGGATCCCACAATATTATATAAATATATGGGGAGCAAGAGGGAATCCTGGGAGAGAATAATAGGGACCAAAGGAGTGATCTAAATGTGGGGTCAGGTGCTCTGGGTGACGCCCTAAATGAACACTTCTCATCTCCTTCAAGGAGAAGAACTTGGAAGATAGTGAGTTCGGGGAGGGTAGGTGGATTACCGGGAGCAAGCCAGTGTTAAAGAGTGTTAGTGTTAGATATTATGGGATGCTTAAGGATAGATAAATCCCCAGGATCATGTGACATCCTTCCCAGATTGCTTTGAGAAGCAAAGGGCCCTGACAGATTTTCTTGCATCTTTCTTAGGCACAGGTGAGGTGATCTGTATTAACGAGTTGCATGTGAATGTAGGAGGTGTGATTAGTAAGTTTGTGAATGACATGAAACTTGGTGTTGATGGTTATTTAAGGCTACTTCAGGATGTAGATCAAAAAGAAAGTTGTGCCAAGCAATGGCAAATGGAATTTAATCCTAACAAGAGTGAAGTAATGCCCTTTGCAGTAGAAAACAGATAGAACATACACAGTAATTGGTGGGGAAATAAGGAATGTTGATAAACAGGGACTCTGGGGTTCTCGTCCATAGTCCCTATTAACCTGTTTTGTCATGCTCAGCTCATTTGTGTGCGAGGAGCACAGAATATAAAAGTTGTGACATTAAGTTGCACCTTTATGAAACAATGGCTAACCTCACAGAATACTGTGCACAGTTCTAGTCACAAAATTAGAGAAAGGATGTGGTTCCGCTGGAAAAAATACAAAGGAGATTCATTAAGATGGTGTTTATATCTGAGAATATTAGTTTTGGAGTGAAAAAGAACAGGCTGGGTTTGTTTTCTCTGGAGCATAGGAAGCTGAGCAGCGATTTGAGGAGATATATAAAATTATAAAAGTCACAGGGTATATAGGGAAGTATTCTTCCCCCAAAGGTTAGAGGGCATCTAAAGCAAGAGAGCATAGTTTTAAAAGAGGTAGAAGTTCTAGTTTGGATTTCAAAGACTGTTTTTTAAACTTATACATACAGTTATTGATATCTGGAACTTGTTCCAGAGGTGGTGGTGGTGCAATAAGATATCTATTCTTTTAAATGGAGAGTGTAAGTCATAGAATGGATATTGACTAAACGCAGGCAAATGGCATTAGGGCAGAAAGGTAAAAAGTTTGCCAATGGAAATGATGGGATGGAAGGCCCGTTTTTGTGCTGTTCACCTCGATGACTACATCTCAGGAATCAATTCAGTAAATCTATATTACATCACCTCCAATGAAAGTATATGTTTCTTTAGGTGCAATGGCCAAAGCCATACACAACATGCAAACAACAAGAGACAGAAGTTGCTCAAATCAGGAGTGAAAAACAGACTGCAGCATGGCAGCATCTGTGAAGGCAAAGGAATAGTCGTTGTTTCAGGTAGAGGCCTTGAGTTAGGACTGAGAATGCAGAGGGAATATAAAGGAGAGAAGGGGCAAAGTTAGACAGGGGCAGGTAGGCGATAACTGGAACCAGATGGGGCACTGGTCGGATGAAGTCAGACTGGTGGGGCAGAGGGAAGGTTGTAATTTAGAGAAAGGTTGGCTTGTGATGGATGGAAACAAGGGAATGATGATGAACAGATGGAACAGGAAGGGTAGGTCAAAGGAGAGGAAACCCAGGTGGTTAAGTGTGTGGTGATGGACAATAAATATACATAATGGGCTGGGAGGAGAGATGTAAACAATAGAAAGGAGAACCTGGGTGACTGATAGGAATGAAAAAGGAACTTCCCTTTTGTAAACCCATATTCCAAATAAACATGCTTTCACAATAACATTTCATACTAATGTCACAGTTCTAAAGAAGAGTCTTTTGGGTAGTGCTCTGTTTCTTTCAGGATAGCACCTCTGGCATCAGGTTTGGTAGGTTTCTGGCCTAAAACAACATTCTCGGTTTCCGGTGTCACGTTACTGTCGGTGACATCATCACTGAGAGGTAAGTCCGGTGACTGTAATGTGTCCATCTTGTTGGATGCAGTTGACTCGGGTGTGTTCTTCAGTTGAGCATCCAGTATCTGGTCCACATGACGTCTCCATGTCTGATCTCCAACATCCACTGTGTACATCAGTGGTCCAGTTCTTGTAGCTATCCTACTGGGTGTCCACTTGTCTTCTCAGTAATCATGCGCTAGGACTTCCTGTCCAATCTCGAAGCTCCTTGCTGCTTCACTTGGCAACTGGCTGAACTGTTTATTCTGAACTTCCCTCCAAAGGTCTGGTTTCAGGAGGTCTATGCAAGACCTGAGATCCCTGTTCATGAACAGCATTGTAGGTGTCTGATTTGTCATCACATGAACAGAATTCTGGTACACCAAAAGGAAGTTGTCCACCTTGTGCTGTAGAGAAATGTCCTCCTTGTCCATCACTTTAAGAGACTTCTTGAAGGTTTGGATAAACCTTTCAGCTAACCTATTTGTTGTTGGGTGGTGAGGAGCTGATTGAAATATTGCAGCCCGTTGTCACTCACAGTTTGTTCTTGTAAGCCGTTTCTGGCAAAGATAGTCCTCAGAGGTGGTTAACTTCACTGATATAACCTCTGGACATTTTGAATGAGCATCCACAGAGATCAGAAACATGGGAGGCCATGAATGGCCCAGCAAAGTCAATACGTACTCTATGCCATGGTGAAGATAGCCACTCCCAAGGGTGTAACATTGCCTGTGAGGGAGTATTTTTAAAACTTTTGGTATCCTGAACAGCTTTTTGCTAAGTCTTTGATTTGTTTATCTATTCCCTTCTCAAACACCTTCTCATTATTATTAAGCAACTGCAACAGCCTCTGGTTAGTGCTACCATTTGGGCTGCAACTGCCTCTTGATGTCACATTGAGAGGTTGATTGAGTGCCAGTGAAATTGGATTTTTCTCAACTATTCATGCCCGAAAAGTGCTGACCCTCCACTTTTCAATACATAAAACTTTCTGTTGCATTTGGCCTGGATATGTCACATTTACTTTCAGTTTGCCTTTCAGAGACACTTTTTAGCCTGTGTAGGTCTTTACCATCACTGAAGTCTTCTCTCATGATATCTTAGAAAACGTAGTCAGCCTCTGAAACTATGGACAAATATGACCATATATCCAGCTCCACCAGACACATCTATAGTGATCCAGATGATTTTGTGATCTGCTTCATTTATACTATGTAGTTCTAGGCATGACAGTTCACTTTTGTCAGACTCTATGTTATCTGCTTCTGTTTTGCATTCAGTAACTTTATGCATTTGCTTAGTTTTGTGTTTGAGACTTTTCACTCACTTGTGCTTTTTGTCTGCCTTGCACACTCTCTCTATGTGACCTTGTCTGTGACACTTTCTGCAGACTTTTTCTTTGAATCAACAGTTATTTGCTTCATGGGAGGATTTGCCACATCAATAACATCTTTGGTTTTTTGCACCATTCAGGGATGTTTTGTGCATTTCACATTCTAACCTCTTCTGTAATTCTGCTGCATCCTCTGTTGCAGTCTCTTAACGATATTGCAATAGTCAATGCCCATTTTAAGTTTAGGTCTCTTTCAAACAGTAGCCTCTTTTGAGTGCTTTGTCTATGCATGCCACATACAAACCTGTCCCATAATGCATCGGAAAGTCCATTTCTAAAGTCACAGTACTGGGAAAGTTTGCACAGTTCTGCAATGTTTTCAGAAATGCTTTCATCTTTGCCTGGTTCCTTTTGTAAAATCTAAATCTCTCAACTATTACTAGCAGTTTAGGATTCAAGTGATTTTGTAAAATTGTAACAATTTCATTGAACGTCTTGCTTGCTGGCTTTTCAGGGGTTACTAGGTTGTGTAAGAGACTATGTTCTTGGGCCCATTAAGCCAAGAAGTGTAGGGGCTTTCTTTTGCTCCTCCACATTATTCGTGTTACAATACAGTTCAATCCTCTAATATACAACTCTCGTCCTTCTTTAGCACTATCAAATTCATCAACTTTCCCAACTGAAGCAATTGCCATGTTATTTTCATTTTATCTTCAGTGCATCTTTCACTGTTACTCACATGCTCCCTTGTTAGTGTCCATAACGGCTTTCTCATGTTTTTAACTCTCACTGTTTCTTTCTGCAACTGTAGGTGCAGCTCGTGATATTTTCTGACATTCAGGTTCGTACTCATCACGAGTTTGTTGTGTCTGTGCACAACTATATAGCAATTATACTTTATACTTTATTGTCGCCAAACAATTGGTACGAGAATGTACAATCATCACAGCAATATTTGATTCTGCGCTTCTCACTCCCTGGATTACAAATATTTAAATATTAAAAATATTAATAGTTAAAATTAGTAAATATAAAAAATTTAAATTATAAATCATAAATAAAAAATAGAAAAATGGGAAGTAAGGTAGTGCAAAAAAAACGGAGAGGCAGGTCCGGATATTTGGAGGGTACAGCCCAGATCCGGATCAGGATCCATTCAGCAGTCTTATCACAGTTGGAAAGAAGCTGTTCCCAAATCTGCCCGTACAAGTCTTCAAGCTCCTGAACCTTCTCCCGGAGGGAAGAGGGACAAAAAGTGTGTTGGCTGGGTGGGTCTTGTCTTTAATTATCCTGGCAGCACTGCTCCGACAGCGTGTGGTGTAAAGTGAGTCCACGGACAGAAGATTGGTTTGTGTGATGTGCTGCGCCGTGTTCACGATCTTCTGCAGCTTCTTTCAGTTTTGGACAGGACAACTTCCATACCAGGTTGTGATGCACCCTAGAAGAATGCTTTCTACGGTGCATCTATAAAAATTAGTGAGGGTTTTAGGGGACAGGCCAAATTTCTCTAGTTTTCTCAGGAAGTAAAGGTGCTGGTGGGCCTTCTTGGCACTGAACTCTGCTTGGTTGGACCAAGTCAGGTCATTTGTGATATTGACCTCGAGGAACTTAAAGCTTTTGACCTGTTCCACTTGCGCACCACCAATGTAAATTGGGTTGTGCGGTCCGCTACTCCTTCTGAAGTCAACAACCAATTCCTTCGTCTTGCTGACGTTCAGGGATAGGTTATTGTCTTCGCACCATGCCACCAGGTTCTTAATTTCCTCTCTGTACTCTAACTCGTCATTACCCAAGATAAGGCCTGCAATTGTTGTGTCATCAGCAAACTTATATATTGAGTTTGATGGAAACTTGGCTACACAATCATGGGTGTACATTGAGTACAGCAGGGGGCTGAGTACACAGCCTTGTGGGGCACTGGTGCTCAGAGTGATTGTAAAGGAGAGCTTGTCCCCTATTTTTACAGCTTGGGTCCTGTCCGTGAGGAAGTTGAAGATCCAGCTGCAGATCTGAGTGCTAAGGCCCAGGTTCCAGAGCTTAGGAATCAGTTTATTTGGAATGATTGTATTAAAGGCAGAGCTGTAGTCAATTAAAAGGATCCTTACGTATGCGTCTTTATTCTCCAGGTGTTCTAAGGAGGAATGTAGGGCCAGAGAGATGGCATCTGCCATTGACCTGTTGCTCCGGTAGGCAAATTGCAAAGCATCGAGGTTGACCAATAGCATGTGGTTGATGTGTGCCATAACCAATCTCTCGAAGCACTTCATAGCAATTGATGTCAGAGCCACAGGTCGATAGTCATTCAGGCATGCCACCTTGCTCTTCTTCAGCACCAGGATTATCGTTGTCTTCTTAAAACATGAGGGGATCTTAGACTGAAGCAAGGAGCAGTTGAAGATGTCAGCAAACACTCCAGCTAGCTCGCTTGCACAGGCCCGGAGAACCCGTCCTGTGACACCATCTGGGCCCGTCGCCTTCCTTGGATTTATCTTCAGGAAGGCCCTTCTAATGTCCTCCTCGGTGACAATGAATCTCAATGCCACCAGGTCCGGTTCATCTGGAGGGAGCATGACGCTCCTCTTCTGTTCAAATCTTGCGTAGAATACTTTAAGTTTGTCCGGAAGAGAAGCGCCACAGTTATTGTTATTCCCAGCCTTTTCTTTGTGCCCAGTGATTTCATTTAGACCCTGCCATAGTCTACTGGCATCCCTTTGGTTAGCCTGGGCTTCCAACTTGGCTCGATATTGCCTCTTGGAGCCCTTAATGGCTTTCCGGAGTTCACGCCTGGATTCCGTGTAGCGACTGGTATCCCTGGACCTAAAAAACGGCTAAATAGTTCAATTTTGGTTCTATCAGACCGGCTGGCTTCAGAGTCTCACACATACCTTCCAGCAAACTCCAGCCAAGATTTCATGTGAGCTTTTTTCCCCCCCCCCCAACAGTGGCTTTCTCTTTGCTACTCTCCCATAAAGCTGCGACTGGTGAAGCACCTGGGAAACAGTTGTATGCTTAGTCTTTCCCATCTCAGTCACTAAAGCTTGTAACTCCTGCAGAATTCCTTCTTGCATGGTCACTCAAATTTTGAGGACAGCCTGCTCTGTGCCATATTTTTTCCCCATTTCCTGATGATCAACTTAAATGTACTCCAAGTGATATTCAGTGACTTTGTAATTTTTTTGGATCCATCTCCTGACTTGTTGTGGTAACCCATATATGTTGTAACTGGGTTACCTGTCTGGACACGCCCCTCTGCCGACTGAGCTCTGAATAAAGGCGATTGCGCCACTGCTCCTCCCTTAGTCCAGGGCAGATACTCAGCATGGTCGAGGTCACATTTTGCTGCTAATAAAAGCCTTTCAGTATTTACTCTACTTCCAGTCTTTTGGAGTAATTGATAGTGCATCACTTGTGCTTTTCAATAACCTTTTTGCACTGTTCTTTTGTCTTCATGGTGTAGTTTTCACCCTATGATACTGACACACCAGCTGTTGGACCTTCCAGATACAACTTCACTACAATCAATTGAAACACCTTGACTGTACACAGGTCTCCAAAAACAGATCTCCATTTAACTAATTATGTGACTTCTAAAATTTATTAGCTACACCAGTGATGTCATATTAAAGTGGGGGGGAGTGAATAATTATGGAATCAATTACTTTGTGATTCAATGTTGTAAAACATGAAAACTTCCAGGGAGTGGTGTGAAAACTTTTCATAGGCACTGTAGATCCATACATTACAGGGTTGGCTGAGATTAGAATAACTTGCACCCTGAGAGAGAACCCCTGACTCCTGTAAAATCTCAGCTCAATATTCTTACCTATGGCTGTTGAGTTTTGGGTTGAAAATAGAAAGCATGAATAGATAGTTTCTACAATAGTAGAGATTAGTCAAGTTCTACAGAGCACAGCTATTTGAGTAAAATACTAAATTTTGAGTTTTGTTAACTTTCCATCAATTTCACCTAACCTGTTATTCTCCAGTCAACTGGTACAATAAATGTCATTACAGCCCCAAATTCCTTTAAAATACCATCTTACCTTCTGGTAATACCCTTCAATCAATTTGGGAGTACCTTCATCACAAACACTGTGGTGCTTCTGAAAGGTGGCTCTCTCATTCAAGGGCATGCGAGTCATGCAATAAATGCTGGTCTTCTCAACAACACAAGGTGATAGAAATTTTTCCCCCCTCTTTTACCAGAAAGGAATAAGTTGCCTTCAAAGGTTCACTCTGCACAACTCTATTACAGTTCAGATGAAACGGTTCTGTTTGATTTTCTTTTTGTCTCAAATTTTTGAATTTTGCCTCCATCTTCCCATCTCTTGCAAAGGGCTGGGGAAAACTTGTCCACAACCAATAACTTCAAACTCCTTGGTGTCCACATTTCCGAGGATCTCACCTGGTCCTTGAACTCCTCCACCCTGATCAAAAAGGTGCAATAGCGCCTTTATTTCCTGTGGAGCATCAAGGAAGCTCACCTCTGTCCCAGGATACTGACGGACTTTTACCGCTGTACCAGTGAGAGCATACTCACCAACTGCATCTCAGTGTGGTATCGCAATTGTCCCGTATCAGACCACAAAGCACTCCAGCATGTGGTGAAAACTGCCCAGCAGATTATCGGCACCCAATTGCCCACCATTGAGAACATCTACCATAAACGCTGCCTAGGCAGGGCAAAAAGCATTATCAAGGATGCATCTCACTTTTTACTCTCCCCCCATCCGGTAGGCACTACAGGAGCCTCCGCTCCCGCACCAGCAGGCACAGGAAGAGCTTCTTCCCTGAAGCTGTGACCCTGCTGAATCTCACATCACAGCGCTAAGAAGTATTGCACCCATATTGTACTGTCTCAGTACTTTTATATTTGTGTGCTGTAGCACTTACTTCTTATCTGCAGTTATTTTGTAAATAACACTATTCTTTGCCTTTCTGGTTAGATGCTAACTGCATTTTATTGACTTTGTATCTGTACTCGGCGCAATGACAATAAAGTTGAATCTAATCTAATCCAATCTAGCCTCATCATTAATATGAATTCTGTTTAGATTACTTAAGACTTAATGGGAGAACATTGATATCTTCCTTTATCTAAATTTCTTCAGACTATAGAAGACATTGCTTTAAATTTTTGATCCTAGAAACATAGAAAACCTACAGCACAATACAAGCCCTTCAGCGCACAAAGCTGTGCCGAATATTTCCTTACCTGAGAAATTACCTAGGGTTACCCATAGCCCTCCATTTTTCTGAGCTCTATGTACCTGTCCAGGAGTTTCTTAAAAGACCCTATCATATGTGGTTAAGAAGGCATACAGTGCATTGGCCTTCATCAATCATGGGCTTGAGTTTAAGAGCCGAGAGGTAATGTTGCAGCTATATAGAACCCTGGTCAGACCCCACTTGAAGTACTGTGCTCAATTCTGGTCGCCTCACTACAGGAAGGACATGGAAACCATAGAAAAGGTGCAGAGGAGATTTACAAGGATGTTGCCTGGATTGGGGGGCATGCCTTATGAGAATAGGTTGAGTGAACTTGGCCTTTTCTCCTTGGAGCAATGGAGAATGAGAGGTGTACAAGATAATGAGAGGCATCGATTGTGTGGATAGTCAGAGGCTTTTCCCCAGGGCTGAAATGGCTAGCATGAGAGGGCATAGTTTTAAGGTGCTTGGAAGTAGGTACAGAGGAGGTGTCAGGGGTAAGTTTTTTTTTATATACACAGAGTGGTGAGTGTGTGGAATGGGCTACCAGCAACAGTGGTGGAGGCGGAAATAATAGGGTCTTTTAAGAGACTCCCAGATGGCTACATGAGCTTAGAAAAATATTGGACTATGGGTAAAGCCTAGGTAGTTCTAAGGTAGGGACATGTTTGGCATGGCTTTTTGGGCCGAAGGGCCTGTACTGTGCTGTAGGTTTTCTATGTTTCTATGTTTCTGCCTCCACCATTGTCACTGGCAGCCCATTCCACACACTCACCACTCTGTGTAAAAAAAACTTACCCCTGATATCTCTTCTGTACCTAAATCCTGATATGCGATTTTTAAATACTGTCTTCCTTTGACTGACCAGAGCTATATTAGTCCTAACTATATGTAGTAAAGGAACATTCTCATTTATATTCCATCCCTCTGTTAATGCAGTCTGATACATTATGTTTCTTTGAAACCATATCATTTCCCAGATCAGCCTGTCGCAGCCTAGTTCCACTGACCTTTTATGAGTTTCTACATTCAATTACATCCATCACCTATCTGGGAATTGCAGAGGGCAGAATATCAGATCTTGGTTCTTCAAAGAAATTGATTGCCTTTTGCTGCAGAGTCTGATGGGATATGTACGAGATTAGTCCAGGTGTTCAATGTTTGTTGCCTACAAGCTTAGAACTAATAGAATGAAGATCCAACTGAAATTCAAATATATTTTAATGCAGATGATTGGTCAGTAACATGTTACAAAAATAACCCTTAAGTACAGAAAATAATATCAAGGTAGGGATACATGGGTAAGAAAAGGAGAGAAAACAAATTAAAAATGGTAGAGTTTTAAGGAGCTTGGAAGTAGGTACGGAGGAGATGTCAGGAGTATGTTTTTTTATGCAGAGAGTGGTGAGTGCATGGAATGGGCTGCCAGTGACGGTGATGGAAGCGGATACAATAGGGTCTTTTATGAGTCTCTTGGATAGATACACGGAGCTTAGAAAAACAGAGGGCTATGGGTAACCCTAGGTAATTTCTAAAGTAAGTATGTGTTTGGCACAGATTGTGGGCTGAAGAGCCTGTATTGTGCTGTAGGTTTTCTATGTTTCTATGAAATGGACAAGTAGACAGAGCAACAAAAACAAAAGAACATCCAATTCAGTACAAATAATATTCTTTATAATTAATTACTTATTGAACAGGTGTTTATGGACATCTTCAGCCTCTCATTTCAACAGTGCCCAAGAAGAATGTGACAATTTGCTTCAATGACTATAGTCCAGCAGCACTTATATTCACTGTAATGAAGTGCTTCGAGAGATTGATCATGAAGCCTACCAACTATTTCCTGAGTGACCCCGATGGCAGTAATGAGAAGTAGGCATGTCCTAGATGGTGAGGGTCCTTTGTGATGGGTGCTTCCTTTTTGAGGAACTGCCCCTTGAGGATGTTCTCAATGGAGGGGTGGCTGAGACTACAGCCTGGTGGTGCTGGGTGAGTCTGCAACCCTCAGCAGCCTCTTGCAATCCTGTGCCTATGATACAACCAGGCCATGCTCTCCTTTCACCACTACCATGAGGCATCTCCATCGAAATTTGCAAGATTGCTTGGCGACATACCAAATCTTCTCAAGCTCCTAACAAAACAGAGCCACTGGTGTGCCTTTTTTTGTGATTGCATCAATGTATTTGCCCAGGGTAGATTGTTGATGCAGTGGACCTTAAAGCTGCTCACTCTTTAAACCACTGACCCGTCAATGAGGGCCAGAGTGTGTTTCACTTGACTTGGATTGGGAAAATCAGGTTGATGCTGGATCCCAAAAGAGAGAATTTGTAGAATGCATATGAGATGACTTTCTGGAGCAGTTCGTGATTCAGCCCACCAGGGGAAAGGCTATTCTGGATTGGGAGTTGTGCAAAGTACCAGATTTGACTTGGGAGCTTAAGGTAAAGGAACCCATAGGAGACAGTGAACATAAAATGATAGAATTCACCCTGCAATTGGAGATGGAGAAGCTAAAGTCAGATGTATTAGTATTACAGTGGAGTAAAAAAAATATATAGGTATGAGTGAGGAGCTGGCCAAAGTTAATTGGAAGGGAACATTAGCAGGGTTGATGGCAGAACAACAAACACTGGGGTTTCTGGGAACATCCAGGACTACACAGGATAGATATACATATCCCTAAGAAAAGTATTCTACAGGCAGGGTGACACAAGCAACAGAAAAGCAAAAGACAGAGCATGATTATCACTATTATGAGCAAAAAATTAGTAGGATTTTGTTGCTGGGGAGATCGTTGCTTTGCTGCTGTGTATGAATAGGAGGGGGAGCTAATGGGGGGGCTTTGGGGTTCTACCATTTAACTGTCATTCATTCTTTGGGGCACCTCTCTTCTTGTGGATGTTTGCGAAGAAGAATAATTTCAGGATATATATTGTATACTTCTCTCTGATATTAAACGTACCTGTTGAAACCTATTGAGTTAGCCTGACATTAGTGTTGAAGTTGATTGTTAAGGATGAGGTCTTGCCTGACAATCTCTGTTGGAATTCTTTGATGAATTAATAAGCAGGATATACAAGGGAGATTCAGTGGATATTGCGTATTTGTATGTTCAGAAGGCCTTTGATAAGCTGCTGCACATGAAACTGCTTAACAAGGCAAGAGCCCATGGTATTACAGGAGAGATACTAGTATGCATAAAGGATTGGCTGAATAATGGGAGACAAAGACTAAGAATAAAGAGAGCCTTTTCTAGATGACTATCTGTGAATAGTGGAGTTCTGCAGGGATTGGTGTTGGGATTGCAACTTTGCATCAATAATTTGGATGCCAGAATTGATGGCTTTGTGCCCAAGTTTGGTAGAGGGGCAGCTGGTGTTGTGGAAGCAGGAAGACTGTAGAAGGACTTAGGCAGATGAGGAAAATGGGCAAAGAAGTGGCAGTGTCAGGAAGTGTAGGGTCATGCACTTAGGCAGAAGGAATAAAAGTGTAGCCTATTTCCTAAGTGGGGAGAAAATTTAAAAATCTGAGGTACAAAGGGACTTTGGAGTCCTCATGCAGGTTTCCTGGAGATTAACTTGTCGGATGAGTTGGTGATGAAGAAGGCAAATGTAATGTTAGCGTTCATTTTGAGAGGACTGGAATAAGCAAACATGTAATGCTGAGGCTTTATAATGCACTGGTGAGGCCTCACTTTAATTTACTCTAATTTGCTCACTTATTGTGAGCAGTTTTGGGCATCTTACCCTAAGATGGAATGGGCTGATATTGGAAAGAGTTCAGAGGAGGTTCACAAGGATGATTCCAGGAATGAAAAGATTATTGTATGAAGAGGCTTTTATGGCTCTGGGTCAATACTTGCTGGAATTTGAAAGAATGAAGGGGGATCTCTTTGAAACCTATCGAATGTTGAAATGCCTAGATCGAGTGGAAGTGAAGAGGATGCTTCCTATAATGGGGGAGTCTAGGACCAGAGGGCACAGCCTCAGGATAGAGTGATGTCCATTTAGAATGAAAGTGAGGAGGAATTCCTTTAGCCAGAGGGTGCTTAATGAATTCATTGCAACGGGTGGCTGTGGTGGCCAGGTGTACTTAAAGTGGAGGTTGATAGATCCTTGATTAGTCAGGGTGTGATAGGTTACTGAGAGAAGACAGGAGAATGGGATTGAGAGGGAAATGGATCAGCCATGACGAAATGGTGGGGGGAGACGCGAAAGGCTAAGTGGACTAATTCTGCTCTTGTGACTTATGGACATCTGGTCTTATGATCTCCCCTCCTTGAGTTCCACAATGACCAAAGTGAAGATGAAGAAGTTGTTTTAGAGGGAGCAGCCATGTGTATAATGAGGTTAAAGAAAGATTTTAAGTTGATGGTGTTGAAGGACTGGACACTGCTGCAGCTCAGTGCGGATTGGCGTGAAAAATGATTGGGAAGTGGGACAGGTGGCTAAGCCTTGAAGTTGTTTCAATACAGAGAATGCAAATGGAGAGGGGGATTGCAATTTGGTGCATCGAGCATCGTGAACCAGATGTAAAGGATTATAACAGGAGTTTTGAAACAGATGGACACTGGAACTGGAAGTATATAATGCGTGAGGATGCTGGAGAAGAAAAGGGGATAGAATTAGGTTATAAAATGGAAAATACCTATAAAACCAAACAATACTGTCACAATTTAAGACCTAAAGTCACATAAGAATCTGTAACTAAAAGCAGAAAGATGAATTCTCCAAAGCTGTTTGCCTATGTCTTTGAACATAACCATTACAGATGAGATTTTCTGTCCTCTGTTCCAATTTACAGTAATAAATCAAAGTCTCAAGAGAGGGCAATGCATTTGATGCATCATCTTTCTCTAGGTTTCTCTCAGAGCACAGAACATTTAAAGGGCAGATATCTGTGTATGCTGCTTTCCGAAATCATGGCTGTCCCTGTTATTTAGGATCCAGCACTGCAGCCTGATGGCTTTACACTTCACCATTCTCTGCAAAGACTGGACAACTCGGTCTTTTAAAGGCAGAGGAAGGGAAGTATGCTTTATGATTAATTCATCATGGTGCTCAAACCTGACAGTTCTGCTTACCTGATGTGGAACATCTAGCGGTCAAATGTCATCCATTTCATCTGCCGTGGGAGTTTTCCACCGTCAAACCAGTAGCAGTGTACATTCCACTTCAGGCCAACATAATCAGTAGGCATGAAACTGTGCACACTGATGCCTTCCCTATCATTGCAGGATATTTCAAGCAGGCCAGCTTGAACAAGTCTCTGAATAACTACCACCAACACATCACCAGTGCAACCAAAGAAGTCTACGCGCTTGACCACTGTTATATCACCACCAAGAATGCTCACTGTGCCATTCCACATCAGGCTTTGGGAAGTCTGATCAGCTGGCTGTACTTCTACTCCCAGTATACAGACCGAGACTAAGGACAGCAGCACTAGTGGTGAGGATCAAGGGAGGCAGAGGAGTGCTTACAGGAGTGTGATGAGTCAGTGGACCGGACAATATTCAGGGATTCATCTTTGAGTCTGAAGGAATATGCCACGGTTGTCTCTGGTCTCATCAAGACCTGTGTGGACGAGTGTGTACCTTCAAGAACATACTTGACATACCCAAACAAAAAGCGGTTGAGGAACCAGATTTATAGTCTGCTGAGGTCTAGATCTGTGGCATTCAAGACCAGTGATCCTGAACCATACACGAAGGCCAGGTACAACCTACAGAGGGCTATTTCAATTGTAATTGAAGTTAGAGACAGAATCAGATGGGTGTCATCTCTGGCAGGGTTTGCAGGCCATCACTTCCTACATAGTGAAGCCTAACATCATGAATGGCTGTAATGTTTCAATCCCAGAAGAGCCCAACACCTCTTATGCATTCTTTGAAAGAGAGAATAAAACTATTCCTGTGTGAATCCCCACAGCATCCAGTGACCCTGCGATTGCTGTCTCAGAAGCCAATGTCAGAACATCCTTCAAGAGGATGAATGAACCCTTGTAAGGAGTCAGGCTCTGATGGTGTACTTGGTAGGTCTCTGAAAATCTGTTTCAACCAACTGGAGAAAGTCTTCAATCTCTCACTGCTGCAGTCAGAGGTTCCCACCTGCTTCAGAAAGGTCATCATCATACCAGTTCCCAAGAAAATCAGGGTGAGCTGCCTCAATGACTATTGTCCAGTGGCACTCACATCTACTGTGAAAAAGTGCCATCACAGGTCGATCATGGCGAGAATCAATTTCTGCTTAAGCAAGAACCTGGACCCTGCAATTTGCCTATCGCCACAATTGGTCTACAGCAGATGTAAACTCACTGGCTCACCAGTCGGCCTTTGATCACCTGGACAATAGTAATATCTATGCCAGGCTGCTGTTAATTGACTATAGCTCAGCATTCAACATGATCATACCCGCATTTCTAATCAACAGCTCCAAAATAAGGGCCTCTTTAATTTCCCCTGCAACTGGATTCTTGATTTCCTCACTGGGAGCCCCATAGTCTGTGCAGATCGGAAATAACATCTCCTCTTCACTGAAAATCAACACCGGTGCTCTTCAAAAGTAAGTGCATAAGCTGCAGCTCTACTCTCTCTACACTCACAATTTTGTGGCTAGGCACAGCTCAAATGACATCTATTAATTTGCCGACAACACAGCTACTGTTGGCACTATTTCAGATGATGAGGTGGCTCACAGGAGCAAGACAGATCAGCTGGTTGAGTGGTATTGCAGCAATAATCTTCCACTCAAACCAAGTAAGACCAAGGGATTGATTGTGGACTTCAGGAAGGGGATGCCGAGGGAACACACTCCTGTCCTCATCGAGGGATCAGCAGTTTCAAGTCCCAGGATCTCAATTTCTCTGAAGATCTATCCTGTGCCCAACATATTGATGAAATTACAAAAGAGGGCACGACAGCAACTGTATTTCATTAGGAGCCCAAGGAAAATTGGTACTTCACCAAAGACACTCACAATTTTCACAGAGGTACCATGGAGAGCATTCTAAATGGTTGCAACACTGTCCGGTATGGAGGGGCTACTACACAGGATTGGAAAAAGCTGCAGAGGATTGTCAACTCAGCCATCTTCACCATGGACACTAGCTTCTCCAGTATCCAGGAAACCTTCAAAAGATGCTGCTTCAAAAAGGCGGCATTCATCATTAAGGACCCTATCACCCAGGGCATGCCCCATTGCCACTGCTACCATCAAGGAGGAGGTAGAGGAGCATAAAAACACATGCTCAAAGTTTTAAGAGCAGCTTCTTCCCCTCTGCCATCAGATTTCTGAATGGACAATGAACTCATAAAAACTATCTCTTTTCACACTATTTATTTAATTTGTTCTGCTGAAGGGTCTCGGCCTGAAATATTGACTGTACTCTTTTCCATAGATACCGCCTGGCCTGCTAAGTTCCTCCAGCATTTTGTGTGTGTTCTTTGGATTTCTAGCATCTGCAGATTTTCTCTTGTTTGTTACTTAATTTAATTTTCTTTTTTTTTTAAATGAAGAATACTTCTTGTAATTTATAGATTTTATTATTATGTATTGTAATGTACTGGGGCCACAAAACAACAAATTTCACGACATATGCCAGTGATATCAAACCAGATTCTGATTTTGATTCTCAATTTAGGAAGAACATGACTATGATTTTAAAATGCACTGGCATGTTTTGTTAATTAATTATGATCTAAATGAATATTACCAATTGGGACATAATTGCATGCAATATTCAGCTTTGTTAATGTGTGATATCTTTGTTAACCTGTGGTATCTTTATGATTCGAAGGAAACTGTGCTTGTGTAACATCACCCCTACAGCTTTCACAAAATGTGCTCTGAAAGCGTAGGAGAGTTTACACTGGTAATCATTTCCTAACAACAGGTGCAGTGGAAGTCTTAAATTTAGTTACTCTGCAGGGACTGACATTTTCCTGGATATAAACAATGCATTAATCTTTAACAATGGATTAACTAGGTCTATGCAACGTGTACTCACACACAGTGCAACAGAACTTGATTACTGTCGCTTGTATGGGACAGGTTTATATTATATTATGGTACTCCTAATAAATTGATGTATTCATGTACTATTGTTCATTTAAGAATTACTGCCTTCAGTAAAGAATTCTATTTCACTATATACTTCAGTTTAGTTGTTCATACAAATCAGTTAGCCTGGGTGAATACCTGCAGTGTCGTTTAAAAATTTCCTCCACATGCAAACACCAAACTAATGTGCCTTGATACTGATCAGCCAATATCTGAATATTGTCTAGGTCTTGCTGCCTGAAGGCATGGGCTGCTTCTTTTTGCTAAGGAGTTTTAAATAGAATTGTACAATCATTTTGTGAGTATTCCCACTTCTGACCTCATGATTGAAGCAGTTGAAGATAGTGAGATGAAGGACAGTGGCCTGAGGACCTTCAGCAGTGAAGTATTGGGGATACACTTTGACAAATGCACCTTAATGCCACACTCACTCAAATATTGCCTTGATATCAAAGCCAGTCACTCCCATCTCATCACAAATACAGGAATGTTCTTCTCATAGACAATAATGTCACTGAAGACATTAGGGCACTGATTAATGTTCTAGGTGCTACTAACACTGAGGGAGTCACTATATCAGCACAATGAATACAGCCTCAGAGTGCCAACCAAAAACACAACAATCACTTCATCTTTGTCTGCTCAAGTGAATAAGAATAGCCATAAATATTGCAAAATGGCAAGTTTGATATCCACATTTAGTAACACACTTGAGTGAAGGGAGTGATAGCTGGTCATGTGGTACATACAAATGTTATACAAGGATCCCAGTAGAACTCAGAGTGTTTTCTTCCTTTGTTTTATATCAAATAAAATATGAAGATCAGCGCCTGATATTTTAAGCAATTATTTTATATGGCTTTCAAGTGATTCCACATAGGCCTTCTAAATATACTTACAGTACATCATAAGCATGAAAGTCACCAGGCATCACAGGATTTTCTACAAAATGGACAGGAAATCTTGGTAGGATGTAAGGGTAAGATGAGGGAACACACACCAGTCCTCATAGAAGATTCAGGTGGAAAGAGTGAACAATCTCAAGTTCCTGGGTGTCAATATTGTTGAGGATCTAACCTGGACCCAACATATCGATGCAGCTACCAAGAAGGCATGCCAGTGGCTATATTTCATTAGGAGTTTGAGAAGATCTGGTATACAGTATCACTAAAAGTACTCGAAAATTTCTAAAGATGTACCATGGAGGGCATTCTATTTAGCTGCATCACCGTCTGGTATGGGCCGCGGGGGATGGTGGGAGGCAGCTACTGCACAAGATCGAAGTAAGCTGCAGAGAGTTGTAAACTTAGTCAGCTCCATCATGAGCACTAGCCTCTGTAGCATCCGGGACATCTTCACGGAGCGATACCTCAGAAAGGTGGCGACAGTCATTAAGGACCTCTATCATCTATATCATGCCTTGTTCTCATTGCTGCCTTCAGGGAGGAGGTACAGAAGCCTGAAGACACACACTTAATGATTTTGGAACAGCTTCTCCTCCTTTGCCATCCAATTTCTGAATGGACATTGAACCTATGAACACTGTTATATTTCTATTTTTACACTAGTTATTTAATTTAATTATTTTGCGCACGTACACACACATATCTATTTTAAAAAACTGCATACTGTAATTCACAGGGTTTTTTACTCTCTTTTTTTTTGCATTGAACTGCTGTCACCAAGTTAACAAATTTCACAACATATTCCTGATTTTGATTCTGATTCTGAAAAGCCCTAGATTTTCTACTACATGAATTCTGTACATGATGCTCTGTTCCTGGAATAAGAGTTCTCTTACTATAATAAAAGAAACTAGTGATGTATCTTTACAGCCCAGATATTATCAATGGACTAAAAATATTCTTTTTTAAAAACACTGTTAGTGGGTTATTTTACAGACTAAATAACCAATTCATAAGACATATAACTCTCCATGTTTTAACTGCAGATGATTATCATACAAATATTCCAAAATTTTGTATGCTCCTATCTTGAGCAGTAATTTCTATTCTGAGATCTGTAACATGTTCTGGTTACCTCAGTCGAGCTATGATCACCAAGAGCCACCAAGTTATCAATCAAGGCAGCAATTAAACTAAACAGCAAAGCATGGAACTTACTACAGGAATAATTAAGTTCAATTTCTTTATAGCTCTTTTACTCAGTGATTTAAAAAAATAATCAGACAAATTCCTGAAGGCATGAGTCCCAGATAACATCAGAATCCCTGTTTGCAAATTATGAACACTCAGTTGAAAAAAAAAGTATTTAAATATTTATGATGTACATTTGGATCTGTACAGTATCATTCTGATGACCACAGAGGCGGCCTGTGGTAAGGCTGTAGAGAGAAGAAAAATCCTACCTTAAAGAAAGTCATTGTGGATCCATCCCTGACGGCACCATATTCTATTTTGGTTTGCTTTGCCAAGTCATCAGCAGAGTCTATGGGAGAATCCATTCTTTCCACAGTTAGAAAGGCAGCCAAGTTGGCAGTGTATGAAGAGATTATAATTAATGTAAAAAACCACCAGATTCCACCCACTATTCTAGTGGAGAGAGCTTTGGGCATCAGTTCTGATCCTGTTACAACAGTAGCAATAGGGAAATATTATTAAGTCAGAGATTGAAGGTTATGAGACAAACAAACATTGAACCTTCCACAAACAAAGAAACAGAATCCACAGCTTGTGTAAAACATGATGGGCCAGGCAGCACAGGACAAAATCTGCTTAATTACTCAAAATACTGAAGTGATCAATATTATCACCAAAGACAATTCGGCACTAGTTTAAAATGACCTTACATCGCACTATACTGCTGTGTGGCATCGAAAGATATGTGATTCCACGGGATGATGCCAGGATTGTTGAACTGAAGTTATGAAATGCTTAGAATACTGGGCACTACTTGGACAACTGCAGAGGTGATTATTTTGAAAATTAAGAGAGAATTCAGGGAGCTAACAATAGCCCATTAACTCAAAGTGAAGAGGGACAATACAAAAATGTATTCATAGAGAGGCCTGAATGCTTGTTATACAACAAAACCATTGAAGCAAGTAAAATTTAGAAGAGTAGGTCAAGCAGAGTGAGTGACAGGGCAATGAGAATTGGGGAACAGAGCTTAACTCTTGAAAAGAGTTGATACAGATATGATGTTTAAAAGGTTTCTTATGTTATAAATTACAATAGTTACAAGGCAAAATTTTACATGGGAAATGGAAGTAAAAGAATTCATTATAAAAATGGGTGATCAATTTTATACATTTGGGAAAAGCATCAAATTAAGTCCTGGTTGGGCAGCTTTATTTCAGACAACTGAACTTATAGTTTCCTTACTCCAGCTTCATCATAAGTTTTACAATATAACATAAATAAGAAAGCACAAGACTGGATGAATTTTAGCAGCTTCATCTGCACAAATAATAAACACACAAAGGTCAAAAACCACAGAGATATTTGGAATGGAAAGAAAGGAAATGGACACTTCATTCACTGAATCAAACAAAGTAGGAATATTATTGCATCTTCAAAACAATGGGCTGAGGGTTAATTTCTATTTTAAAACAAAAAAATACATTAAGTACCTTCTCAGAAAGGCCAATTCAGTCCTAAGCAATTCTAAGGCATACAGATAAGGGAATATTCTGGCCAGTCATTATCTATACTCAATAGCTGTGCATGTACTTACCCCATGAAACAGACAATTCACCCTTTCTCATTGCCTCCCCTCCAAATTTTATTTTGCTCTCCTGTAGGTGGTGACTCTTGCTGAGATTTAGATCACAGGCTGCTGAGATTCCCTGTACTTTTCCCAAGTGTCAATCCTCATGTGCAGATATAGTCAGTAGACAATTGGAACACCATTAGAACTCAGAAGTTTTGAAGCCAAATTCAATGCCAATATAAAGATTTGCATATTTCCCCAGCTGGAGGCAATGGCTAGTGATCACTGTGGGAACTCTCACCAATTATTCAATCCTCTTGCCCAGAAATACCAGGACCAAATAGTGCACTCCGGATAATGGCACTAATGAGATCAGCTAGTTCCAAACAGATCAAAGCTTCCTGTTCTGTGGGGTGCAGTAATGCCTGAGGACATTATGTTGAAAACTAATTATAATCAGTGCTTTGTCGAGCACCTCTGCTCCATCTGCCAAAAGCAAAACTTCCCAGAGGCCAAACATTTTAATTCCCCTTCCTGTTCCGATATGTCAGTCCTTGGTCTCTTGTACCAAAATGAGGCCAACCTGAGGTGGAGAAGCAACATCTTATATTCCATCTTATACTCCAGCCTCCATCCTGATGGCCTGAATATTGATTTCTCCTTCTGGCTAAAAAAATTTCCCTCCCCCTCCCCTATTCTTCTATTCCCCACTCTGGTCTCTTACCTCTTCTCACCTGCCTATCACTGCCTCCTGATGCCCTTTCTCCTATGGTCCACTCTCTTCTCCTATCAGATTCCTTCCTCTCCAGCTCTTTATCTTTCCTACCCACCAGGTTTCACCTATCACCTTCCATCTATCTTCCTTCCCCTCCCCCCACATTTTTATTCTGGCATTTTCCCCCTTCCCTTCCAGTCCTGAAGAAGGGTCTCAGCCCAAAACATTGACTGTTAATTCACTTCCATAGATGCTGAGTTCCTCCAGCATTTTACGTGTGTTGCTTTGGATTCCCAGCATCTAGAGTTTCTCGTGTTTATAATCAGTGATTGTCCAGAAGCCTCATGTTTGCACTAACAAAACAAGCAATAGCACCTTTCTTGGCCCTAATTATATAATTCCATAAACATACATACCAGATTCTCCCATTTAAACAGAAATGCCCACTACAGTTAAAATTAACAGGACATGTCAGTGAACCAGACAGCCCAAACAACAGGGAGCTGAAATAATGGCTTCAGACTACAACAATCTGCTTCAGTGGACTACAGTAAAACAGTAGTAAACAGAGGATTCATAATTGAGTCCAATTTGCACATGACTCAACACAGCAGAAGGTGGTCTGGGACAAAGCTTTTTACTTCCATTTATGCTTAATAGCTTAAATTTTGATTGGATAAATTTACAGATTGGATAAATTTATAGGCTATATATAAAAGGCTATTGTAATCCTGAATCTGGATAGATTAATAAAAAATAGGACATGTAAAATGAAAGCGTAATGCATCACTGGAGGATTTATTACCATGATATTTGATTCAGTGTTAAAGAGTCAGACAGCACTCATATTTGGTAATCCACAATAGTCAAAGAAAGCATTATATGATAATACCTACTCCGAAACATACTTCCAAATTTTGATGGTTGCCATTTTGTTTAAGATTATAAACTGAATGATTAAAAACTTTCTCCTCTCACCTTACGAAGATTTTGAAGGTATAACATCATCATGGACTTTTACATGGTTATCTGATACACTTAGTACTGAGATTGTTTCCTTTTATTCTCACCAAATACATTTGATTTAAGATGATTAATGCAAAAATTCATCCCATTTGACAGTTTATTGGCATGCCTGAATTCTAGTTGAGTCAGCAAATTAAAATTTAATTAGGGTAAAATCTGCTTAGAGACAATACTTGCTGAAGTCTCTTTAGTGCCTTAGGGCAGACATGACAGCCAATCCTGATCCAGACTTTGCACATGGGCTGTAGGAAAGAGAAACTCTGATCATCACATTAAAAAAAATCAAACAGATGGCTCTCGCGCAAATATCACAGATTTTCCACACAGATGTTGGCATTCGACGAGTTTTTTGTAGCTCTTAGTAGAAACTAAGCTTTTGTCTGCAAGTACCACAAGTTTGTATGTGCAAACATTTGCTTCAGGTTCTCTTTAAAAAATAGAGCAGAGCCTGATTGGGGCTGACTGTCATGTATCCAAGGTAATGGCAACTATCAGACACGACATCCCACAGTTTGTTGTGGGTGATGGTAAACTCCAGCATGCTTGACATGAGTGCCTGGTATACATGCAGTTTACCAACCACCATTGTGAATGGAGAATAAAACTAACTTTCATCAGCACTCATACACATCCAACCATCACAAACACACAAATGCTATACTGTAAAACCCGAGGATAGTATTTGCTGAATTCAGCTTTGACAGGTAGGAGTGTCTGAAAACATAGCCTGCTCCCTATCCCAGTAAGGATTATTATCTTGTGGCTGTTGAAGTATCATTAAGTGAGTAGTAATTTGTAGGTAGTTAAGTTATTTCTCAGTTGTTATTGGAAATTTATTCAGAAACCAAGAAAACAATTTTGTCAGTGAAATATAACGTAGTTAAGTTTACAGAAACAAGAGATTCTGTACATGCTGGGAATCTTGAGCATCACACACAAGGTGTTGGAGGAACTCACCAAGTCAGGCAACGTCTATAGACAGAACTAAACAGTTGATGTTTTGGGTCAAAAAGTAAGCTGTTTATTTCTCCCCATAGATGCTGCCTGACCTGCTGAGTTCCTCCACCACTTTGTGTGTATTGCTCACAGTTATGTTCAGTACTTTTTGTTGAATTTCATCATGGAGTATCAAAATAATATTCCTATTTAATGCATCAGCCTAATTTATTTAAATCTAATGCATCTATTTTCACTTGTAAAATTAGATTTTTTAATTCAGGAATTCTGAGGAAGAGTCAACTCTGAAAATCTTAAAACATCTTTTTCTCTTCAAGTGTTGCAATGTTGTTGTATATGTTTCTTTCTTAAATATTAGATATTGGGGATTAAATATGATTTATTTTATTTACTGACACACCCAGGTTTATTTTCTTGGCTGCACATCCTAATTAAGATAGATTATCATTGATTTGTGTCACCTGGCTTGAGCTAATTATCCCCAAGGTTTCTGTTGATCACTTATCTTAACTAGACAAAGCTGCAATCCCTCCCCACCACCCACAGGAAAGAAGTGTTAATGTGATTTCAACAGGAGATCCCAGCCATGATGCTTTTTATAACAAAATTTCATATCTTGTAAAACTGAGGGGACCAAACCTATAAAATAACCTCACAATAGTGGTTGCACATCCCTGTAATTTTAGAGCAGTTGCTTATTGCATATGTTTAGCACATAGTGTAATCATACAATATTTATAGAAGTTTTTAGGCATACGTCGTTATTTAAAATAGCACATTTTGGGAGAAGCAGAGCAGAACTTCCTCAGAGAAAGATACATATGTATGCAAATATCTAAATTTTCTATATCTCTTATCATTTCACCCATCATGTTTGGTCAATATTCATCCAAATTCAGTTCTAAAAATAGCATGTTTCACGTACATTAAAACTTAAGTCCTATCCATGTAAAATTATGGCCCTGTTTAAAACTTGACCTGTTGAAGCTCTATTGTAGAAAATGAGGCTCAGATATGGAGAAACCTTGGCAGGGAGTTAAAATATGGAACTTAAACATCAGGTGGTAGAGTTCATTCAGATTACTACACCAAATGATCACATTATGTTTTCTAAGTATTTAGGTCCACTAACCTCTGGTAAGACAGTTGTACCTCTTCTGTTTATTGCATTTTCAGCTTTCTGTCTTAATCATCCCAAGACACAAATCCTTTGTTATCTTTGTAGCTTCTTATATCTTTGTGCCATCAAGTGAATACTTTCTGTACTGTTTAGAATTATTCTTTTTAATCCCTGCTAGGTTTTACAGTATGGAGCATAATTGCAGAGGGTGGAGCTCACCAGGCACAAAGGCCCCCAGCACACTGTGGGATGTGTGTAGGAATGACGTGTGACCTATGTACCTTGCTGCATGAGAGCTCCAACTCCAAACCAGAAACTATTTAGTAAAGTAAAATTGTTTTCCACTACATCCGAGTCAGGATTGCAAGGATGCGGATTGTACCATTCGTATGGTGTAAACCTGTGGTAATTAACAGAAATAGTCTTCAAATTTTGCATGAATGCACAGTGCACCAGCAAACCTGTCAAGCATCCAACTGTGCTGCAAAAAAATCAACAAATGGGTTAGTAGCCATTGAAATACTCAAAAGTGACATTTTTCATTAATATATCCGAATAGATTTATGGCTGTATTTAATTTGCAACTGTAGTGCAGTGTTTAACACTGAGAATAGAGGTCAGCAAGTATTCCCTGTAGCTTTTGTCCCCAGGTATTCTGTAATAGTTGTTCAAGGCTCCAGTAGAACTATTAAGGGAAAGGTCATTTGGAGCATTGCTTTCAGATTCAAAGTACGAGGGGTGATTGATAAGTTCGTGGCCTAGGTAGGAGTCAATTTTATAAAACCTAGCACACTTATTTTTCAATATAGTCCCCTCCTACATGTACACACTTAGTCCAGCAGTCATGGAGCATACGGATCCCTTCTTTGTAGAAGTGGTCCACAGCACGGGTGATTGATAAGTTTGTGGCCTAAGATAGAAGGAGATGAGTTATTAACTTCAAACTTTCTGCATAACCACTCAAAGAGTTGAACTGCATGTGCACATAACGAGAGCGTCTTGGACTTCCAGGTGGTCCATAGCAGGGGCGATTGATAAGTTCATGGCATAAGGTAGACGGAGATGAGTTATACTGCTCTTGTTACATGCATGTGCAGTTCAGCTCTGAGTGAAAATGCAGAAAGTTTGAAGTTATTAACTCATCTCCTTCTACCTTAGGCCACAAACTTATCAATCACCCCGGCTGTGAACCACTTCTGGAGGTCCAAGACGCCGACTTCTACAAAGAAGGGATCTGTATGCTCCACGACCGCTGGACTAAGTGTGTAAATGTAGGAAAAATAAATGTGCTGGGTTTTCTAAAATTGACTCCTTCTATCTTAGGCCACGAACTTATCAATCACCCCCCGTACTTCTGTGAATGACATTCACAGTGTAGAATGCAGTGAGGTAGAATCGTTGAAGTTTCGAGCAGGAGTAGACCATTCTACCCTTTCAGGCTGTTCTACCACCCAATATCATCACAGTACAGATTTCAGTCTATATTCACAATGCAACAGCACATTAAATACCCCGTTAAATCTCCATTGAATTAACAAACATATTTGGGTTGTGTTATCCAGGTTTCAGTGAACTTGCTGCAAAAGTATGCTCTGTTCTGAAACAGACTTCCGCAAAATTGCTATCTTCATGATCTAAAGGTATGTAAATTTTAGTTTATTGTCACTAAATTTTCCAAAAATTCAAAGCACCGAAAATGCTTAGAAATTGAAACACAGGCTTTAGTTTGTAAAATACAGTATACAGAACTACTTTGCTTACATATCAGTACAATTCAGTTTATTTCTGGTGCAAAATGCACCCTTTGGGAAATAAGAATTGGCACAATTCACCCAGTGAAAATATCGTTGCCATACATCATACTAATTTATCCAATAATGATCGAAATTGGTGCATGATTCACTCACTGATGCTTTATTCCCTCATGTGCCTACCCTATTATAGAACAGATAAGTACTGTAGATCTGACAGACTGCAGGGACTTCTCACTGCAGAGATCATTGATCTGCATTAAGACTCTGCCCCTCACAGTGATTGACAAGAGATGCAGGAAGGCAGCTAAACCTACGGTGCAGGACACAGGTAACTGGGTGACCGTCAGGAGACAGCCAGCCATGCAGGGTACCCTGTGCCCATTCCCCTCAGTAATAAGTATATTGTTTTGGATACTGCTGCGAGGATGATTTAGCAGAGGACAGTGTGGCCTCTGGCACTGAGTCTTGCTCTGAGGCTCAGAAGGAAGGTTGGGGTGGTGGGGGGAGAGATTAGCTGTAATTATAGAGGATTCATTGCTTTGGGAAACTAGTCTGGAGGTTCTGTGGACAAGACGAAATTCCCAATTGGTACATTGCCTCCCAGGTGCCAAGGTTAGGGATGTTTTGGATTGAATCCATAGTATTCTCAAGGGGAGGGTGGCTTGTGGTCCTGGTTGGTGCCAATGACATAGGCAGGAAAGGTGATGAGCCCTGGCAAATTGAGTTCAGGGAGTTGGGTGTTAAGTTAAAGGAAAGGGTCTCCAGGGAGGTAACCACACAATTGCTACCCACACCACGGGCCAGTGAAGCTAGAAATTATACAGGTTAACATGTGGCTCAGGAAATGGTGCAGGGTGAAAGGCTTCAGACTTTTGGATCACTGGGTCCTCTTCTAGGTAAGATGGCACCTGTGCAAACACCTACACCAGAACCAAAGGGAGATTAATATCCTTGTGGGCCAGCTCAGAGGCGACGCAATTGGCAATCGCCTCTGATCTGGGCTGACATTTACATGCCGGGCGGCACCTAATTAATTAGCTTGGTTATTTCGGCTGTTTTCTTAAAGATGTGTTGGGTGCGTTCTGGCTACCGCTGCATTCTCCGGGGCAATGTATCGGTCTGCGGCCCGGGGGTTGGGGTGGTGGGACACTGGGGTGTCATCTCATCGTCGTCTGTTTCCATCAGGGCAGGCAGGTCATCTTCTTCTATGTCTGCCTGCCTCGATGTCGAATGTCGAGGTTTGTCGTCTGCTGTGGCTGATGTGGAAGGCTTGAAAAATGACAGTATGTTTGACAGCTTAGCCTCGTGCATTTTTCTATCATACAGTTCTTTGTAAGCACTCAAACCATCTTGCAAATATGCCCTAAACCGATGTACCCTTTCAAAATTAAAGTCGTACTTTTCTGCAATCATTGCAGTGAAAATCTCATGCAGTTGCTTCACGTTCAGTTCCTGGACGACTTCACATTCTGCAATCATTGCTACTGCATTCGGTTTCGATTATCTATTCCCCTTCCAATTGCACCAGCTCTTCATCTATCAGTTCTTGGTCATGGGACGCCAAAACCTCTTCAACATCATCTTCGTCAGTTTCCACAAGCCAAACTCACTTTGTCCTTACCTCATTCACCACAATCGAAACGCTTAATTATGTCTAGTTTTACGCTAAGTATAACTCCCTTACAAGCTCTTTTAGGCTTTTCCGATACCTTAGAACTCATCTTGCTAACGGCTGCTCACAGGCACATGTTTAAGCAATGCCGGCCAGAATGCAGTTCCGGGGGAGGAGCTTGGCTGCTCAGGGCGCACGCTGCCTTTTTTCGTAACAGTGAAAACACCTTCTGTTAGTGAAAACAGGTAACTAATATAGGTCTTTCGTAAAAGCGAGGTTTCGTGAAGCGAACGTTCGAAAAGCGAGGGGCACCTGTACAGAGTAGTGGGATTTAACAGAGCAAATTTATAGAGGTACCAGGCAGTTGCAAGAAAAATTAGGCTGTGATAGTAAGTGATCTTAACTTTCCACATATTGACGCACTCCCATTCTGTAAAAGGGCTGGATGGGACAGATTTTATCAAGGGGGTTCAGGACAGTTTCCTTAAGTCAATATATAGAGGTCTGAGCAGATAAAGGGTGGTATTGAATCTTCTGTGAGGGAGTGAGATAGGGCAGGTGACAGAAATGTGTGTCAGAGAACATGTTGATTTCAGTGATCATAATGCCATTAGTTTCAAGATAATTATGGAGGAAACTAGGATTGGTCCTCACGTTGAGATTCTAAGTTGGAGAAAGGCCAAGTTTGATGGCATCAGAAAGGATCTGGCAGGTGTAGACTGGGATAGTTTGTTTTCTGGCAAAGGGATACTTCGTAAGTGGGAGGCCTTCAGAAGTGAAATATTGAGAGTTCAGAATTTATACGTTCCTGTTAGAATAAAAGGCGAGGTTAACCAGTTTTCAAGGGACATTGAGACCCTGGTTAAGAAGAAGGGATAGGCAGCAAGAAGCAAATGAGCCATTTGACAGATATGTGAAATGCAAGAGAACACTTAAGAGGGAAGCAACACACATCAAAGTTGCTGGTGAACGCAGCAGGCCAAGCAGCATCTGTAGGAAGAGGTGCAGTCGACGTTTCAGGCCGAGACCCTTCGTCAGGACCCTTCGTTAAGAGGAAAGTCAGGAGTGCTAAAAGAAGGTATGAAGTTGCTCTGCCAGACAAGGCAAAGAGAGAATCCCAGGGACTGCTACAGATATATTAAGAGCAAAAGAATAGCAAGGGACAAAACTAGTCCACTTGAAGATCAACGTACATCAGGTACACGGATGGGAAGTGTACAGAGGGCTATGGTCCAGGTGTGGCTCAATAAGACTAGTCAGAATAACAGTTTGCACCTACTAAATGGGCTGAAGGTTCTGTTTCTCTGCTGTAATGCTCTATGACTACATGACTGTAAAGAATAGAGGCCACTAGGGGCACTCAAATGATTGAGTGATCATGTAGATGATGGCTGGAGGGAAAATACATGTCCACTCACTTCTGCATTTTCCATTATCCACAATGTGCAAAAATCAGCCAAGGGAAAGTATTTCTATGATCCTAAATGTTACAAATAGCAGCACTGGTGTGCTCCATAGGCACATGCTGTTAGAAATCTCAAAGGACAAGCATTAAAATGGGGAAAAAGAATCTCCTAACAATTTTTGAAGTAGTAAAATATCAAGATTTTACTATTCTTCTGAAATTCACTAGATTGAACAGTAGAGTAAATTCCTCGTCTATTTAGTACACTATTTGAGTGAATTTTATTTCCCAAACAAAACCACCCCAATTAGGTATAAAACGGTCAGAAAACTGCTAAATATGGGTTTCAAGAACTAGAATATCAAAACCATGCTTTTTCTTGTTTCACCCGATGTCCTCGAGTCCAAAGGGGCTCGAGGACTGATCTATCCTGGAGTTGGAGGACTGTCTGTGTATAAGAATGGGTCAGTGGGTGGATAATAATAATTAGAATGATAATCATAACTTATTTATAGAGACTGTTTCATACAAACAATGTAGTTCAAATGGGATAAAGTGAAGCAGGAAAATAAAAGACAAAATTATGTTAGTTAAAAGGAAGGTTACTGTAAGTAAATAGGCTTTCAGCCTGTGTTTAAAAGTATCAACAGAGTCTGCAGCCCTTATCGTTTTAGGTATTGAGTTCCATTGGTTAGGAGCATAGCTCAAAAAAGCTGACCTGCTAATTATCTTTTGAGGGAGACTGTTTAAATTTAAGAAACTGGCGGAAGAAGACCTGGGAGCTCGAGCAGGATTACAATATGATATACTCTGGTCCCAGACCATGGAGAGCTTTAAAAACTAATAATTGGAACTTTAAAATCAATTCTAAAAGATACAGGAAGACAATGTAGAGTAGTTAGGATGGGAGTGATATGCTCCCTCATTCTGGTTTTAACTAAAAGTCTAGCAGTGGTGTTCTGAATGAGTTCAAGTTTGTCAATAAATTGTTTTGGAAGACCAGCAAAAAATGCATTGCACTAATCTAGCCCCTATGATATATAGGCAGGGATTAGTTTTTCAGCATCATTACATGATAGAAACAGATATACTGTACCTTTGCAACAGTTCTTAAGCGTAGAAATGTTGTTCTGGTCACTTTCTTTATGTGGGGTTTAAAATTCAACTCTGAAACAAGGATAACTACTGGTGTTACAAGGGGGGCTAAGTTCCCAAGTTTATCTCTTTTGGCTTTGGGACCAACTAAAAGTAATTCAGTTTTATCTTCATTTAGTTTTAGGAAATTATTACTCATAAATTTGTTTATTGCAACCAACCAATTAAGGGCACCACCAGAGAGGGCAACCCAGTTCTCAAGGCAATTTAGGAGAATGTTGTGGTCAATTCAAAGTTCAAAGTTAAAGTAAATTTATTATCACTATACAACTCAGATTTATTCAATAACTCCATAATAGATTAATAATAGATTAATAATCATAATAGAATCAATGAAGGACTGCACCAGCTTGGGTGTTCAACCAATGTGCAAAAGACAACAAACTATGCACACACAAAGGGAAAGAAATAATAATAAATAAATCAAATCAAATCAAATTCAAGTTTAATTATCATTCAACCATACATGAATACAGCTGAATGAAACAGCTTTCCTCTGGGACCAAGGTGTAAAACATACACAGCACATTCAAAATAACAAGCTAAAAAACATAGTCATGCAGAAAAAAAGCACACACTCCATTTTGTCCAATCAATGAGCAGCTCACTGATGGGACAGACGTACAGTACCTAAAGTTCTTGAAGTCCAGCATTGTCTTGTGATCGTTAAGAAGACATTTAACAAAGAAAAAAAACTCCTTTGGTTGGCCCATGAGAGGCTGCTGCAGCTGAATGCACTGCCATCTTACCAGAAGTATAAAAAAACAATAAATATAGAAAACTTAAGATGAAGAGTCCTTGAAAGTGTGTCCTTAGGTTGTGGGAACATTTCAATGACAAGATAAGTAAAGTTGAATGAAGTTATCCCCTTTGGTTCAAGAACCTGATAGTTGAGGGGTAGTAACTGTTCCTGAACCTGGTGGTGTGAGTCCTGAGGCTCCTGCGCCTTTTTCCTGCCGTCAGCAGTGAGAAGAGAGCATGTTCTAGGTGGCCGGGGAACTTGATGATGGGTGCTGCTTTCCCATGACAATATTTTGTGTAGATGTGCTCAATGGTGAGAAGGGCTTTATCTGTGATGGACTGGGCTGTATCCTCTACTTTTTGTAGAATTTCCTGTTCAAGGGCATTGGTGTTTCTGTACCGGGTTGTGTAGCAGCCTGTAAATATACTCACCATTACACATCTATAGAAGTTTGTCAAAGTTTTAGATGTCATGTAGGATCTTTGCAAACTCCTAAGCATCACTGCTGAGCCTAAGGTTGCTGACAATGTTGGTAAGGGTATCTCTGTGCTGTGGTTTCCTCTAAAACCTGACGGAAACTTTTCTAGAATATTGTTCTGATCCAGAAAGTTGTTGAGCTGGTTGAAAATGACTTTCTCAAGAATTTTGCCCAGAAAGGAAAGACTTAATATAGGCCTTATAGACTGGATATATTTAATAGTTAGCGAGTACCTCACTATTAAGGTTTGGGTTTTTAAATAGGGGTTTGACAGCTGCAATTCTGAAGATAGCGGGAAAAACTCCAGTTTCAAGGGATGTGCTTCTAACAAAATTGAAAACACTATCAAAGGAGTCCTTAATAGATGTGGTAGGGACAGGGTCGAGATAGCAAGTAGGTGATTTACTCTTTGCTACAATCTTCTAGAGTTCTAAATTTGGAAATACTTGTATATTTTGATATGGTTGCCATCTTTTTATGAGGCTGGCTATAACAGTTATCAGTAGCTGTAGCTATGCTCTTCCTAATGGAAGTAAATTTTGTTGTTAAAAAATACTGCAAATTCCTCACATTTTGTTGCAGATGCTTGACTAAGATCATTACACATTGGAGAAAGGTTCAATAGTCATTTTATAGTGGAGAACAATATTCTTTATCTGCCTCTATTGTCCATAATAATCTTGGAAAAATGTGCTTTTCTTGCAGAGCATAGGGCAGCATTAAAGCAGGCGAGTTTTTCCTTGATGGGATGCAGGAAAGGGGCTTGCTTCGTTGCTGCTGTTTTGCTGAATGTTGCAGGCATGCTACTTTGGCGTCGGAATGTGCGGCGAAACTTGCACACTCAGCACATCCTTAGGTTATGTTAATTGTTAATGCAAATGACACATGTACATGAGATAAGTAAATGAATCTGAATCTATATACATTCTGGAGAAGCAGATTGTCCCAGGACTACAAGGGGAAATTCTGCAAATTGGGTTATCTGTCAAACTCACTTTCAAAACATTGATCCTTGGATCAATACTAACCTGTCACAGTTCTCAGCTCTCGATTTCCCAACCACGATTAATTATATACATCTTTAAAGCTCCTCAAGTAATGAATTGTTAACTGATGTCAGTGATTACTGGTGAAGAGTGAATTGTAAATTTGTAAATCACTTGTGACATGGCCAGCGAGTCACAGAGAGTGATCCCGAACAGTAAATCACAGAACCTCATCCTTTCCTCTGGCATCTACAAACTGATGCTTATCTTTAGATTCCTGAGGGAATATTTTGTAGATCTGAGTTAACATTTGAAACACATTCTAAACGTATCAAAAAGACTGTAATGAAAATCCCGACTGAACATCCAGCAATAACATTTTGACGAAAAAGCTGAAATATATTTTAATCTCTATCCTTTCCAACTGCTGCTGTTCCACTAAACATGCCATTACTAACAAGTTTGGAGACCTCTTTGGAAATGTAATGGCAATTTTATAAAGAGTAAAAAAGTGGTGAGAGCTGATATTGGACTACTGGAAAATGATGCCAGTGAGGTAGTATTGGGGGACAAAGAAATGGCAGATGAACTTAATAAGTACTTTGCTTCAGTCTTTACTGTGGAAGACACTAGCTGTATATCAGAGGTCCGTGAGGGTCAGGGAGCAGGAGTGAGTGCCATTGCTATTACAGAGGAAAGAGTGTTAGGCAAACTAAAAGGTCTTAAGGTGGATAAGTCACCTGGACCAGATGGACTACATCCCAGAGTTCTGAGAGAGGTTGCTGAAGAGGTAACGGATGCATTGGTCATGATCTTCCAAGAATCACTTGACTCTGGCATGGTCCCAGAGCATTGAAAAATTGCAAATGTCACTCCACTCTTTAAGAAGGGAGGAAGGCAAAAGAGAGTAAATTATAGGCCAATACAAGGAATTCTACAGATGCTGGAAATTCAAGCAACACACATCAAAGTTGCTGGTGAACGCAGCAGGCCAGGCAGCATCTCTAGGAAGAGGTACAGTCGACGTTTCGGGCTGAGACCCTTTGTCAGGACTAACTGAAGGAAGAGCTAGTAAGAGATTTGAAACTGGGAGGGGGAGGGGGAGGTCCAAAACGATAGGAGAAGATAGGAGGGGGAGGGATGGAGCCAAGAGCTGGACAGGTGATTGGCAAAAGGGATATGGGAGATCCTGCTTTCTCTGGTGGACAGAGCACCTACGTCGAAACGTCGACTGTACCTCTTCCTAGAGATGCTACCTGGCCTGCTGTGTTCACCAGGAACTTTGAAATTATTGGCCAGTTAGCCTAACCTCAGTGGTTGGGAAAGTGTTGGAATCCATTCTTCAGGACAAGGTTTCAGGGTACTTGGAGACTAATGATAAAATACGTCAAAGTTAGCATAGTTTCTGTAAAGGGAAATTTTGCCTGACAAATCGGTTAGAATTCTTCGAGGAAGGAACAAGCAGGGTGGACAACAGAGAGCCAGTGGATGTCATTTACTTAGGCTTTCAGAATGCATTTGATAAAGTGCCTCACATGAGGCTGCTTAACAAGATAAAATCCTATGGTGTTACAGGAAAGATACTGGCATGGACAGAGGAATGGCCGACAGGCAGGAAACAGTGAGTAGGAATATAAAGGGCCTTTCTGGTTGGCTGTCAGTAACTAGTGGTGTTCCTCAGGGGTCATTATTGGGACCACTACTTTTCAAATTGTTTGTCAGTGATCTGGATAATGGAATTGATGGCTTTGTGCAAAGTTTGCAGATAATATGAAGATAGGTGGAGGGGTAGGTAGTGTTGAAGCAATGCGATTGCACCAGGACTTAGACAAATTGGAAGAATGGGCAAAAAAGTGGCAGATGGAATACAGTGTTGGGAGATGTATGATAATGCATTTTGGTAAAAGGAACAATAAGACCATAAGATTTAAGAGCAGAACTAGGCCATTCGGTCCATCGAGTCTGCTCCACCATTCAATCATGGGCTGATCCACTTCATCCAGTCATCCCCACTTCCCTGCTTTCACCTCATACCCTTTGATACCCTGGCTAATCATGAACCTATCTATCTCTGCCTTAAATACATCCAATGACTTGGCCTCTACAGCTGCTCATGGCAACAAATTCCACAGATTTACCACCCTATGTCTAAAGTAATTTCTCCACATCTCAGTTCTAAAAGGATGTCCTTCAATCCTGAAGTCATGCCCTCTTGCCCTAGAATCCCCTACCATGGGAAATAACTTTGCCATATCTAATCTGTTCAGGCCTTTTAACATTTGGAATGTTTCTATGAGATCCCCCCTCATTCTCCTGAACTCCAGGGAATACAGCCCAAGAGCTGCCAGACGTTTCTCATACAGTAGCCCTCTCATTCCTGGAATCATTCTTGTGAACCTTCTCTGAACCATCTCCAATGTCAGTATAGTGCTGACTATTATCTAAATGGGAAGAAAATTCAAATATCAGAGATGCAAAGGGACTTAGGAGTCCTTGTGCAAGACTCCCAGAAGGTTAATTTACAGGTTCAGTCTGTGGTAAAGAAGGCAAATGCAATGTTGCCATTTACTTCAAGGGGAATAGAATATAAAAACAAGGAGATAATGCTGAAGCTTTATACGACACTAGTCAGGCCACACTTGGAATAATGTCCACAGTTTTGGGCCCCTTATCTCAAAAAGAAAGTATTGTCTTTGGAGAGAGTCCAGAGGAGGTTCACGAGGATGATACTGGGAATGAAAGGGTTAGCATATGAGGAGTGTTTGGCAGCTTTGGGCCTGTACTGACTGGAATTTAGAAGAATATGGGGGAATTCTCATTGAAACCTACTGAACGTTGAAAGGACTAGATAAGGTGGATGTGGAGAGGATGTTTCCTCTGGTGGTATTCTGAAGTTGAGGGTACAAGCTCAAAATTGAGAGGTGACCTTTTAGAATAGAAGTAAGGAGAATTTTTTTTAGTCAAAGACTAGTGAATTTGTGGAATGCTCTGCCACAGACTACAGTGGAGACCAAGTCCGTGGGAATATTTAAAGTAGAAGTTGATAGATTCCTGATTGGTCGGGGCATCAAGGGATATGGTGAGAGGCACGTGCATGGGGTTGAATAGGATCTGGGATCAGCCATGACGAAATGGCAGAGTGGCCTTGATGGGATGAATGGCCTAATTCTGTTCCTATGTCTTATGGTCTTATGGTATTTCTATTTCTATAATTCTTGATATAAATCAACTGACACCTTCTTCATCTAACTATTAGAACTTAACTATTACTATTAGTATTCTTTTACAAATGAAGAGCAACAATATGAGAAAGAATAGGATAGCATACAGTAGCGAGGTACATCAGCTGGTTGAGTGGTGTCGCAATAACAACCTTGCATTCAACATCAAGGAATTGATTGTGGACTTCAGGAAGAGGAAGTCAAGGGAATGCATACCAATGTGATCAGCAATGGAAAGAGTGAGCAGTTTCAAGTTCCTAGATGTCAACATCTCTGAAGATCTGTTCTGGGCCCAATGTTTCGATGCAATTACAAAGAAAGCACGTCAGCGGCTATATTACATTAGGAGTTTGAAGGGTCTTGATATGTCACCAAAGATTAACAAGTTTCTACAGATGTGCCGTGCAGAGTGTTCTAACAGGTTGCAACACTGTCTGGTATGGAGGGACCACTGCACAGGACTGGAAAAAGCTGCAAAGGGTTGTAAACCTAGCCAGCTCCATAATGGGCACCAGCATCCCCAGCATTAATGATGGCCTCAGAAAGTGATACCTCAAAATGGGGGCATCACCCAGCAACAAGAACATGCTCTCTTCTTATTGCCACCATCAAAGAGAAGGTACAGGAGCTTGCAGATAGATGCTCAACATTTTAAGAACAGCTTCTTTGCCACTGCCATCAGATTTCTGAACGGACAATGAACCAACGCATGAACACTACCTCACTATTTGTGTTTTCTCTTTGCACTACTTATTTAATTTAATGTTTTACGTATATTGCTTCTTGCAACTTAGAGTTGTTATTTATTGCACTGTTCTGCTGCTTAAAAACAAATTTCACAAAATACATCAGTGACATTAAACATAATTATGATTCTGTATATTTTAATTTTCCATTTGTCTTTGTAGATGTTCAAAAGCAAAAAAAAACTGCTGTTAATTATTAACAAGAAAAAAATCTTCTGGAACTCCAAGCAACACACGCTAAATGCTGGAGGAACTCAGCAGGCCAAGCAGCATCTAAGAAAAATAGTACAGTCGACGTTTCAGACCAAAACCGTAAGGGTTAAGGGTTTCAGCCCGAAATGTCGAATGTATTTTTTTCCATTGATGCTGCCTGGCCTGCTGAGTTCCTCCAGCATTTTGTGTGTGTTACTGTTAATTATTAAGAGATTTGGGCTTCCTTCCAAAGGAAAAAACAGTGGCAACAATAGGAAAAAGCCCTTATCTCAATAAATAAAACAAATTTACCACTCCCATCCTAACCAAATCTGGGATTTGAGATGGAATTGGTGTCAATAAGTCTCTGGGATTTCTTACAGCTATTTGTTTTCCAGGATGAGTTATAGATAGCAACTGAGGGGGGAACCACCCCAACCAAGAAGTTAGAACTCTATTTTTCATATTTTGCATTTGCCTCATAAGAATCCAGGTGGCACAGTAGTGTAGTGGTTTGCACAACACTTTACAGTACAGGTGACCTGGGTTCAGTTCCTGCTGTGGCCTTTAAGGAGTTTGTACGTTCTCCCCATGACTACGTGGGTTTCCGCTGGGTGCTCCGGTTTCCTCCCACAGTCCAAAGACATACCAGTTGGTAGGTTAATTGGTCATTGTAAATTGTCCTGTGAATAGGCTAGGATTAAAACAGGGAATTGCTGTGCAGCACACCTCGACGGGCTGGAAGGGTCTGCCCTACGCTGTATCTCAATAAATAAATAGTGATCAGTAAAAGATAAGTTCTTAGTTGTCCTTCTTCCTATCTGGAGGTTCAAGAAGTTGCAAATCACCAATAAACCAAGTGAGGTCAAGTGTCCTTGCATACGTCAGAAAGTGAAAGAGCCTTCTGGTTCTTTCTGCTTCACTGCACATCACAATTTCCGAAGATGAAAGTTTTTAAATTTTAAATTTGTCACTATTGTAAATAGTCTTATAGCCCTGGACAGAAAAATTTAATAAAATGGTGGACACCTGTTGCACCATTTAAAGTATACGTATACATAATCATTCCTTTTCCCCTAGGAGTGCTTTTTAAAGATGATTTATTCCTTGAAACCATCTGTCCAACAATTGATATGAATGAACTTAACGCGTAAAATTCTCTGCAGACAAGAGGTCAACTTGAAACCAGCTTCAAGTTCTTTTACCTCATCATTTGCTTTTCAAGTCTGAAAGATAGTTTCCTGAGTATATGTCTGAAGTATCATTGGATACTCACCTGGAGTTGCTTGTTGCTGTGACACACATGGTTAGCATATTTGAATGCACAGCATTAACATCTGTCAAACACAGTATGAAGATCACAATATACAGCCTATTGAAGGACAGTATACACCAACTGCAGCCAACTCTAAACAGAATACAAGCATGTGTTAACTGATGGTGACAATCTCAGGTCGTTCTTAATCCAGCTACCTAATTTGCTAGACTGTTGGCTAACTTGCATTTTACCAGACCAGACCTCCTATAATCTCATCTCATTTCATCACCATACACGATCACATATTAGCTGGCTTAGTAAGAAAAAGTTACTTTATGTGGAGCCACAGTAGTTGAGGGCTAACAAGTAGTACCTGAGCTCTATCTTGTCAGCTTTGGTAACTAAAGAGAACACAAATTTAATAACACATTCCAGACTTCATGATATCCAAAAAGCCTTTAAATCTAATGAAATAATTTTGAAAACCAGTTAGTTTTTTTTTGCAGTCCCACAGACTCCAATGAGATAAATTCATCTGGTGTTACATGTTAATTCAGGGATAGATATTGGCTAAGGAAACCTCCTTGCTCTTTTTTTACATCCAGTTTAACCGGTGGATGGGACCTTCATGGAATGCTTCATTTCAAAGCCATCTTGCTGACATGGCGCCCAACAACACTATAGTCTGTTGCTTTACCTGGTCCTAATACCAAGGGATCGTCTCAGACCAATTAGTTAAATAGTGAAACAGCATTTGTTCTGCTTGGAATCATCAGCATCAACCAGTGAAATTCAACACATCACCTTCAGTGAAGTCTACGTGCCACTACTGTTCACCATACCGTGGCTTCTGTAGGGACGTACAGTACTATGCAAAAGTCCTGGGCACACATATATAGCTAGGGCGCCGCAGACTCTTGTACAGTACTGAATTTGTCAACATGCAGCAGAGAGCAAGTCTGTGAACCTGGCAGGACAAAGGATGTTGGGAATGGTGTGAGAGGAGAGGAGCATCACAGGTGGCAAAAAGGAGTGCCAGGGCAAGGGGTGGCACAAGTGCAAACACATCCAGCCCTGAGGCAATTGGTTTATTGATCATTACAGGATATCTCTCTGGTACTTCCTGACCGCTCCTCTCTCCTTTCCCCTTTTCCGAGCCATGAATACCCTCTCTTAGTCTGCAGTAGAAACCAATATCAGAATCAAGTTTATCATCTCTCACATATGTCATGAAATTTGTTTATTTTTTGCAGTAGCAGTACAGTGCAATACATAAAATTACTACAGTATTATGCAAAAGTCTTAGGCATCCTCGCTATATATACATGCTTGAAATTTTAGCACAGTACATTAATAGCTGGCAGACAACAGGTGACATCAAAATTTAGTTCTGATATAGTATTTCATATTGTCAAGTAGTTTTGTACATTAATATCAAGAGAAGAATATCTTACATGAATGGAAAGTTTGCATTTTGAGTAGAATGTGACATAATGCATAAAGGGTCTTATTAAAAATCTAGAACAGCAGGCCAGAATGCTCTTAATACCTTTGACTAACTTTAATAAAGTTCAATATTCTATCAGATCTCAACATGAACAACATTTGAGATTACAGGTGTTCAATATCCTTAGGAGTAATAGGAGAATGGTCATTAGGACAGACTTCTTCAGCCTTCAGCAAGTACTGTTTGTACGATTGTGGTATTCCCATTCCAGAGATTTGAAAACAAATCACAGTCAGACATTTCAGATTAAGTATATTCAGCACTCTGCACGCTCTATAGGAAGGTAGGGAATTTGGCCATTTCAATGAACACTACCTAATTATCTGACAGACTATCTGCTCAGTATTAGTTTGCCCAAATTAATGTCTGTTTTCCAGTGTTCAAGGCCAGGACTTAAAAATCCTATGATTGGTGAATCCTTGGGTCGATAATGAAGGTCGAAACCCAAAGGTCAGGGGCCGATTGGGTGTGTGTGGTAATCGGAGGCCGGATGTCTGTGAGCCTGGGCCAGGGACTGGAGGCTGGTGGCCTGGAGTGTACCGTCTTGGGGTTGGCGGTCTGTATACGTGTGTGAATGGGTAGGAGGAAGGAAAGAAGCTTGTTTTGATGTTGTTGTTGGTGTTTAAGTTGTTCTGCTGAAATTTGTGGGCATGCTATGTTGGCACCAGAATGCGTGGCAACACCTGCAGGCTGAGCTCAGAACATCCTTAGGTTGTATTGGTAGCTAATGTAAATTACACATCTCATTTTATGGTTTGGTGGTTGTGATAAATACGTGAATCTGGATCACTCAAAAACACATACTGTAAATCGCTGATAGCCAGCACTGTTAGATTTTCCAGAACATTGGATGTTACTCTTTCAATACCCCGATTCAGTTTTTGATTTTTTTTTCAGATGTTACTCAGTGTTGTAATCAATTTTTTAATGAACTAACTGAGTTAAAAGAGAAGCCGGCAAACAAAGTTTAAGGGAATGGGGAAACATCACTGAGATTTTTGTACAATTGGACGATAGATGATCAGAGTTTTACTGTAGTTCAATGTCTGTAATGTACTTTAGGTGGACCAGAGACAATGAAAGAACCTATATAATGTATGTCTTTCTTGCTCTGAAGTTGTTTTAAATAAATTGTTTATCCCTTGTCCGGGAACTGAGCACTCAGAATAGGAAAGAGTGGAGAAGGTTGAAATTATCAACATCTTTACCACAGTTTTTAAAGGTTTCAGCTAGGACATTTTTGCCAAAAGCATAAAAAAAATTAAGGTTTATGTTCTGAGAACCTAGGCCTCTGCCTTCACAGAACAGAGAACACAGAGCAGTACAGCTCAGGATCAAGCCCTTTGGCCCACAGTGTTGTGCCAAGCTAAGTAAGTTAGTCATCAAATGGCTAACTAAATGTGGTAAAACATATATATATATGTATGTTGTAACTGGGTTACCTGTTCTGGACACGCCCCTCTGCTGATTGCCCCTGTGGCTCCTCCCACAGACCCCTGAATAAAGGCAATTTCGCCCTGCTCCTCCTCCTCAGTCAGGGGGCAGACACTCAGCATGCTGGAGGTCACATTTTACTGCAAATAAAAGTCTTTCAGTATTTACCCTGCTTCCAGTCTTTTGGAGTTATTGAAGGTGCATCACTAAACTATCCTCTTCTGCCTAATCAATATCCATATCCTTGCATTTTCCTCACATTCATGTGCCTACCTGAACATCTCTTACAAGTCCCCAGTGTTTCTATCTCTACCACCACCCTGTGTAAGCATTCCAGTCAACCACCAATCTCTGTGTAAAAAACTTGCCCCTCTCATCTCCCTTGAATTGACCCTCTCTCACCTTAAATGCATGCCCTCTGGTATGAGACACTTCAACCCTGGCAAAAAGATACTGTGTGTCTCCTCGGTCTCGGCCTCTCAAAATTTTACAAACCTCTATCAGATCTCCCCTCCTTCTCCGCCATTCCAGAGAGAACAATACAAGTTTATCCAACTTCTCATTATAGCACATACCCTCTAAGTCAGGCTACATAAGGCCATAAGACCTTAAGATATAGGAGCAGAATTAGGCCATTTGGTCCATTGAGTCTGCTCTGCCATTTCATCATGGCTGATCCATTTTTCCTTTCAGCCCTAATCTCTTGCCTTCTCCCCATATCGCTACATCCCCCGACTGATCAAGAATCCATCAACCCCTACCTTAGATATACATAAAGCCCTGGTGTCCACAGCTGCCTGTGGCAAAAAATTCCACAGATTCATCACTCTCTGGCTAAAGAAATTCCTCCTCATCTCCATTCTAAAAGGATACTCTTCTATTCTGAGGCTGCGTCTTCTGGTCCTAGACTCTCCCACCATATCACCATCTCTGCACATCTACTCTATCAAGGCCTTTCACTACTCAACAGGTTTCAATTAGGTCATCTCTAATTCTTCTGAATTCTAGTGAATACAGACCCAGAGCCATCAAACACTCTTCATATGACAAGCCATTCAGTCTTGGAATCATTTCTGTGAACCTCTTTTAAACTCTCTCCAGTGTAAGCAGATCCTTTCTAAGATAAAAGGCCCAAAACTGCTCACAATACTCCAAGTGAGGCCTCGTCAGTCCTTTATAAAGTCTCAACATTATATCCTTGCTTTTATATTCTATTCCTCTTGAAATGAATGCTAACATTGCATTTGCCTTCCTCACCACAGACTCAATCTGCAAATTAACCTTTAGGAAATCTAGTACAAGGGCTCCCAAGTCCCTTTGCACCTCATATTTTTGAAAAATATTTAGAAAATTGTCAACCCTTTTATTTCTTATACTAAATTGCATGACCGTACACTTACTGACACTATATTCCATCTGCCACTTCTTTGCCCATTCTCTTAGTCTGTCTAAGTCCGTCTGTAGCCTCTCTACTTCCTCAAGGCTATCTGTCCCCCATCTATCTTCTTATCGTCTGTAAACTTTGCAACAAAGCCATTCATTCCATCATCCAAGCCAATAAGCGGGCAGAGGAGTGGAAACGATCAGCTGAATGAACTGCTGATTACAGAATCATGCTATAAGGTAAGAGATTTACACACATTTTGTGCAACATCCACTAACTTCACTATGGATAGTCTTCAAAGACTTTAATTCATATCATCAGCAATTCCAATGTGTGCTCATTCTAGAGGTAGGAGTAGTGGGAATCAAATCTACAGACAATTCAGCTTTGAATCCTATAGACAATAGACAATAGGTGCAGGAGTAGGCCATTCGGCCCTTCGAGTCAGCACCGCCATTCACTGTGATCATGGCTGATCATCCACAATCAGTATCCAGTTCCTGCCTTATCCCCACAACCTTTGATTCCGCTATTTTTAAGAGCCCTATCCATCTCTTTCTTGAAAGCATCCAGAGACTTGGCCTCCACTGCCTTCTGGGGCAGAGCATTCCACATATCCACCACCCTCTGGGTGAAAAAGCTTTTCCTCAACTCCGTTCTAAATGGCCTACTCCTTATTCTTAAACTGTGGACTCTGGCTCTGGACTCACCCATCAGCAGGAACATGCTTCCTGCCTCCAGTGTGTCCGATCCCTTAATAATCTTATATGTTTCAATTAGATCCCCTCAGAATCCTGCCTTACAATTATGTATTTGAAGCCAAAGAAAGTTGTTGTTTCAGTTCAGCGCATTTAAACGGCATGCCTAACACTTGTGAACTGATATTTTAAGGACTTCAGTCACCTTAGCTGCCACTTTTAGAAGAGAATGACCATGATGAACATTCTATTTTACTGAGATATTAACAAAGGTAAAGGAGGTAGTGGAGTGACAGGTCTTCAACAAAGGCAACAACTTCCTGATTTCTTCCTGAGACACAGAGTCATAGAGTAGATAGGTACAGAAACAAGCTCTTTATCAATCATGTGTATAACAACCACCGACTACTTATGGCTGTTAATCCTCTTTACCAGCACCTAGTCTGATGAGTTCTATGTTTCCATAAGTAGAAATACTCATCCAGAGACATTATAAATGTCATGAGAATGCCCACAACCACTATGCACTCAGGCAGTATGTTCCACAGTCAAATCACCCTCTGCAACCCATCAAATCCTCTTACCCTCTACCTAAAATCTATGTTCTTCAATATTAGATGCCTCAGTTAAGGGAAAAGCTTCCTAAATATACCATATCGATGCCCCTCATAATTTTGTACACCTCTATTCAGTACATGGCCCCTGTCCCCAACATCGTCCGCTCCAAGGAAAATAAAAACTCCCCTTTTTGTTTTACTAGTCTCTGCTTGACTTAATGAGCACTCAATTAAACACATCCTAGGGTTGACTGAACTGATACATTAATCTATCCCTTAAAAAATCATTCAGTGTCAAGATCAAAACAAAGCTGTTGTTGCTGGTAGGGGGCGTTAAACATCAACACCAATGTTGGGTATGTTGAACTATAAATTTTCATTATATTAATTAGGCTGTAAATAACAATAAACAGAAAATAAATGTGTAATAGTATAAGAGTGGAGCACCATCTCAGTGTAAAATATGTGTTTGTTAAACACATTGTAGCACTGTTGGAGAGAGAAAATCGATTTTAATTATTACAGTAATGTTTCTCATTCTTTTTTCACTTGCTTGCCAAAATCACAATTGTTACTCCTTACCTGGCAATAACGAACAGCACACAACTGACCCCAAGGCAGGCCAGTAGCACATACATCCAAATATCAGGAGATAATGGATTGAGAAAGGAGAAAACACCAGGGTTGGTGCCATTGGGTTTACGGTAGAGGATACTAATGCCCAGAGTCATGAAGGGTTTGGAGAAGTCAATCACTTTCTCACGCACATAGGTAATAGTTAGAGGAGCAACTGCTAAATCCGCTTTCTGCAAAAAAAGGAATTGACAACTGTTCAGAATAGGATGCCAAAAAAACAAAAATAGTCTATTCAGCAATACTTTTAATTTGGCAACTGACAAATAGCTAGATAGCTGCCTGGAAGTGGAGGCACGGTATCAAAAGCACTGCTACCTGATGTTTTTGACATAATTGTATTGGATTATATTTAACTGAAATTGGCTAGGTAAAAAAAAATATGTAGGCAGCTATCTTCGTACAATAGTGACTGGTAATGATTAGTAATTCATATAGCATCCAACCACAATGAAAAAAAGTTGGCACTGTGTTCTTATATAGTATAGTTAATGAATAACACTTGTCATTGTAAAGGACAAATATGAATTGAAATGATGCTCTCTATTTTTCACATAATAACTTTTCATCTTTTATTTTTCTTTCAACCAGAATGATAATAGAAAAAATTAAAGTTGCATTGATATTTTCACAGTCCATTGGCATCCCAGAAAACAAAATGTTCTCTTTACAAAGGCTGACTATAACTGTCAGGTCACTAGGGATAACAGATTAATCAATTCAACTAAATTGAGTTAATCTAGCTGTCTGAGTTAATTTGGTTATTGGAAAGCAAAATTCCATTAAAATTTATAAAAAAATAATTACTGCCTTTATAATATCTGCAGGACAGCAGTAAGGGCATCACTTCATGAAATAGTGTTTTGTGATGCATCAAAAGCAGTGTATTTTAATTCCAATCAAATTAACCTAAATATATCTTCATACTGAAGAATGTCAAATTGGAAAAATCTCATTTTAACATCTGCTTAACAGAAAGGATATGATTGTGTTACTCTGTTTAATTAAATACACAAGTAGGGGAAAGAAAAACAAATGTGTTTCTGTCATAACACAAACGTGTTGTGATCTAAAATTCAATGACACTTGCTATTAAGAAGCCAGTCTGTCATCACAGGAGATGTAGCATAATTCTAATTAAGCACACTGACAACAAAGCCAAACTTTCACAAATAACCTGATCGTGAAATTAAACATGATCCACACTGTTTTCAAATCTGTAATTTAAGGTAAAGGATGGCAATTGGTAAAGAGCTGGATAAAAACATTTGACTAGTTGTGGAGAAATAATTGTTTGAAGTTCAACTGTAGTTTTAAAAAAACTTCATTAGAAAGTGGTTTTCATGTCTTGTGAAAATCCTCAAATGAATCATTAAAAAAAGGAAATCACTACTTTACATGAGAAAAGGTGCAGCCAATTTCTTCGCAACAAGCTCCCACAAACAGAAATTCATTGTTTTTATAATGTTTATAGAGAAGAAAATATTGGCCAAGTAATTGCTGAAATTTTTATGCTTGCTTTTCGAAACAATGCAATGTTGCATGTAAGAGAACATCCAAAGCTCTAGTTTAACACCTCATCCCACAAGACAGCACCACTGTCTATTATACTCATGCTTCAAGACTCATACAGGAACCTGCACCTTATGACTCAAGTTGAGTCCTACCAAATGAACCATGATTTACAATGTAAAGAGGTACATCACATCTACATCTGGTTGAATTAAATAGAAACAATTTGAACTACAATGAATAATAGAGGAGTGAAGAGGCTGCATAAAGCACTTCACTATAATTCAAAGCTTGCAATCCAACTGTCAGAAGTATATATTTCTTAATGGTCATATTAGTTATTAAATCTTATTTTAAGCAAACAATATTACTGGTGTAGGATACTTCTACAGAAAGATTTTGATCAGCTCTTCCACTCTTCTGGCAGCAAGATGAAATTACAATGTTGTTAATACTATTAATCCTCATCTGTGACATGTTTTAAATATAAAATGGGCTGTTATAAAAACTTGCCATTTGACACTGTTGCTGGTAAGCCTGCTGAACTGCCCTGGCATGGTTTAACATGTTGGCGGCTTCTACAAGTTGAAATTTACAACCTAGAGGAAGAAGTGCTGAAATGTAATCTTGTTTACAATGGGCAAATTTACTGTAAACAATTAAACTACAATAATGGCCACTTAGTTTACCACTTTGGTAACTTTAGGATGCCAAGCCCTAGAGCAATATGAATGTTTCAGCTAAGTTGAAAACATCGGCTATGCTTTAGCCTTCATCGTTGGCAGACAGTGGAAGTGTACAGTATCAGAACATTAAAGGCTGCTTTCTGCCTCAAAATACAGAAGCCACTCTGCTTTATGTACCATCGCTAGTGTGCAGCCACATCTTGCTTTGTAATCTACACCAATTGGTGGATTTGGTATAGAGTACAAAGGCAAGGGCCATCCAATGGAAGGTAATTGCTGGTCTGAATATGGTTAATTAAGTGATTCTTTTTACCATGGAGCTGTAAGGGGTTTGAAACACTAATTCAAAACTTCGAATGAAACTGTTCTCAGAAGTAATCTGCTTTTTGTATATGCCCACACCATTTAGTCTATCACTCTTTAAGGAAAAGAAGGACAAAACTACACTAGACTAAGCCACAAATTTCCTCTCTGGTTTTGGTCTGGCTTTCTGTTGTCATGTAGATTTCACACCAGCTTGGGATCAGTGACTTCTGTGACCCACCCTAGTTGATTTGAATGAGCAATTAAATACCTTTTTTTAAAGAATTTGACAGTGGTATCAAAAATGCTGGTCGGAACATTTCAACTACAAGGCTTTTGAACAGATATTACTTCATTTAAGGATTGATTGCCATCCTTCCCTTATTTATGCCTCACAATCACTGATTTGAAAGTAACTCAGTGACTGAAAGAGACTCAGTTATACACTCAAATGGGAATGTTCCGGTAGATTCAAAGAAGGTTCTGCTCAATATTAAGCATTGGGAGAAAACGAAAATTTGCAAATTCCAAAAGACTTGTGATGTAAAGTTTGATCTAATGTAAATCATAATGTTATCCTTCTTCACCTTATTCGAGCTAAAGTACATGTAGAAACACCAGCAAGGATCAAAGAGGGTAACAATAGAAACAACAAAAATGTGAGGGAGAGGGAAAGGGAGAGGAAGCGAGAGGGGGGGGAGAGAGGGAGAGGGTGAGAGAGAGAGAGAGATAGAGAGATAGAGAGTGAGAGAGATGAGAGAAAGAGGGAGAGAAAGAGAGAGTTACAGCTGAGGTTCAATGAAGTAGATGGGAATGGGGCAACGTCCTTTTAAGAGCTTAGTCAATTGCCCTCATGTGTCCAAAATATGTTAGAATTTCTCTTTTATGTCAACTTCCATTTATTTCCTCGGAACAGACTGTATGATCAATATACTCAATGGAAAGGTTGTCAGGGTGTATTGTGGTGGTGGGTAATAGTGGGTACTGCAGCAGCACAAGACAGGAGATCACCAAGTGATCTTTACCTGCACTTGCTTTCTGTATTACTGTGCCTGAATTATATACACAATTGGCTTATAAAGGGAATACATTGTAAGTCAAAGCTTTACGATGGTATGTGCCTCCACTAGTTGCTGTCCATCTAGGTCTTCCACAGTTGAACAATTTCATAGCCCAGACATCCCACCTCTTCTGGAAGTTCCAGGAGTCTCCCGCAAATTAATAGTGGCTCCCCTTAGCCCGCAAATTATATACAATGTCCCAGAAATTGATTTTTTTTAGAGTGAGCATGAGAGAACGCACGAGAAAGAATGAGAGAGCGAGCGCAAGAGCAAGAAAGCAAACACGAGACAGCGAGTGCGAGCAAGAAAGCAAGCACGAGTGACGGTGACCATGAGAGAGAGAGAGAGCGAGAGCAAGAAAGCAAGCGCGAGTGAGTGACCACGAGAGAGAGAGCGAGAAAGCAAGCGTGAGAGAGAGCGACCTCGAGCGAGAGAGCGAGAGCAAGAGCGAGAGTGTTCCAAAAAAGAAAATATGAAATGTACGTCACCCCAGACTACATTAAAGTGCACCCCTGCCTAATAGGAGTCAAAAATAATGACAGTGTTGCTCGCTGCACTGTTTGCAACAGTGACTTAACCCAGCCCATGGTGGGTTAAGACTGTAAAAGACATGTTGAGGTGAGTTTAACAGGTGTCATTCATTCATTAGCATAGCTAATGTTATTTAAACTAGCTGGCCAGCTGCTAAGGAGCTACTCTATTGCAGACATCCCACCTCTCCCGGAAGTTCCAGGAGTCTCCTGCAAATTGATGGTGCTACCTCCCTGAAATGAGATTTTGCAGGGTGGGATGTCTGATAGCCATAAAAGAAGATGATTGTGAGGTAAATTTTAACAAAGATTTTTTAAAAGAAAACTATGTAGTTAAAAGTAAACTGATAAACAGAAAACAGAGAGTATTAACTAGAGAGTCATAAATAAGAATGGAATCTCACCACCAGACATTCGTCTGCTTTCCACAGGAACCAGATCTGTTAAGATCCAATGCTGTCAATAGTTCTTGGTGCTCAAGTATTTTACTAAAATTATGCTGCATTTTGAGAAATCAATTTGATTAATCACTTAATTTATGAATAAATATCTTTCAACACATTAACAGGACATTACTCAGGGAAAAAAAGAGCTCAGCACCTTCCCTTCAAACTTCATTAACTCCTATTTAATAGTCTGCAAGCAAAGCCTGCAATTGGCATATTCAGAATTACACTAGAATGAGGAAATGCAATGACAGTTATTCTGACAAGGTATGTTCATTGAGTCTCACAGATCACCGCACAGCTGACATATCCCCTACTGCTACTGTGGAGGAACTACTTATTTGACATGCAGAAAGGATTAGTAAAAATAATACCTTTTCATTTATTGGAGAATGCTTCAAGACACATTATAAAGGTACATTAAACTTAAAATGCTGGAAGCACTCAGCAGGTTAAGCATTGTTGGATGGGGAGGGTGGGGAGGGGAAGATGTGGGGATGGAGAACCGCCTATGTTTCATTTCAAGGCCCCTTCATCAATACTGGAAAAGGAGACATGGTTGAATGGAGACAACCATGATAATGCCTCTGATAAGATGCAAACCAAAGTTGTTATGGTCACAATTATTTTAAAAAACTACAAATGGAGAAGAAAAATTGAGATACAGGACTACATCTACATCTGTGGAGGACAAAGGAGACTATCAAAAATTAGTAAATTCAAAAGTATACCTAGATGATTGATGGTGTGCAATTCCTTGCCTTTATATTGGGCATCCTTAGTAAAATACTAGTAGCTGAGGACAAAGATATCAAGGTAAGAGGGGAATGAAGAATTATAGTGACAGGAGACTGGAGACTTTGTGCAAAGCAGTCACCTATTTGTGTTTGGTTCTTCCAAAGTAGCACCAAATGCAATACAATAATTGACAGCAAATTGCTTTTTTACTTGGAAGGACTGTTTGAATCCCTGGATGGTGGTAAGGGAAGAAAAGAAAAACAGCAGACATTGAATCTCCTGACATGGATTGAAAAGTCATAAACACCTTCACTCTGTCTGGCTTAAAAGGCGAGGAGTCTCAGTGGCTACCATTTTAATTCTACTTCCCATTCCTATTCTGACACGTCAGTCCATGGCCTCCTCTACAGTCACCAAGAGGCGACTCTCGGGTTGGAGAAGCAACGTCTCCTATTCTGCCTAGGCAGCCTCCAATCTGATGGTATGAACATCAATTTCATTTCGCCCCCTCTCCCTTCTCTTTTCCATTCCCCAATCTGGCTCCCCTCTTACCCCCTTTCTTCTCCTCACCTGCCTACCACTTCCCTCTGTTGCCTCTTCTCCTTCCTTTTCCCCCACGGTCCATGACCTCTCCTATCAGATTCCTTTATCTGTTCCACCTATCACTTCCCAACTTCTCATTTCATCTCCCCTCCCCAACCCACCACCTACAACCTAACCTGGTTTTGCCTATCACTTAATAGCTATTACTCTTCCCCTCCCTCCACCTTCTTATTCTGGCTTCTTCCTCCTTCCTTTCCAGTCCAGATGAAAGACACTGACTGGTTATTCCTCTCCATAGGTGCTGGCTGACCTATTGAGCTCCTCCTGCTTTTTGTGTGTGTCACTATGGATTGGAAAATGCAGTGAGGGGAGGAGAGATTGATGGAAATGGAAGACTGAATCAGAAACAGGGAATGGCCTGTTCAGAATGCTGAGATAGGGAAGAGGAAGGAGAAGACGTGTTTGGTGGTGAAATCTCATTGGCAGAAATTAAGATAGTTGAAATGTTGAAAGTGGAAGGAAAGGACAAGGGGAGCCTTATCCTTACACTGGCTGGGATGAAGGGATGACAGAAGGAAATAAACCAGTTGAGAGTTCTGTCAACAATGGTGGAGAGAAGCCATTTTTCAAGTAAATGTTGCACGATATCACAGATTTGAAAAGAAAAAACTAACAACCTTAATTTCAAGCAATTCTGTTTTTAAACAGTTTTGAATATATTCACTTACATGGTTGATGAGTTCTCCAACCATTCCATTCCACTCGCTCTTCTCATTCTGTGCCCCATACTTTCCATCAGCTACCAGCCTAACTTCATAAGTAAAGCCCAGAATATTTGATAATTCTTTCAATAAGTCAAGGCAATAACCCTCAAAGCGATCATTCCCATAAAGGGGCTTGTCAGATTTCTTATGCATCACATAGGGATCTTCCTACAGGACAAATAATGAATAAAATCTTTTAGAATATTACATGACATTTCGAATTAATCTATTTCCTCTGATGGGCAATAGTAATAAAGGAACAAAACGTGCAGTTTTTTTTATTGAAGGCTAAATCAGGTTCAGTAATAGATATTGATTGATAATTACAATCTTGTGTCCACATTTAATTTTTTTCCCCACTTATCACCTACAGAGCATCAGAACTTCATAGTTATTGAATGATGTTCCCTCCCAAAGGATGTAGATTTTAACCAATAATAAGGGGCAATTTTTAACATTATAAGATTGTTTTGTTTGCGTGAACATGCTAATGAGGTTTTGAGGCACTTCTGCAATATAAAAGAAAGCTTACCAAAATAGTGGTAACCAAGAGAGTTCTATTGGCCAATGAATCAGTGATATTGCAGGGCTTGTCCTTCAGATTGGCTGTCATGTTAAGTCCTGTGTTTGAATTCCAGATTCCAATCTACAATCAAAGGACAATAAAATCTTCATGTTAAAACATAAATAAATAATGTTATTTTTACTTGAAATGTACTTTTCCCAACAAGTTTCAGTCTGTTTTGGCTTCATTGCAAGTGGTGCAGATGTGAAGGCTGGATTTTCATGATAAGAATACAAGAAATTTGACTGAGTTGATGTGTGGTGCTGGAGAAGACTCCTCAATATACAATGCAGAGTAAGACGAACCAATCCCTCAGTCTCGTTCCCTCAAGGCCATGTGACTCAAACAAAAGCTTGTATGTTTTAGATACATTAGATGGGTAAATAATAGAAATGGGAAAAATATTATCCGTGAAGTAGAAAGAAGCAGTATGAAGATAGTGAATAAGTTGATGATTGAGATCAAAGAAGCAATTGATAATAGCAGCTTTGGGATGTTGTTAGTGATAATCATCTTGGAGAGAGCTAGTCCATTAACCTTAACACCAATTTAACAACATTGAACTCATGGATAGACTGATGGATAGACTGATGGACAAGTGTACATGAATTAAACATTATAACCAACTGACTCATAAACAATGCAGACTAACACTGCTAAATGTGTTGTTCTACATCTGCACAGCTGACTGGAGTGTGCAAAATCCCAACAAGAAATCCATTCAACCTGTCACATAACCAATGAAAGGATTACAAGATGGTATTTCTTTCTGTTTTGCAAACTAAATAGTTGAACTACATAAAGGTAGGAAACAGATTGGCAACACCAATTGATTATGAAGATCAATTATAAAGCAAGACATTATTTATGCAGTTTTACTGGATGATAGAGAACAGGTCATGTATTCAAACATGGGCTTGGAACACTTGTTTTTTATCTCGGTACAATAATGAGTGATAGAGAAGGAGAAATGAAACAACTCACTCTTTAGGAGATTTTGCAGTTCTTCAAAGCTCAATTGGAATAGAATAAATGTTAATAAGCTTGAAAGTATGTTTTCTGCAGTGGAATGTTCCATAAGTGCTGTGACATCTGTAGAGTTATCTTAGGAATGAGTCAATGTATGCATAACAGACAATATTTTTCATTCAGTGTAACGTTTTATTCTTGAACTCAAATAAAAATATTATATTAAATGGGAAACTAAACTAAGCACAACTACTTATAAAAAAACTACGCATAATAAAATAAATGATGCTTCTCTCAGTACAAACCTTCCGCCATATTTTATTGTAGTAATAAGGAGAGTCACCAGAAGGCTTGGAAAAAATAAAATACTTTGTTAAAATAACAAAATCTTACTGATGTATTAGAATAAAGCCAAAGAAAGAATAACAAATGGTTTTTCATAATTTATATAAACCATTTATGCCACATTTTCCTGTGTTTTCCAAAAATAACAGGACACTGTTTCATTCATCAGTGAAGTGGATTCTAAAGTAATGCTATTAGCATTTATGTCTGCTTCATCTTGTACACCAGGTATTGCTCTTATTTAACATCATTCTTTTTAAAACTTTATTCAGAAATATAATTTACTCTCCACTCCTGTATCATATATCCTCCCTCAGTTTGATGATTTCAAGCACCACCTGAAGTGCACATGATTTACTACTTCTATTGTCTCAATCACTGTTAAGAATGTCTCTGATTACTTCTTGCAGATATACTTTTGGAAATATCATCTACTCTTTTCCAAGAAAATACTCAAATGCTGAGATAATTCTTATTTCTTTTTCTTTATGGAAACACGCTTCATAAGACAGATGGCTTGAGATGTTATCTATTTTAATGCAAGGTGTATTGTGAACAAAGCGGATGAGCTTAGAGCCTGGATCAGTACTTGGAGCTATGATGTTGTGGCCATTACAGAGACTTGGATGGCTCCGGGACAGGAATAGTTACTTCAAGTGCCGCGTTTTAGATGTTTCAGAAAGGACAGGGAGGGAGGCAAAAGAACTGGGGGTGTGGCACTGTTGATCAGAGATAGTGTCACGGCTGCAGAAAAGGTGGACGCCATGGAGGGACTGTCTACGGAGTCTCCATGGGTGGAGGTTAGGAACAGGAAGGGGTCAGTAACTTTACTGGGTGTTTTTTATAGGCTGACCAATAATAACAGGGATATTGAGGAGCAGATAGGGAAACAGATCCTGGAAAGGTGTAATAATAAGAGTTGTCGTGATGGGAGATTTTAATTTCCCAAATATCGATTGGCACCTCCTTAGAGCAAGGGGCTTAGATAGGATGGATTTTGTTAGATGTGTTCAGGAAGGTTTCTTGACACAATATGTAGATATGTAAAGAGGAGAGACTGTACTTGATTTGGCATTGGGAAGTGAACCTGGTCAGGTGTCAGATCTCTCAGTGGGAGAGCATTTTGGAGATAGTGATCATAATTCTATCTCCTTTGCAATAGCATTGGAGAGAGATAGGAACAGACAAGTTAGAAAAGTGTTTAATTGGAGTACGGGGAATTATGAGGCTGTCAGGCAGGAAATTGGAAGCTTAAATTGGAAATAGATGTTCTCAGGGAAAAGTACGGAATAAATGTGGCAAAGGTTCAGGGGATATTTGTGTGGAGTTCTGCATAGGTGCGTTCCAATGAGACAGGGAAGTTATGGTAGGGTACAGGAATTGTGGTGTACAAAGGCTGTAATACGTCTAATCAAGAAGAAAAGAAAAGCTTACAAAAGGTTCAGAGAGCTAGGTAATGTTAGAGATCTAGAAGATTATAAGGCTAACAGGAAGGAGCTTAAAAAGGAAATTAGGAGAGCCAGAAGGGGCCATGAGAAGGCCTTGGCAGGTAGGATTAAGGAAAACCCCAAGGAATTCTATAAGTATGTGAAGAGCAAGAGGATAAGACATGAAAGAATAGGACCTATCAAGTGTGACAGTGGGAAAGTGTGTATGGAACCGAAGGAAATAGCAGAGGCACTTAATAAATACTTTACTTCAGTATTCACTATGGAAAAGGATCTTGGTGATTGTAGTGATGACTTTCAGCAGACAGAAAAGCTTGAGCATGTACAAACGTTTGTAGATATTATGAAAGACGATGTGCTGGAGCTTTTGGAAAGCATCAAGTTTGATAAGTCGCCAGGACCAGATGAGATGTACCCCAGGCTACTGTGGGAGGTGAGGGAGGAGATTGCTGAGCCTCTGGCAAAGGTCTTTGAATCATCAATGGGGACGGGAGAGGTTCCGGAGGATTGGAGGGATGCGGATGTTGTTCCTTTGTTCAAGAAAGGGAGTAGAGATAGCCCAGGAAAATATAGACCAGTGAGTCTTACTTCAGTGGTTGGTAAGTTGATGGAGAAGATCCTGAGAATCAGGATTTATGAACATTTGGAGATGTATAATATGATTAGGAATAGTCGGCATGGCTTTGTCAAGGGCAGGTCGTGCCTTACGAACCTAATTGAATTTTTTTGAGGATGTGACTAAACACATTGATGAATGAAGAGCAGTAGATGTAGTGTATATGGATTTCAGCAAGGCATTTGATAAGGTACCCCACTGCAGGCTTATTGAGAAAGTGAGGAGGCATGGGATCCAAGGGGACATTGCTTTGTGGATCCAGAACTGGCTTGCCCACAGAAGGCAAAGAGTGATTGTAGATGGGTCATATTCTGCATGGAGGTCAGTGACCAGTGGTGTGCCTTAGGGATCTGTTCTGGGACCCTTACTCTTTGTGATTTTTATAAATGACCTGGATGAGGAAGTGGAGGGATGGGTTAGTAAGTTTGCTGATGACACAAAGGTTGGGAGTATTGTGAATAGTGTGGAGGGCTGTCAGAGGTTACAGCAGGACTTTGATAGGAAGCAAAACTGGGCTGAGAAGTGGCAGATGGAGTTCAACCCAGGTAAGTGTGAAGTGGTTCATTTTGGTAGGTCAAATACGATCGTAGAATATAGTATTAATTGTAAGACTCTTGGTAGTGCAGAGGATCAGAGGGATCTTGGAGTCTGAGTCCATAGGATACTCAAAGCAGCTGCGCATGTTGACTCTGTGGTTAAGAAGGCGTACGGTGTATTGGCCTTCATCAATCATGGAATTGAATTTACGAGCCGAGAGGTAATGTAGCAGCTCTATAGGACCTTGGTCAGACTCCACTTGGAGTACTGTGCTCAGTTCTGGTCACCTCACTACAGGAAGGATGTGGAAGCCATAGAAAGGGTGCAGAGGAGATTTACAAGGATGTTGCCTGGATTGGGGAGCATGCCTTATGAAAACAAGTTGAGTGAACTCGGCCTTTTCTCCTTGGAGCGACAGAGGATGAGAGGTGACCTGATAGAGGTGTATAAGATGATGAGAGGCATTGATCGTGTGGATAGTCAGAGGCTTTTGCCCAGGGCTGAAATGGCTGCCACAAAAGGGCACAGGTTTAAGGTGCTGGGGAGTAGGTACAGAGGAGATGTCAGGGGTAAGTTTTTTATGCAGAGAGTGGTGAGTGCGTGGAATGGGCTGCCGGCAACGGTGGTGGAGGTCGATACAATAGGGTTTTATAAGAGACTTTTGAATAGGTACATGGATCTTAGAAAAATAGAGGGCAATGGATTAAGCCTAGTAATTTCTAAGGTAGGGAAATGTCGGCACAACTTTGTGGGCCGAAGGGTTTGTATTGTGCTGTAGATTTTCTATGTTTCTAAGTTTCTATATACATCTCTCCATCTCTGTCAACAAGACTGTCAGCATTGAATCACCCTCCTCTGATAATTCCATTCTTTTCCTTTGACACTGGCCCACACTCCTATAATAAAACTGAGCTTGCATCATTTACCAATTACTCTTCCATCACTTCATGATCTTTTCAAGCTCATTTTGCCCATGGGAGCTAAATCCTGCCTGCTTGTTTCCATTTCCACTAAATTTCAGACCAACACATTCTTCATCAGGATTTCATGTGAGGTGATGTTGTTGCCTCTCCCCTTCCGGGTATTGTCCCCTCTCAGCACTATTGTCATCACGCCTCTCTACAATAAATAAGCCTATGATCCCGTCCATCCCTATGCCAAATCCCTATTTCTCTCTAAAGTCATTGAACATCTTGCTACTAACTAATTTTAAGACCATAAGATATAGGAGAAGAAGTAGGCCATTCGGCTCATTGAGTCTGCTCTGCCATTCAATCATGGGCTGATCCATTTCTTCCAGTCAGCCCCACTCCCCTGCTTTCTCCCCATACCCTTTGACGCCCTGGCTAATCAAGAACCTACCTATCTCTGCCTTAAATGCATCCAGTGACTTGGCCTCCACAGCCGCTTGTGGCAGAAAATTCCACAGATTTACCACACTCTGACTAAAGTAATTTCTCTGCATCTCTGTTGTAAATGGACGTCCTTCAATCCTGAGGTCGTGCCCTCTTGTCCTAGACTCCCCTACCATGGGAAGTAACTTTGCCACATCTAATAAGTTTAGGTCTTTTAACATTCGGAATGTTTTAATGAGATCCCCCACTTATTCTTCTGTACTCTAGAGAATACAGCCCAAGAGCTGCCAGACGTTCCTCATACTGTAACCCTTTCATTCCTGGAATCATTCTCATGAATCTTCTCTGAACCCTCTCCAATGTCAGTATATCATTTCTAAAATAAAGAGCCCAAAACAACACACAACACTCCAAGTGTGGTCTCACAAGTGCCTTATATAGCCTCAACATCACATCCCTGCTCAGATATTCTATAACTCTAGTAATGAGTACCAACATTGCATTTGCCTTCTGCAACCCTGACTCAATCTGGAGGTTATCCTTCAGGGCATCCTGCACAAGGAGTCCCTTTGCATCTCTGCATTTTGAATTCTCTCCCAATCTAAATAATAGTCTGCCCATTTATTTCTTCCACCAAAGTGCATGACCATTCACTTACCAATACTGTATTTCATTTGCCACTTCTTTGCCCATTCCCCTAAACTATCCCAGTCTCTCTGCAGGCTCTCTATTTCCTCAACACTACCCGCTCCTCCATGTATCTTTGTATCATCGGCAAATTTAGCCACAAGTCTATTAATCCCATAGTCATACATACATAATTATTGACATACATCGTAAAAAGCAGCAGTCCCAACACCGACCCCTGTGGAACTCCACTGGCAACCGGCAGCCAGACAGAATAGGATCCCTTTAATCCTACTCTCTGTTTTCTGCCGATCAGCCAATACTCCACTCGTGCTAGTAACTTCCCTGTAATTCCATGGGCTCGTGTCTTGTTAAGCAGTCTCATGTGTGGCACCTTGTCAAAGGCTTTCTGAAAATCCAAGTACACCACAACAACTGCATCTCCTTTGTCTACACTGCTTGTAATTTCATAGTTTCTTTTCTGCTGCCTCCCACCCTTCTTAAATAGCAGAGTAACATTTGCAATTTTCCAATCATCTGGTACAATGCCAGAATCTATTGGTTCATGAAAGATCATTGTTAATGCCTCCGCAACCTCTCCAGCTGCTTCCTTCAGAACTCAGGTGTGCATTCCATCAGATGCATATACTTCATTACCTGACACTCCTGAATGTCCAGTATACTGCAGATGTCTTCCACTGTGAAGACTGATGCAAAATATGCATTCAGTTCCTCTGCCATCTCTGCATCTCTTATTACAATATCTCCTGCGTCATTTTGTATTGGTCCTAAATCTACCCTCAACTCTCTTTTACCCTTTATATACTGATAAAACCTTTTAGTATCTTCTTTGATATTAGTCACCAGCTTCCTTTGATAATTCATTTTTTCCTTCCTATTGAACTTCTTAGTTTCCTTCTACAAGTTTTTAAAAGTTTCCCAATCCTCTACCTTCCCACTAGCTTTGGATTCCTTGTATGCCCTCTTTTTTGCTTTTACTTTGGCTCTGACTTCACTTGTCAGTCACGGTAGTGTCCTTCTTCCATTCGAAAATTTCTTATTATTTGGAATATATCTGTCTTGCACTTCCCTCATTTTTCACAGAAACTCCAGCCATTGCTGCTCTGCTGTCCTTCCTGCTAGTGTCCCTTTCCAGTCAACTTTGGCTTGTTCCCCTCTCATGCCACTGTAATTTCCTTTATTCCACTGAAATACTAACACATTGGAATTTAGTTTCTCCTTCTCAAATTTCAAAGTGAACTCGATCATATTGTGATCACTGTTCCCTAACTGTTCCTTAACCTTAAGCTCTCTTATCACCTCTGGATCATTGCACAACACCCAATCCAGCACAGCCAGTCCCCTAGTGGGCTCAACAAAAGTCTGTTCTAAAAAGCCATCCCTTAGACATTCTACAAATTCTCTCTCTTGAGGTCCAGTACTGGCCTGGTTTTCCCAATCCACTGTCATGTTAAAATCCCCAACGATTATCATGACATTGCCCTTCTGACATGCCTTTTCTATCTCCTGCTGTAATTTGTAATCCACATCCCCGCTGCTGTTTGGAGGCCTGTATACAACTGACTTTAGGGTCCTTTTACCCTCGCCATTTCTTAACTCAACCCATAGAGACTCTACACATTCTGATCCTATGTCATCCCTTTATAATGATTTAATAATATTTCTTATACACAGGGCCCCTACTAATCTAACTTTCCAATACACTGCATATCCTTGGACGTTCAGCTCCCAATTCTAGCCATCCTTTAGCCAATTTTCAGAGATGGCCACATCATCATACTTGCCAATCTGTAGCTGAATTTTTTTGTAGTTTTTTTCCTGGAACTTCATGTTTAAATTCCTGCAATCAGGATTCTGCCCTTGTCACAGTGCTGAAAGAGCTCTTAACAAAGTCGCAAAGTGAATATATACAGCTGTAGTCATCAAATCCTTCTTGGCTCTAGTCCTTTGCAGTCTTTGACAATGTTTTTCCACACTATCCTCTTAAAGCACATTTCCATTACTATCCAGCCTGATGGGAACGCACCGACATTTTTAATGTATTTAGCATAGCCAGAAAATCATCCAAAGTAACAGAAGTGCAAAGGATGAGCCATTTCAAGTTCCTAGGAGTCGACATCTCTGAGTATCTATCCCAGGCCCAACATACTGATGCAATTACAAAGAAGGCACAACAGCGGCTATATTTCATGAGGAGTTTCGTATGTCACTGAAGACACTTGCAACTTTCTACAGATGTCCTGTGGAGAACATTCTAAATGGTTGCATCACTGTCAGGTATGGAGGGCCATTGCACAGTATCAGAAAGAGCTGCAGAGGATTGTAAACTCAGCCAGTTCCATCATGGATACAGCCTCCCTAGCAAAAGGCAATGCCTCAAAAAGGCAGCACCCATTATTAAGGAAACTCCATCACCCAGAACATGCTCTCTTCTCATTGCTATCATCAAGGAGGAGCTACAGGAAGGTAAAGACACACACTCAACATTTTAGAAACAGCTTCTTTCCCACTGCCAAGAGATTGCAGAATGGATAATGAATCTGTGAAAACTACCTCAGGACTTTTTCCCCCTTTTTCACTGCTTACTGTATTTGATTTAATTTTCTTTTAAAAAATATATACTTATTGTAATTTATAGTTTTTATTATGTATTCTAATGTACTGCTGCTGTAAAACAACAGATTTCACAACACATATTAAACCTGATTCTGATTCGCGTGCTGTTAACTTCAATGAGAAGGATCTTTCTATTTCTTCACACTATTTATCGAGACAATTTTCTGAACTATGCCTCAGTATCCTTCGCCCTGGCCGAAGCTCATCTGGTGCTGACATCTTTACCCACTCTATTGCCACTCCGAGTACTGATTATCCCAAAGCACTCTCGCCCAGCCATTCCCAGCTCTATTCTCCATTAACTCAAGGTCAGCTATGTTTCTGTTGGGCACGTGCTAATTGCACCATATCCTGTGCTCACAGACCGATAATAACTCTCAGATAAACAACTTCTTGATGTTAAATTTCTCATATTTGGTTTCAAACCTGGTGTGGCAGGTATTGCCTTTTCTCATCTCTGTTGTTACTTCCAGATAGAACAACCTTCAGATACCCATACTGCACCAATTCTAGACTTTTCTGCATCTCCAATTTTAATCTTTCCTATTTTGGCAGCCGTGTTTCAGTGCTCTGTATCTGGGAACTTATTCGCTAAGCCTCCTTTAACACACTCCTGTAGTACAGGGTAGAGGTGCAGGCAGAACAAAAACTGTGGAGGTGAACTTCGGCAATGTTTGTGATAGACAGGATTTGGGATCAAATCCTCAGCTCAGGCTAAAGTTGATAGCCTGGACCATGAACTGTCTTGTTCATTTTCAGACAGACAATTGCTGCCTGGAAGTTTGTTTTGCTGATTAAGTGCCTTCATCAATAAGGCAGGCTTTAAAATGGAGGAATGGGCAGTGAGGTATTTAAACACCGGCAAAATTCCCATGCATTGTGACAATGGACTGCATGACACTGATGGCAGTATCAAACTCAACTTTCTCCCCTAAGGACAAAGGGTTCCAGTATTGTTTTTATTAGAATAGGGACCGACTCTGGGCCAAAACGAATGGTAGGATTTATGTTTGAAGCAATTAGTAAACCTAACATCGTTGCAAAGGAATGGTTTATCAAAGCTACTGATGCAATAGATTATTTCATACATTATTTTAGGGTTAATAACTTGATTAATTGTCATGGACATTAATCTCATTCTTGTGCCATCAAGTAGTGGTCTGTTAATAAACAAAAATGCTTTAGTCAATCACAATGATAATAACTACACAAGATTTATTGTATGTGGAGAAATGCGAAATGCATAGTTTTTCAGCATGCCCTGAAGAAAAGACTATCTGATACTTAATATTTATACGTAATGATTTTAATGTGTGTAAATCATGTGCAGGATATCACAGTGGCATTCTAATAAATTATAATGTGATCTTTTTGGTAATGTTCAAATAGCAGATTTGGCTGGAACACAGCCCTTTCACTGGCAATATGGGAAACAGCATCTTCCTAGACTTCAGAGATACACTAAGTTCAGTATAATAGCTGATTCAATGAACAACACATTGACAATGCAGTAATCCCTCTGTGTGGCACTGGTTTGTCATTCTTGGAAACAAATTGGTACAAAAAAACCACAAGCTGCTGAAATGGAAGGAAGAGTGTTACAAATTGATATACACAGGCACAAATTCTCAGACTATTTATACGGAATATCCTTTCAGGCAACAAAGATTTTAAAGATCAATGAAACCCAGGCTCTATTGAAGGTTACAACACTTTTGGCATTGATCAATATTCTTTTAATGTAACTGGCAGCCCAGGGTTTTCAATCAACAAAAGAAATTGAGCAAGAATGTTTTTTTTTCTTACAATTAACCAGTTGGTGTAACACTGTGCCGTTTACCTGCTCCAGTCCTTCTTCCTTCAGACTTATAATATCCAAATCAAAATCTTTCCGCATTCCATCAGTTTTATTGAAGGCAATCCGACCCGTTAGGCCATCCCACTGAGTCTAAAAGAACAAGAATATAAAACACATTAAATTTCACTTTAGTTATCACCAGTTTGAAAAGTAGCATGGTCAGATTAAGCAGATAGGCTCTGGATTTGGATCAATTTAACCTTGATGAAGGATTTTGCTTTATGAATTAGTGCTTGTAGCACATGCATTCATTCTAAAGCAATGGGAACTTTCAATTCAGGCCCAGAGGTCAGCTTGATGAAGTTGAAAGTTGCTTAATTTTTTCAATATTAATTCTTAGCCAGAGTCATATCTTGAAATTTATTCACAATATTCAATTGTGTATGGCATCATCATTTTCTTTTTTACCCAGGAATGTTTAAATAATCTGTCTTTAAATTTTATTACCCAACTTTGCCACAAAAGAGGACTTGGGAGAAAAACCAAAAAAAACGGTCGAATATTGCATCTCAAACTAAAATGAAATAAAATGCGCAAACACAAGAGATTCTGCTGATGCTGGAAGTCCAGAGTAACAAACACAAAACACTGGAAGAACTGAGCAGGTCAGACTCGAAAAATTGACTGTTTGTTTTTCTCCATAGATGCTGCCTGGTCTGCTGAGTTCCTCCAGCATTTTGAGTAATAAAATTCTTTATTAGTATTTTATTAGTACCCATCCACATTACTTAATCTGCCCTTAATCCTTTCAGCAGCAGTAATTATACAAAAGCCTGAATGGAAGTACACTTTTTAAGATATTTAAGTTTGAATGCCAGTCACATAACAAATCTGTAGAAGGTTTCACTGACATCAGCATCAGGCTGTCAAAAAGATTAAGTTGTCACCAAAAAGCAAAGTGCTCTTCAGTGTAGAACATTGAATATCTTCCTTCTGGTCTAGCATGAAAATTATTGATCTATTTTTATGGTTACTAGCACCTGAGAAATAACCATAAATTTAAATAATAAAGACACTAACAAAATTGAAAATCAATGACAATCCAAAACATCAACTCCCAGTTATATGCTATAATCCCCCTGAGAATCATTTTTACATTATAATGATGCAACCCTTAAACAAATACAGAACAAAGCAGACCCATGTCTGCAGTACAATGTTCCACACATTGTTGCCTAAAGTACTACACTCAAGGACAACGTTTGATGATTTGTTCTTACCAAAGTCACTCATATAATGTGAGCAGTCGAGATATTACTTTTTGCTACAAGGGCCTTGTCTTAGGACAACAGGCTGGTTTTGGGGGGAGTTAGAGCAAACCTACAATGCTATTTCACTAATTCATTCATTATGTGTCATGTTTTATACCATGGGTGATCATGACCGTGATTGTTCTTGGCAAATCTTTGTACAAAAGTAGTTTGCTATTGCTTTCCTCTGGCCAGTGTCCCCAGCCATTATCAATACTCCTGCAATGCTATTGGCTGCTTTTATTAGGGTTTTCTGCCAGATAAGTTACCAAAGTACTCCAAGGTCCAAAGAACAAACAAGAGAAAATCTGCAGATGCTGAGAACTTTGGCCCAAAATGTCGAATGTTTCCCATGGATGCTGCCTGGCCTACTGAATTCCTCCAACATTTTGTGTGTGTTGCTTGGATTTCCAGCATCTGCAGATTTTCTCTTGTTTGTGATTGGATTACTACACTGTGAAGTCTCTTCCAGGGAGGCCTACCCTGAAGAAGTTTAAATCTTCCCTTCGCTGGGAATTCAGTGAAACCGTCTCTCATTGCTCCCCCTCTGTGATCTCTGCTGCTCTCCGACACTTCGAGTATGTGCTTACACAGACTCGCTACCACATCCGTGTATCCTTTCTGGGAACATTCCTTTACAGCCAGCTTGTACCACATGGTTTCTAGGTTCGTTTTCAAGCTGCTCGATTCGGACCCTCTGAGGACCCCAGGTAGTCACATTCAATTGACTACTTCTCCCAGCACATTCTACGTGCCACGCTTTCCGCCATGAGGAGGTACCTGGTGTACCTATCCCAGTCATTCCACAACTCCAGGCTTCTCCCTCCGCCACCTGCAATGGACCTGCAGGCTACTTTATCCTCTGCTGGATCGACACTTTCAGTCTCTGGTTCTTTGACTTTCTCACATTCTGCAAGAATCGGAAGACCGCCCATCTACAGACCACAGAAACTGCTGTCACCAATGCCGGCAGACCCAGATGTCTTCAGATTGCGATCTCAGCTGCTGATCTCAATGGCTCTAACAACCCAGAGCAGGTTCTAAACCCAGACTCCACCGCTATCAATGCAGGTTCCAATTACCTCAGACACCACCAAAATGCTGATTGCACAACCTCCAACTCCAACTCCAACCTTGACCTCCAGGCCGAGTCTTCGTACACTGCCACTGGAACCCCCGTCTCCTCTTCCCTCACCAACACTCCACAATGCAGTCTCTCTCAGGTCTCACTGCCAGCTCTTCGGTCCTCGGAGACTCCATCATCCTCTTAACCCCACCATCCCTGAACCTCCCTTCTCCTCTGACACAACCCTCTTCCCCCCTCTGATCCCATCTTTCATCCGTGCCAGGTCTTCATCATCCTCTCTGAACTACCTCTCTCTGAAGCAGAACATTCTGTCCTTAGTAAGGGCCTCACCTTTGTCCCCCTGCACCCACAACTCAGTCAGTCCAGCACCCGCCACAACGCCGGTCTCTTCTTCCACCATCTCCATCTCCAAGCCTATTTTTTTGGCAAGGACTCTCCACCCTACACCGATGACCCCTTCCCCCGTCTTCAACCCTCCTCCTCTTCCTGGACACCCCACCCTGGTCTTCAGCCTGCTCTGGATCTTTTCATTGCCAACTGCTGAAGAGACATCAACCATCTAGACTTCAACATGCCTCTCTCCAGTTCCAACCTTACTCCTTCTGAACGCTCTGTTCTGCACTCCCTCTGCACTAACCCTGACCTCACCATCAAACCTGCAGATAAGGGGGTGCTGATTAGTCCGGCTTACTGACCTCCACCTTGCTGAGGCCCAGTGCCAACTCTCAGACACCTCCTCTCATTTACCCCTTGAACAGGACCCCACTAAGGAACACCAGGCCATTGTCTCTCACAACATCACTGACCTTATCGACTCCAGGAATCAATGTAAATAAAAACATAAGAGATTCGCAATGTGTTTGTGGTGTTCTCACGGTACAACAGTAACATGCTTAATAGATCAAAATAAAAATGTATATTAATAATCTGTATTCTAATATATTCCCACAAATGCTGCAAGTAATAAATTGTTAATCTTGGAGATATCCCTCAGTACTCTTCCTCTAACTGCTTAAACTGAGGTTGAGAACAAATGGCCACCTGAAAGTCATTGGAGAGGATCTTTCTTACCCCTTTGATGAGATTCATAAACCGAGATCCAAAGCGCCAGGGCTTGTGTCTGTGACACTGTAAGGAGCTGACAGTCATTTGAAAGGCTTGTCGAAAAGCTGCGGATACCACGTACACTGCATCATACATCAGGGCTGCATCTGTCTACCAGAAAATACCAAAGCAGTAACACAGCAGTTAATAGACAGAAAACAAAGAGTAATTGTTGGGCTTGAAGACATATTCAGAACTCAGAAAAAGCTCATTCTTTCCACTCTGTTGTATTTGATTAAGATGACCACACCGTTCTTATACAACCACAGTGTGAAATATCACTTTTCAAAAGTACATCACTTTACTTTTTATATCACTTGCTTAACATACTTCAGATTTAGCAAGAAAAGTGATTTCAGTATGATCAAATAAGGCACGGTGCAAAAATTATTTTAAGATACCCTGTGATTAACAAATAATACCGAATACTACACACCCGTGGATCATTCACATCTGAATGCTAGTAGCTCTTTTAAATTTACAAATTTAATCCACATCAGGGCATGATCTTTGTGGTTCCCCATTGCCTATATGATGTTCTACTATTCCTTGGGTTATTGGTTCCCAACAATGTAAAACTGTAGCTCATTTTCACTCTAAGTAATTTCATACTTCCATGCTATGATTGCTTTTCTTGTACTTCTGAGTTGTGTGCTTATCATCATGAGTGATATTTATCTGTTATCTGGTAGCACTTATCTGCATGAATCACTACATTTCGAGAGCATGCAATTATTTGCAGAGGCAAACCATCTCGTTTCTTGAAATCTCCTCAATCAAATGTTAGAGATCACCTCCAGTTACATTGGTACAATGTTCCAGATTTTCCAAAACTAATCACCTTGGTCTTTCTTAATAAGATCATCAGATCATAAATTGTTAACAGCCTTGTCCTGCTCGAACTCTTCAAACTTATAATTACTCTAAAAGTCCACACATCTATTTCAGATTTCTGCTTCAAAATATGTAACTTCCATTTGATAAATTGGATGGGATTTCAATTTCAGATTGCAACAATTTTTTTTTATTTCATCAGAGGTTTTCGCTTGCATTTCATATAACTAAAATATCTGCAGAAGCCTAAAATGGTACCCATACATGTGGAAAGATAATGCTCATGTCGCCTTTCATTCCCCTTCTCTTTTCCCCATTGCCGTACAAAATTTTCCTTGAAGTGCCATCATTGTTAGATGAAAATAAGTTTATAAAATGTAAAATGAGGACCATTGCTACAACTGTTCAATTAGACCTACTCACATTCTCTTTACTTTTCTCTAGCAGCTTTTGTTTTCCTTTTTATGTACATCTTCAATTCCTTGTGAAAACTGCCATTGAAACTGCTCGCATTATGTCCATCACACTACAGCCAGTCCTTATTATATTCATGGAAAGCACTTCATTAAACAACGTCTTGTAAACTGGTAAAGCTGCGCAAAGCTCATTATGGATTTGGTGCAATGAATCCCTTGATGGAGACAGGCATTATTTGTCAAAGCAAAAAAAAAAGATTTGTACCCCAAAGAGACAAAAATGTTAAAATTAACATTTTAAAAATATATGAATGTCTGCAATTAGATCTCCCTAATATCACAGCCTGCTCCTGTTCCTTCTACCCACCTCCCTATCTGCCTTTCATCCCTTTACATATTTAACAACTGTTAACTTTTTGTTACCTATCCACAAGACAGTGAAAACAGTTTCTCCCTCTCTACCCCTACCAAATTGATTCACAGTAAATTTCCTCTCAACTACTTCTTCTTGATGGAGCACAATCTCAGTCTCATTAGGACATGCAGTCCATTAAATTCAACAGGTAGCTCAAGACAACATAAAACACAAAGGTGGTGTAAGAAATAGATCCATAAATGACTGCCTTGTGACAACACAATTCAACTCTGCCAGCTTATTTTACTTTCTAACTGGTTTCAAATAACAGGTATCCATGTGACTATTGGATATAAAGAAATTCTGAATATCATAAATTCATTGACTGCAAAAAGTCTCCTTTAAGCTTAAATATTCTGGGAGGGTGATTTGTAAATATTCTCTTCATATGGGCTTACTTTAAGCAACCCTCAATTCCAAATCATTTTCAGCCTTTAATCTGAAGGACTAACTAGTTAAGGATGGCAAGGGCAACAAGCTCTTTAAAATTCTTTAATGTTTAGGAAACGTAATTACAACAAGTAATTTATCATATGTTTAAATAGTCTGAATAAACAGCATGGTTCTGTATAAAATTTCAAAATTCCAAATACAATTATAAACCTCTAAGTAAAACAGATAAGCTGCACTAGAACTGTTTGTAAGTCTGATACAAAGTAAGTATTCTAATTGAGAAAATTCTCATATCAAGTTATATTTTACATCTAATACATCCTACACTCTAAATTACTCTCAAATATTACAACTGATAACATCTTCTGAAACTTATTCCTTTATGTTTTCTTTGTTATGAGAGTACTAAGTATAAAAATTCTCCCACATGCCAGTGTTTTACTTCTGAAGCATCCAATCAATTGCCCCCGTACTTGTTCTTCAACTTTTACAATGTTCATTCAGAAACTAACCTATTTTTAGTTTCTAAAGATTCAAAGATTCAAAGTACATTTATTATCACAGTAAGTGTGCAGTATACAACCCTGAAATTTGTCTTCCCCACAGATAGACACAAAACAAAGAAAACCATGGAACCCTTTCAAAGAATAAACATCAAGACCCCCACGAGCAAAAAAAAAATCGCAACAAAAAAATGGAAAAAACACAAAATCGAAAGGCATATTCAGTTCAGCTTGGTATTCCTTATCTGCAGTTCGTGAATCAAAATGGTCCAAAAAAGCAACGAAAAAAAGAGTGACCAGAAACCAGAAACATGAACTACAGAGTCCAGTTCACAAACTGCATCGATTAAACCTTGCCCAAGACCCAGGACTCTGGCACCATCTTCCAACAGCACCAAAGGGGACAGAGACCATTTGAACACAGTGACCTTACTACAGGAGCAGCAGGTGAGAGGGAAAGAGAAACCATCACATGCAGACACCTTCCTCCAACAGCAGTGAGCAAGAGGTTGATAAACAGTGCTGAACACCCTTTTGTGATGGCCATCACACCCGCCTCGATGATTTCAATCTTCCATGCTGCTTTAATCGGTGAGAACGGTGAGAAATGGAGTCAATCTTGGGCCCATGTCCTATCTCCAGGCTTGTTGGACTCGAGGACGCATACCTCACTCAAAACATCCTCAGAGGCAGCAAAGTGCCAGATCAGTCAATCGGCCCAAAAAACACACCACCAAAATGTCGATCACAGGTTCCAACAGTAGCAGAACCACATTTGAAAGCAAAAGAAGGTGAAAAAGACTTAAAAAAAGTAGTTTCAAGATCTGTCTGGAGGCTGTTTCCCTTAATCGCCTTGTTCATTGGCGTCATCTTCTTCAGGATATGTAAATATTCTGATATATCAGTTTGTTTTCTCGTACCCATCAGGGCAAGGTCTTCAAAATATTGGAATACCTTCAGTGTGTGGTGGTGAGCTGCCAACTTCAATAGCTTCAGTCCTTCTGGTGAAGGTAATTCCCCAGTGCTGTGTATCCAGTGATAACGAAGAATCTGTGATAAATTTCCAAGTCAGTATGGTGTACAATTTGAATGTTAATCAGTAGCTTGTGGTGTTGCCATGCACAGAGTTCTTGTCTTTCTTGGTGGTAGAAGTTGATAGCTTGGGAGGTGTCATTAGAATAGTCTTGATGAGTAATTGTGGACCACTTTATAGATGGTACACACAACAGAAACTGTACACCATTTTGTAGAGGAAATGAATGTTTAGGGCAAGGGGTGGGGTTGCAGTCATTCTGGCTTATTTGTCTTGGATGGTGTTGTTGTGCTCCCTAAGGGTTTTACCTGCAGTTTTCTAGGCAAGTAGAGAGAATATCCCATCATGTTCCTGATTTGTGCCTTATAGATGATGGAGAAACACTGGTTGGTCAGGAAGAAAGGGACACCATTTCTGGGCATACAACTTGCTACTGGGGACGCAGCATATCTGTGGCTAGTCCAGGTGAGATTCTGCTCATTTGTGACCACTGGGTATATTGATTGTGTTGGAATGCCACTGAATGTCAAGGGTAGATGGAGATGATCATTATCTTACACTTTGGTGGCATGAATGCTGTTTCTAACTTATCAAACTGTGCCTGCATTATTGCATGAAGGCAAGAAATGCATGATTTGCTGAGCAGCTGTGAATGGGAGCTGCCCTGCAAAGATGTACTGGGATTGGGACAGTTGACCTCTGAAAATAACAGTTATTTTTCTTTGTGCAAGGTTTGAGTCAAATCATTCTTCACCATCATTTTACCTTTTCTGGGCTGGATTGTTTGTGAATGAGACAGTTTCACCGTGAAGCCCTTTGGTTTTTCACATGTGGACTGCGATGGACCAGCCTTATTCCACAGATCAGAGGCAGAGAAGATTACCATCCTAGACTCAACGCAGGGCACAAATCATGAAAGGGTATTACTGCTCACCACCCTGCCTTCTAGCTCCAATGCATTTAGGAGCAGAGTTGAGAGCAACGCATCATCCTGCTTCTAGATTACGGCACAAATGCTTACTGTATGCTACCAAAGATATCACATATTTACAAGCCAATCTGTTAAAACAACAGATTATAAATTGTGTCCACTTACAGATTCTTGTGAAAGAACCCAGACTGTACCCCTAAACACACTGGCCGTTCTGCTTCTGAACGTGCACATCTCAGATATCTCTGCTGCAAATCTACAGCAACAGCCTAAAGGTGTTCATTTATGCAGGGCAGCAATGGGGGCTGGAAGTCACTTGACAGATTTGGTTGTCTTCAAACAGTCTCTGATGGAAAGCGGAAGTCCTATGTGATAACCAGAGGCATAGTCACCTCATGAAACTAAAGGCAATTCCATGCAGTCAGAACAAAGGGCAATCTAATGGACATTGAAGGAAAATGGTGGATGGTGGTGGGCAATGCGTCATCATCATACATAAGCCACTCTACCTCCATTCAAGTGTACAGGAAAGCTGTCCTTTGCAGTTCCAACAGCAATGGAATGTCTTTTGCATAATAGATAAATGTTCAAGATGACAATACAGGTGTAAAATAAAATGTCTGAGCTGTGAGGAATGGAAGTAAAAGATGCGAGTTTCTTCCCTGTTGTGCACGCTGGCCAGTAGAGGGACAAGGGCAAGATGAGCTCAGCTAGTCTATTCTCCACAGTCAACTTGGCCACAGATAAAGAATGGCTTTACTGGGCGAGATGTAAAGGTCAGCAGGCAGTCCAGCTCATACCTGCATTCAAGAGGTGGTGTTGGTCACACTCAGCGGTGGTGCAAATTACAAAGAGGTTTAAAAAAAAAGACCAGACTTTGAATGAAGTTCAGCAGTTTAAGTCCCAAGTAGTTGCTGAAAATAGTCAAATTCAATATAAGAAATTTTCTTTAAAAATTGAACTTACAGAAGTGACAAGTAATTTATTTTTGAATAACCTGAGGTTAAGAAAATGTACATGATATATAGATACTTTGAAACTAAATGATATTGGGACATAGCCAATTAATTCTGACAAGTAAATAAGATCTATCTGCCTTGTATCTGGTTACTATGGTTACTTATTGCAACTTTATTACAATTATGATGGCAATTTTATTACCATTATGCTTTTATTAAGTTCCTGCTGCCATTCTATTTAAATAAGGCTTGGTACTAAAAAGATATGAGCATTTATTTTTTCTTTCGAATTTTCTTTTCACCTTATAAAGGAGATACATATATTTAGAGCCCAGCAAAGGTGAACATTAGTGTGCTGTGGAGGATTATAAAATAGTTAGTTTTTTATATGTGGAATATCCTTCTGAGAAGAAGACTACACAAAATTTCATTAAAAGATAATTAGGTCTGATTTTGACATGCAGTTCGAGTTGAGTATGTAGTCATGGATCAGTTGAAAATTAAAAGCAGTCTTAATGTGTTTCAGTGAAAAACAAATGGGGTGAGGCCGAAACGCATAAGATCAGAAAACCTTACATATTTTAAGTATTTAGCGGAATGTTAATCATCAGCAGGGTGATGGGCAAAAGATTATGCAAAAGGTGTTCCGCTGCTATTGGAACTGTACACTTGAATGGATGTAAAGTGACTTATGTATGATGGTGACACATTGCCCACTACCATGGCACCAAAAGCAGTGACTTTTTTCATTTTCCAACCAGACTTCCAATTTTAAAAATTGTGAAAAAATAACTAATCAGATCTTATATTGCACAGAAACATATAACTCCTGTCATGCATGAGTTAAGTCAAGGCAATTACTGTTCTTTATACAACATATGATCTGGAGGGTCCAATCCACTCTGAATGTGATTTGCAATGAAATATACTGGCACATTTATCACCAAACTAAATAAATAGTTTCTCAACCATGCTTAACTTAAATAAATCTTTCAGTTTGCCGCAGTATCTCGTAAATCTCTCAGCCATATTTGTTGGGTATGTAAAGTTTGAGCACTCTGCTCTCTGTACACCAGTTAAATATCAGAATGAGAATACCAGAACATTCCTTTAAAAATTAAGTTAGCTTACTTGCTTTCAAAAGGAAACTAGACTGAAAGCAAATGAGAGTGAGGAATAAAGGAGGATGCCCTGAAAGGTTTTGATGTGGTATGTGGAACAGGAAGAGATTTTTGCAGTGTACAAATAACGTTAATTAGCAGGTTAACTTTGTGATTCTCTCTGCTGTAGATTTTATGCAGTTATGTCAAAAATAGACAATGGTCAAAAAAATTAACTTGATTCATGGACTAGGAATATAGACTGTTAATAGTGGTACAGTCAGGAAGAGAAACATGTGGCCCATTACAGACCCAGGTACGAAAAGCTTGCTTGGTCTATATGATGATATTCTGTAGTTCAGAAATTTCATGTCATGATTAATATTTCCATTTTCTCACACAGGAGCTACTGGAAATTATTGTTTGTTTAAAAGCTCCTGCCTTTTAATCTATTACAGACCTTTCCTTTACTCTCCTTCCCATTCTTTTCATACCACACCTTTCCTTCCACTGCCTTGATAATTGTCTAAAACATCCTCGCAAACACGAGGAAATCTGCAGATGCTGGAAATTCAAGCAATACACACAAAATGCTGGTGAACGCAGCAGGCCAGGCAGCATCTATAGGAAGAGGCACAGTCAATATTTTGGGCCGAGACCCTTCAGCAGGACTAACTGAAAGAAGAGATAGTAAGAGATTTGAAAGTAGGAGGGAGACAGGGAGATCTGAAATGATAGGAGAAGACAGGAGGGGGAGGGATGGAGCTAAGAGCTGGAAAGTTGATTGGCAAAAGGGATACCAGGCTGGAGAAGGGAGAGGATCATGGGATGGGAGGCCTAGGGAGAAAGAAAGAGGGAGGGGAACATCAGAAGAAGATATAGTGAGAGGGACAGAGGGAAAAAAAAAGGGAGAGAAAGAAGGGGGGGGATTAATAAATAAATAAATAAATAAATAAGGGACGGGGTAAGAGGGGGAGGAGGGGCATTAATGGAAATTAGAGAAGTCAATGTTCATGCCATCAGGTTGGAGGCTACCCAGACGGAATATAAGGTGTTGTTCCTCCAACCTGAGTGTGGCTTCATCTTGACAGTAGAGGAGGCCGTGGATAGACATATCAGAATGGGAATGGGATGTGGAATTAAAATGTGTGGCCATTGGGAGATTCTGCTTTCTCTGGCAGACAGAGCATAGGTGTTCAGCAAAATGGTCCCCCAGTCTGCGTCGGGTCTTGCCGATATATAGAAGGCCGCATCGGGAGCACCCGACGCAGACTCACAGGTGAAGTGTCGCCTCACCTGGAAGGACTGTCTGGGGCCCTGAATGGTGGTAAGGGAGGAAGTGTAAGGGCATGTGTAACACTTGTTGCGCTTACAAGGATAAGTGCTGGGAGGGAGATCAGTGGGAAGGGATGGGGGGGAATGAATGGACAAGGGAGTTGCATAGGGAGCAATCCCTGCAGAAAGCAGAAAGAGGGAGGGAGAGGAAGACGTGCTTAGTGGTGGGATCCCGTTGGAGGTGGCGGAAGTTACGGAGAATAATATGTTGGACCCGGAGGCTGGTGGGGTGGTAGGTGAGGACCAGGGGAACCCTATTCCTAGTGGGGTGGCGGGAGGATGGAGTGAGAGCAGATGTGCGTGAAATGGGGGAGATGTATTTTAGAGTAGAGTTGATGGTGGAGGAAGGGAAGCCCCTTTCTTTAAAAAAGGAAGACATCTCCCTCGTCCTGGAATGAAAAGCCTCATTCTGAGAGCAGATGCGGCGGAGGCAGAGGAATTGTGAGAAGGGGATGGCATTTTTGCAAGAGACAGGGTGTGAAGAGGAATAGTCCAGGTAGCTGTGAGAGTCTGTAGGCTTATAGTAGACATCAGTAGATAAGCTGTGTCCAGAGACAGAAAGATCAAGAAAGGGGAGGGCGGTGTCGGAAATGGACCAGGTAAATTTGAAGGCAGGGTGAAAGTTCTTTCTCTCTCTTTTTTCTCCCTCTGTCCCTCTCACTATATCTTCCTCTGATGCTCCCTTCCCCCTTTCTTTCTCCCTATGCCTCCCGTCCCATGATCCTCTCCCTTCTCCAGCCTGGTATCCCTTTTGCCAATCAACTTTCCAGCTCTTAGCTCCATCCCTCCCCGTCTTGTCTTCTCCTATCATTTCGGGTCTCCCTCTCCCCTCTTACTTCCAAACCTCTTACTATCTCTTCTTTCAGTTAGTCCTGACGAAGGTTCTCGGCCTGAAACGTCGACTGTACCTCTTCCTATAGATGCTGCCTGGCCTGCTGCGTTCCACCAGCATTTTGTGTGTGTGTTGTTTAAAAAATCCTGCCTGAAAGCTGTATCACATTTTAGAAACATAGAAACATAGAAAATAGGTGCAGGAGTAGGCCATTCGGCCCTTCGAGCCTGCACCGCCATTTATTATGATCATGGCTGATCATCCAACTCAGAACCCAGCCTTCCCTCCATACCCCCTGACCCCTGTAGCCACAAGGGCCATATCTAACTTCCTTTTAAACATAGCTAATGAACTGGCCTCAACAGTTTGCTGTGGCAGAGAATTCCACAGATTCACCACTCTCTGTGTGAAGAAGTTTTTCCTAATCTCGGTCCTAAAAGGCTTCCCCTCTATCCTCAAACTGTGACCCCTCGTTCTGGACCTCCCCAACATCGGGAACAATCTTCCCGCATCCAGCCTGTCCAATCCCTTTAGGATCTTATACGTTTCAATCAGATCCCCCCTCAATCTTCTAAATTCCAACGAGTACAAGCCCAGTTCATCCAGTCTTTCTTCATATGAAAGACCTGCCATCCCAGGAATCAATCTGGTGAACCTTCTTTGTACTCCCTCTATGGCAAAGATGTCTTTCCTCAGATTAGGGGACCAAAACTGCACACAATAATTTTAGGGGGTAATTTCGAGTGGTGTTGTCCAGCAACCTGTGCCACTGTCCCAAGAGAACCCTCAGATAATATCCCATTGTTCTGTCTACAATAATGCAGGACTTCTTCGCCGTGCACACAAAAGCCTTTCATCCACACAAGCAGCCATGATTGCAGAGGCTGTAATTCCAGTCAGTTGAGAAGTGGCTTGGGGGCAGAGGCAGAATATTAGAGCAGTCTGGAAGGAGGGTTGAGGTGGAGTTGGTTAGGGATCAAGAGCTTTGGTCAGGAATCAGAAGGGGACTGGGATCGGTTCTGAACACAACTAGGGATGAGAACAACTGACAGTGAGGTAGATGAGATGGGTGATGTAGGAAAACAGAAATTACTTTTAGCCCCACGTGTGAGACAAAACTTTAATTCCATGAGTGAAATAGTGTTTTTGACAATTTTAAAAAACTATGCAAATCTGGAAATTTGACCAGACACTACAACTGTTTTCTACCTAGATTCCTGATCTGAAAATTTCTATATGCCAAGAAAGGAGTATTAAATTGGAAATGTCGAGTAGATTGAATAATATTTTTTACGTAAGGCTTATGGTACAATTTTCTAGCAAAGGTAGAGCACAGGAAAGAAATACAGGCAAGTTATGTTACCCATTATTGGGTTGTGAAGGGAGATCCTAGTCATTGTAGAAGCCATGCATCTGTTCTCTATTGGCATTGTATTCTGTGTTCTGAGTTTATTACGTTTATTATGGTAACTAGTCATATTAGTGGGGGTGTGGTAAAAACAAAGGGAATAAGTTACATTTTCACGCTTTGTTTGTGACAGTTTGGGGCTGGGGAGTGGCAGATGCTATATCTTTTGCTGACTGCTCAATTATGCTTAGCTTTGCTAGTTTCATTGCTTCAAGCTAATTGCTAATAAAGAACTGAATACATATCCTTGACTTTGAACGATTAATATTGGAGCTGAGGGTGCAGCATGCAAGTATAACAAATACGTGGGGTTAGAATTGGCCACTATAGTCGTAGAAGAGAGGCTGCAGGAGGTTGATGGTCAGGCCATGCCCTAGGGAGGGAAGTGTGATTAGTTGATGAGTATACAGAGAGAATCAGGGCAGCCATGAAGAGCAGCATGAATTTCAGACAGGGTAATTGCAAGTGCTGGCCTCCGTGGTCAAGGAAATAGCAGATCCTTTTAATGAATGGTGATCAAGCCTCACATGTTGTGAAGTCCAGCTTCAGAATGAGAGGCTCAGGCCATCTCAGGACCACATGCAAGTGCATGAAATTCATAGAAACGATAATTATGTTTGCATTGCAACTCTTAGATGCCACTGTGCACATCCAGGTGCCTTAACACATTAATAGTGTCAGACATACAAACGATCTAGGATTAATAATTTTCAGTAAAGGTTGTTTCTTTCTTAGAAATTACATTGCGTGGGGCACATTGCGCAACAGCATAGATTTCTAGCCCATCAACTCTAACTCATGTTGCATTTTGCAGAAGGTGCAATATTGCTTTGAAATATGTAATATGTGCAGCCTAGATCAGGAATTATTATTCTCCACAGTGTCCTTTGTAGGTTAAAAATATAGGAATTAGATATCACAGAAATTGGTTCTCTATACACTGTAACATATTAATTTTTATTCCATATTTATTCAAAATATCTCTGCTCACTTTGCCTGCTTTCATGAATTCAGGCTCCTTTATAAAATGTCAGATGATGCTGCTTGGCTCAGTTCTATAGTCCAAAGGACCTAGCTGCAGACATCGATTGTAAAGTGTTATGTGAACCTCAAATGACTACATCTTCTTTGTGCTGACAGGTGTGGTTGCTGAAAGCTCAGGAGAGTGGAGAACTTGGTTCACCTGCTTCTACAATAGACTCATCAATAAGCATTAGAGCTGCCAGTTTCTCAGCTGGTGGAAACAGTATCTGGTTGAGAGGCAACAAAAATAAAATTGATGTACAACTGAGCTTTTTTCCCTTTCTCTTTGTTCACATGATCTGCTTCCCTTATTTTGTCTCCTTGCCTTTTTAATGCTGTTATAATAGTTATGTAGGAATTTCTGTTTCAACAATATTAATCAAATCATCCAGACTATATTACACTCTTCCACGTTTATGGACACAGCGCCTACAGAAGAGAGGTAAAGTAGCAGTGAGGTCATAGCTCGTATACATTTTACAGAGGAGGGGCTGTTTGCTGACTTGTGGCAAACTAGGGTGGATAAATCCCCAGGGCCTGGCAAGGTGTTCCCTCAGACCCTGTGGGAGGCCAGTGCAGAAATTGCAGTGGCCCTAGCAGAGATATTTAAAATACCCCTAACGACAGGTGAGGTGCTGGAGGATTGGAGGATAGCTAATGTGGTTCTATTATTTAAGAAAGGCTCTAAAGAAGCCTGGCAATTATAGGCGGGTAAACCTGACATCAATAATGGTTAACCAACACAGACAAAAAGTGCTGTGAACGCAGCAGGCCAGGCAGCATCTCTAGGAAGAGGTACAGTCGATGTTTCAGGCCGAGACCCTTCGTCAGGACTAACTGAAAGAAGAGATAGTAAGAGATTTGAAAGTGGGAGGGAGGGAGGAGATCTGAAATGATAGGAGAAGACAGGAGTGGGAGGGATGGAGCTAAGAGCTGGAAAGTTGATTGGCAAAAGGGATACAAGGTTGGAGAAGGGAGAGGATCATGGGACGGGAAGCCTGGGGAGAAAGAAAGGGGGAGGGGAGCCCAGAGGATGGAGAGCAGGCAGGGAGTTATAGTGAGAGAGACAGAGGGAGAAAAAAAGAGAGAAAAAAAACACAATAAATAAATAAATAAATAACGGATGGGGTACGAAGGGGAGGTGGGGCATTAATGGAAGTTAGAGAAGTTAATGTTCATGCCATCAGGTTGGAGGCTACCCAGACGGAATATAAGGTGTTGTTCCTCCAACCTGAGTGTGGCTTCATCTTTACAGTAGAGGAGGCCGTGGATAGACATATCAGAATGGGAATGGGATGTGGAATTAAAATGTGTGACATGTCAGAATGGGAATGGGACGTGGAATTAAAATGTGTGGCAGGAGTGATAACTCCCTCCCTCGCTAGTGAGAGAGAGTGCCTGTTTGAGATACCAAAGTGCTGGGACACACTGTAGTTTCTGAAGGATTCCAGATCAAGGTCTCTTTGGGGACTTTTGCTATTGCTTGCATGGCGGAGGGGAGGGTCAATGCTTTTGCAACTGTTTGTGTGTGGGAGGGGAATAGGGGGCTTTGGGCTCCGATGTCTCTGCCATTCATTCTTTGGGTTTTTTCTGTTTCGTGGATGCCTGCGAAGAGTAAGAGTTCTGGCTGTATGTTTTCTACATTCTCTGATATTAAATTGTACCATTGAACTTTCAAACAAAACGTCTAAATTGGGTAATGAAGTGTTTATTAGGAATCAAAAGATTCCAATAAAGATTCCATTTCCAAAAACATCAAGAGATCCAATTTTGATTTCACTCTATACATACAATGATTGTGAATATTTCTGGGTAGAATCTCACCAACTGGATAATTAAGCTGGGTACTTCTGGGCACTTTGTACATTAGTGTACTTTGCTATTTTACCTTACCTAGCATTACAGAAACACCAAATAACACTATTCCAATTGTGGATACTTCCATCTGTACTGACATCAATTGAAACAGCAAACATCACACTAGATCCATCATAGAGAGAGTATAAATGGAATCAGAAAAAAATTGCACGGGTTTTTTGCTTTTCTCACTACTTAATAGTGCATTTTGGTAAAGTAGAGAACTTCAGAACTATCTGCAGGTTGTTATTAAAAAAAAATAGAATTAGGAGGCAACTTGGCTTCTCAGACCTACATTGCCATTCAGTAAGATCACGGCAGAACTGAATTGAAAATTCTGCTTTAGAAATGTTCAAAGATTTTGCCTGCACAGCCCTGTCCAGCAATTCACATACGCAGGAGCATAAGCAGCGGCAATAATGGACTCTGCCTAATAGATCCCTCCCCACCAGGAGGCACTGCTTCAAAAAGACAACATCTATCATCAAAGATCCCCACCTTTCAGGCCATGCTGCTTTTTTTGCAACTACCATTCAGCAGGAAGTACAGAGGCCTGAAGTCCCACGTCAAAGTTAAGAGAAGCTGATACCCTTCAAAACATGCTGTTCTTGAACTAACAGGCAAAACTATATTCACTCTAGCTTTGCATTTTGAATTAAGATGGACTTCTTCTTTATGTTCCAATGCTTTTTCTTGTAAAAATTGTGTATAATTTATGCCGGCTTTTGTTGTGAACATTGCTCATTTGATGCTACATACTCCTGATGCTGTTACAAGTAAATTTTTCATTGCGCCTGTGCATATGCACACGTGTGCATAAGACAACTTTGACTTTGAGGAAAAGACTTCCAAAGGCTCTCAATCCTCAGAAGAAAATAAATCTTTCTTCACTGTCTTCCAAAGCCAACTCCTTATTTTTAAGCAATGATTTCGCCCTCAACCTAACAGGGAGAACTTTATCCATCATTTGGTTGCTAAGAAATTCTGAAGTAACACTGCCGGCTGCCTTGCATCACAGAATGTATCATTTATCACTTAGATCATGGCTAGGTGGGAATCTCATAGCAGGAGGCAAAGCCATGCCCATCTGTGAAGAGATTACTCATACAAAGTCTTCAGAGGCGCTACATGCTAATTGGGTCTTGCTGATGCATCGTCCACTGGAGGCTGGAAGCATATCCTGGAGTTAAATGACTATGTACTGCATGTGTGTGGATGGCAGGGAGGAACAGGGCTTTTGATTGCTGTTGTTGATTTGTTGCTCGTGTTCTGTGTTGTTCTGCCCAGCACTGTGGGTGCGCTAAGTTAGCAGGAATGTGTGGCAGCACTTGCAGGTTGGGTGTGTTGGTTGTTAATACAAATTACACTTGTCACTGTATGTTCTGATGTACACTTGACAAATAAACTTGATTCTTGATGAACTACACGTTTGTAGGGCCAGCTCATCCAAGGCTGTTAGCCTCACGAAAGCTGCAGGGTGATCTTCAGGAACACTCAAGCAGCCACAGCAGACCTCTGCCGTACAGCACCAAAATCTTCTGCTCACTCCTGCATTAGAGAGATCATCCAAATGCTGGTTTCAGCAAGAAGGGAAGAACATCTCAGACGCTGGGTTTTACCATTCCTGGTGCCCTCCCACAACGCAGCCAGGCATTCACACCAATCATATGCACACAAGAATACCCCTTAATAACCTACACCGGACATTCCCCAAAAGATTACCACTCCCATGGCATTCATGTTGTTTTGAACCATCAGAAGAATGCCATATTTCTGGGGAGCAGAAATGGTAACAATGATGCCTGCTCTACTTCCATTATACCTACAATTGCGTGGTCAAGTACAGCTCTAATGCCATATTCAGGTTTGTTGACAACACTGCTGTTGTTGATCAAATCAAAGGTGGTGATGAATTGGCATAAAGGAAGGAAAGGACATTGGAAATCTGATTGAATGGTGCCACAAGTACAACCTCTCGCGGAACCAAAGAGGTGATAATTGACTATGAGCGGAAGAAGCTGGAGGTCCATTATACAGTCCTTATTTGAGGAATGAAGGTGGAGAGGGTCAATAACTTTAAATTCCTTGGGATTATCATACCAGAGGATCTGTAAAAGGCACCACAGCATCTCTACTTTTTTAGAAGTTTGAACAGATTTTGCATGTCATCTAAAACTTTGACTAAGTTCTATGAACTTAGAACTTCACAGTGAAGTGTATCCTGACTGGTTGTATCACGGCCTGATCTGGAAACAACAAAGCATAGGAACAGAAAGGTCTACAGAAAGAGGTGGATACAGCCCAGTCAATCAAAGACAAAGCCTTTCCCAGCATTGAGCACATTCTCAGCGCTGCCATAATAAAGCAGCATCCATCTTCAAGGACCACCACCATCCAAGCCATGCTCTCTTCTCACTTCCACCTTCGGGCAAGACATACAGAAGCCTTTGGTTACACACCACTATGTTCAGTTTCCTGAACCAGTGTGGATAACTTCACTCATTTCTACTGTGAACTGATTTCACAACTTACAGACTCACTTTCAAGTACTCTTCATGCTCTCAGTTTCTATCTTTTTATTTATTTATTCAAATGTGCACAAGTTATTTTCTTTTGTAGATTGGTTGTTTGTCAGTCTTTGTATATTGATAGTTTTTTCTGTAAATTCTATTGTATTACTTTACTTAGCTATGTAACTGCCAACAGGAAGATGAATCTCAAAGTAGTATATGGTGACATATATGTACTTTGATTATAAATATATTTTGACTTTGACTTTGAAACCTTAGAGATCTAGCACTCTTACATACTTTCAGCAGCTGACATTGCCCACATGGATGGAACCAATGGCAAAGGTTACTAGTGATATCTCGCCAGTCATTACAGCCCGCCATCGAACTACAGCTGAGTGCAGATAATAAATTAAGATAATAAGAGGGCACAGTAGCATATTGGTTAGCACAATCATTGACAAGACCAGCGAAAGCTGATCGGGGATCGATTCCCACCACCATCTGTAAGGAATTTGTATGTTCTCCCCATGAATATGTGGGTTTTCTCTGGATGCTCTAGTTTCTGCCCACATTTCATAGACCTATAGTTAGGATTTGTGGGCATGCTATGCTAGTGCCAGAGTGGGCTGCCTCCAGCACAATCCTCGGACTGCACTGGTCGCTGATGCAAAACAGCACATTTCAATGTATGTTTTGATATACGTGTGACAAATAAAACTAATCTTTAATCTTTATAATCTTTATTTTTAAAAAGAACCACGCAAGTATCATAAAGAAAAATTAATGGTCCGTGAAGATAAGATTTCATTGCTTTCATTAAAATTTCATTAATGACCTTGCAGGTTTGCAGACATCCATTCTACTGGACATTCCACCAGCTTGCCAATTCAAGATGGTGGCCAATGTCATCTGTATTGTTTCATTATGCAGATGTTATGAGATACTTCTTGTCTGTGTTTTCTAATGTTGGGCCTGGTGTTCTCCTGCATTCCCACCAGCACTGAGAGCTAAGATTTAAGGCCATAAGACCATAAGAGATATGGCATAATGAGACCATTTAACCTGCTTTATCTGTTCCACCATTTCATTATGGATGACTTATTATCCCTCTCAAACCCATTCTCCTGCCTTATCCTCACAACCTTTGACACTCTGATTAATCAAGAATCTATCAACCTCACCTTAAATATACCCAATGACTTGGCTTGCACAACCATCTGTGACAATGAATTCCACAGCTTCACCACCCTCCGGCTAAAGAAATATTTTGTTTTCTGTGTCCTAAATGGATGACCCTCAATTCTGAGGCTGTGCCCTCTGGTCCTAGACTCCCCCTGCATAGGAAACATCCACCCTACATCCACTCTATAGAGAACTTTCAATATTTGATAGGTGTTTAATGAGATTCCCTCTCATTCTTCTAATTTCTAGTGAGTACAATTCCAGCGTAATCAAACGCTCCGTACATGTTAACCCTTTCATTCCTGGGATCATTCTTGTGAACGTCCTCTGGACCCTCTCCAATGGCACATATCTTTTCTTAGCTAAGGAGCCTGAAACTGCTCATAATGCTCTAAGTGCAGTCTGACCAATGTCTTACAAAGCCTCAGCATTACATTTTTGTTTTTGTATTATCGTCCTCTCAAAATGATTGCTAACATTGCATCTGCCTTCCACAGCACCAACTCAACCTGCAAGTTAACTTTTGGGAAATCCTGCACGAGGTCACCCAAGATTCTTTGTATAGTGTATTTAATATTTCAGTAATATTTGAGTGATAATGCAAACATACTGTTTGATTAGCATACTTTGTTGTTAACATAATACATTATGGGTTATATGTAAAGGTATGTGAAATACATATGTCATTATGCCATCATGTCATATGTGCGCGTCTCACTATAAAAAAACCTAAGTAAATAGTTAATACTCTGGCTCCTGTGTTTTCCTTTTGTTTAGTTTCTGGAGTTACAAAACATAACAGTGGAGACGAGTAAGTTTTAAAACAAAACCGAGATGACTATCTACTTGGTGAAGTGAAAGATGTATTTTTCTTTGGAAGGGGAGAGAGAAGTTTGAGTTTAAAAAAAGCTCCACATGTGTTCCTTCGGAAGTGGGAAGAGAGGGTCAAGTTAAAAAAAAAGGAAGAAAACGGAAAAAAAATAACAAACTACAAGTGAACATGAACCGTGAGTACAAGATGATAATAATAACAGCAGAAATGGCTAGCTACATTGGAAAGATAGATGAGTTTGATTGAACAACAGATAACTGGATTGTGTATGCTGAATGAAATAAGAAATATTTTGAAGCAAATAGAATCTCCAAAGAGAAACGAGTGACTGTTACTGAATGCTTCAGGTGGAAAAGCATATAGTTTGCTTTAGAAGTTTGACTGCTTTAATCAAACCAGCCAAACTTAGCTTTGCTGATATCATGAACATAATTTAGAAACAGTTAGAACCGAACTCTTGTTGACTGTAGAATGCTTCACATTTCATAAGTGGAATCAAAAGAAAGAGGAGTCCATTTCAGCTTACGTGGATGAATTGAAAAAAATCGGCTGAACATTGTCAGTTCAATGATGGGTTTAACGATGCACTGAGAGATCATTAAGTTTGTGGAATCTTACTGGAAAGCATTCAAGAATGACTCTTAACTGAGATGCAACTTGCATTTAAAGGCACAGCTGAAATTGCTGTGTCAATGGAAACAGCAGCCAGAGATGCAACTGACTTGCAGTCAGGAATGAAAGTGACTATGAACAAAATTGCAACCTCTATACAGAAACCTTCCTGGCAGAATAAAACATTACCAATATGGCAGAGGCCAATAAAGTAGGATACAGACAACAAGCATTTTGGGCAGACAGAAATAAATGGATTACACAGGGAAGAGAAAAAGATAAAAAGTCAAGTTGCAGTCTCAACAAGAACACTAATCTATATGCTGTTGATGAAAAATCTGATAATGTTGAGAGTGACACAGACTGGGTAGCCTTGAGATATTACTTGTCTTGGGAGGCAATCAATATGACTTGCACTAGAAATGAACAGCAAATTAATTAAAATGGAATTGGACACTGGCTTCGCTGTTTCATTCAATCCATAAAGTAAGTTTAAATGGCTATTCAAAGATACTGAACTGAAGCTTGAAGATATCCACTAAGAACTTATACTAGAGAATAGATAACTCCTGTGGGAATGATATTTGTAACAACAAAATGCAACAACCAACAAGCCACATTGGGCTTGTGTGTGGTAAAAAAAGAAGGACCAGCATTGTGGGGCTGTGAGAAGCTGAGACATCTCTAACTTCGATGGAGATCCAACCACTATTTTCATGCCACATTCCCTACAACAGAGTCAACTGAAAGCAAATTAAGAAAGGTACTGAATGATGCCACAGCAATGTTTAAGGACGACATTGGAAAACTCAAGCATATCAAGCATAAAATAGTGTTAAATGAAAATACCACACACAAGTTTTACAAGGCCCATCCAGTTCCTTATACTATCCACAATAAAGTAGCCAGTGAGCTGGATTTCACAGAGGCTGAAGGAATTATTTCCAAGGTTGACTGGCACCCAAGAGTAATGCCAGTGGTCCCAATAGGCAAGAATGTTGTGTCCATCAGGATCTGTGGTGGTTTTAAGGTCACCATCAGCCCAGTACTGGAAATAGAGCAATAAGCTCTGCCCAGGATAGAGGACATCTTTGCAAATCTTTCTGGATGGAAGCACTTCAGCAAAGTGGATTGAGCTGAGGCCGATGTACAGGTGGAGATAGAAGAAGAGTACAAAGTGTTTCTCACTGTAAGCACTCACAAAGGGTTTGATAGTTCACAGATAATCTATCAAAGGCTTATTTTTGGAGTAGCACTTGCACCTGCATTCTGGCAGAAATCTAAGGGCCAGGTGCTGCAAGGCTGCCCGGGCACTCTGTGTTATCTGGATGACATCATTGTTACACGTATGGATGAAAAGGAACGTCTCAAAAATCTCAAGACAATGTTAAAAAAATTAAAATATTATGGGCTCAGAGTAAAACGTGGCAAGTATGAATTCTTTAAATCAAGCATCACTTACTGTGGTCAAACCATTGATTCACAAGATTGACACAAATATGCTGAGGAAATTCAAGCAGCGGTGGATGCCCCAATGCCAAAGGATATTTCATAGCTGTGGTTCTTTTTAGGATTTGTCAACTACCATAACAGGTTCCTGCCAAATCTAGCCACTGTGCTCCACCCCTTGAACTTATCACTACAGATTGAGAAGAAATGGCAATGGACAAAGCAGTGTGATGTGGTTTTCCAAAAGACAGAAGGAAATAGTGACATCAGACACTGTACTCACACATTATGATCCACATCATCCAGTAGAGCTTGTCTGTGACACCTCGCCTTATGGAATAGGTGCAGTCATCATAAGTGCTGAAAGTGAATGCCCCATAGCCCTTTACATCAGGTTCCCTTACTGCTGCAGAGCAAAATGGCTAGAATCTGCAGCAGAAATTCCAGTTCCTGTACTACTGGGATGGGGTTTGCCTTAAGTGGGGATTGAGAGTTATTGTACCATCCACGCTGACAGCTAAATTGTTGGAGGAGTTACATGCTGGAGATCTAGGCATAGTCAAACTAATAGCATTGGTTCAAGGCTTTGTCTGGTGGCCTGACATAGATCAGCAGATCAAGGAGCTTGCTATGCACCTTTTGGGATTCCAACATATTCAGAAGATGCAATATGTTACATATTTGAATTGGAGTTTATACTAAGCAGAAAGGAGTGTTGTGTATTTAATATTTCAGTAACATTGGAGTAATATTGTAAATGTATTGTTTGATTAAGCAATCTGTATTGTTTACATAATATATTATAGGTTATATGTAAGATATATTCAGATATATAAAGTGTAAAGGATAGGCGAGAGTGGATATCAGACCACCGGAAAACAATGATAGAAAGGTAGTAATGGGGGACAATGAAATAGCAGACAAACTAAGTAAGTATTCTGCATTAGTCTTTACTGTGGAAGATACTAGAAGTATGGTGGAAGTTCCAGGTGTCAGGAGGCATGAAGTGTGTAACGATACCATAACTAGAGAATATTCTTGGGAAACTGAAAGGTCTGAAGCTAAATAAGAGGCCTGAAGGTCCAGATGGAGTACACCCCAGAGTTCTGAAAGAGGTGGCTGAAGAAATCATGGAGGCATTGGTAATGATCTTTGAAGAATCAATAGATTCGGGAATAGTTCCAGAACACTGGAAAATTGCAAATGTCACTCCACTCTTCAGGAAGGGAGAGAAGCAGAAGAAGGGAAACTATAGGCCAGTTAGTCTGACCTCAGTGATTGGGAAGGTGTTGGAGTCGATTGTTAAGGATATGGTTTCAGGGTACTTGGAGGCACAAGATAAAATTGGCCATAGTCAGCATGGTTTCCTCAAGGAATGACCTTGCCTGACTAATCTGTTGGAAAGGAGACAAAGGAGAATCAATTGATGTTGTGTACTCGGATTTTCAGAAGGCCTTTGAGGTAGTGCCACATATGAGGCTGTTTAACAAGCTATGGTGTTACAGGAAATATTCTAGCATGGATAAAGCAGTGGCTGATTGGCAGGAGGCAAAGAGTGGGAATAAAGGGAGCCTTTTCTGACTGGCTGTCAGTGACAAGTGTTATTGCACAGGGGTCTGTGTTGGGACTGATTCTTTTTATGTTATATGTCAATGATTTGGATGATGGAATTGATGGCTTTTTTGCAAAGTTTGCATATGATATAAAGATAGGTGGAGGAGCAGGTATTTTTGTGGTGGTAGAGAGGATACAGAAATACTTAGATTCTGAGAATTGAGAAAGAAATGGCAGATGGAATACAGTGTTGGGAAGTGTATGGTCATGCATTTTGGTAGAAGAAGTGAAAGGGTTGACTATTTTCTAAATGGAGAGAAAATACAAAAAACTGAGATGCAACAGGACTTGGGAATGCTTGTGCAGGATTCTCTAAAGGTTAGCTTGCTGGTTGAGTCTGTGGTGAAGAAGGCAAATACAATGTTAGCATTCATTTCAACAGGGCGAGAATATAAAAGCAAGGATATAATAGTGAAGCTTCATAAAGCACTGGTGAGGCCTCACTTGGAGTATTGTGAGCAGTTTTGAGGCTGGAAAGGGTTCAAAGGAAGTTAATGAAAATGATTCGTTAACTGAATGCCTTGTCATATGAAGAGCATCTAATGGCTGTAGGCCTGTATTCACTAGAATTCAGAAGAATGAGGGGTGGACACATCGAGACCTATCGAATGGTGAAAGGCCTTGATAAAGTGGATGTGGAGAGTATGTTTCCTGTGGTGGGAGAGTCTAACACCAGGGGACACAGCCTCAGAGTCAAGGGGCATCCTTTCAGAACAGAGATGAGGAGTAATTTCTTCAGCCAGAGAGTGGTGAATCTGAAGAATTCTTTACCACAGGCAGCTGTGAAGGCCAAGTCCTTAAGTATATTTAAGGCCAAGGTTGATAGATTCTTGATTGGTCAGGGCACAAAGGGATAGGGGGAGAATGCAGAAGACTGGGTCAGAGAGGAAAACTGGATCAGTTATGATGAAATGGCAGAGCAGACTCGATGGGTCAAATGGCCTAACTCTGCTCCTATATCTTATGGTCTTATGTACGTGAATGGCATACATCATTACTCTACTACTGCATATGTGTGTGCCTCACTAAAAGAAAATCAAGGTAGTCACATTTCCCCGGCTCCTGAGTTTTGCTTTCAATTAGTTTCCAGAGTTACAAAACATAACAATTTGTTCCTCTGATTTTTGAATCTTCTCCCCATTTAGGAAATAGACCACGCCAATACTCCTTCTACCAAAGTGCCTGACCATGCACTTCCCTATATTATATTCCATCTGCAACTTCTTTGTTCATTCTCCCAATCTTTCTAAGTCCGTCTGTAGATACCCTGCTTCCTCAGCACTACCTGCCCCTCTACCTATCTACATATCATCCACAAACCTGGCCACAAAGCCACCAGTTTCTTCATCCAAATCATTGGCAGATAACATGAATAGGAGCAGTCCCAACACTGGCCCCTGCAGCACGCAACCAGTCAGTGCCAGCCAATCAGAAAAGGCCCCCTTTATTCCAACTCTTTGCCTCCTGCCAGTCAGCCAATCTTCTATCCGTGCTAGTATCTTTCCTATAATACCATGGGCTCATATCTTGTTAAGGAGCCTCATAAGTGGCACCCTGTCAAAAGCCTTCTGAAAATCTAAATGAACAACATCCACTGACAACAGGAATTCTGCAGATGCTGGAAATTCAAGCAACATACATCAAAGTTGCTGGTGAACGCAGCAGGCCAAGCAGCATCTATAGGAAGAGGTGCAGTCGACGTTTCAGGCCGAGACCCTTCGTCAGGTCTCGGCCTGAAACGTCGACTGCGCCTCTTCCTATAGATGCTGCTTGGCCTGCTGCGTTCACCAGCAACTTTGATGTATGTTGCTTGAACATCCACTGACTCTCCGTTGTCTATCCTGCCTGCTATTTCCTCAAAGAATTCCAACAGATTTGTCAGGCAAGATTTCCCCTTAATGAATTCATGCTGACTTTGGCCTATGTTGTCAGGAGGGAGGCAGAAGAAAGGAAATTATAAACCAGATAGCCTGACTTCAGTGGTTGGAAAGATATTAGAGTCTGATATTAAAGATGAGGGTTCAGGTGCTCCAAGTACCCTGAACCCTCATCTTTAATATTAGACTCTAATATCTTTCCAACCACTGAAGTCAGGCTATCTGGTTTATAATTTCCTTTCTTCTGCCTCCCTCCCTTCTCGAAGAGTGGAGTGACATTTACAGCTTTCCAGTTCTCCAGAACCATTCCAGGATCTAGTGATTCTTGAAAGATCATTACTAATGCCTCTACAATCTCTTCAGCTCCCTCTTTCAGAACCGTGGGTTGTAGTCCATCTGGTCCAGATGACACAGGCTTTTCAGCTTCCTAAGCACCTTCTCCTCAGGAATAGCAACAACATTCGCCTATGCCTCCTGACACTCTCGCATTTCTGGCATTCTGCTAGTGTCTTGCACAGTGAAGACTGATTCAAAATTCTTAGTAAGTTTCTCTGCTGTTTTTTTGACCCCATTACTACCCCTCCAGTGTCATTTTCCAGTGGTCCAATATTCTTTCTCGTCTCACTTCTACTCTTTATATATCTGAAAAAAACTTTTTGTATCCTCTTTCACAATATTGGCTAGCTTATCTTCATATTTTATCTTTATTCTCTTTATGGTTTCTTAGCTTGACTCTGTTCACTTTTAAAAACTTCCCAATTCTCTTCCTTTCCACTAATTTTTGCTTTTATGCTGTCTTTGGCTTCCCTTGTTAGCCACTGTTGCCTCATCCTCCCTTTGGAATATTTGTTCATCTTTGGGATGTATCTATCCCACACTTTCTGAATTGCTCCCAGAAACTCTAACCACTACTATTTTGCTGTCATCCCTGCCAGTATCCCCTTCCAGTCAATTTTGGCCAGCTCCTCTCTCATGCCTCTGTAATTCCATTTACTTCATTGTTATCCTGATACCAGATGTTAGCTTCTCCTTCTGAAACCGCAGGGTGAATTCTATTATATTTTGATCATTGCCTCCCAAGCGTTCCTTTACCTTAAAGCTCCCTAATCAAATCTGAGTAACACCCAATTCTCTATTGCTGTTCTCCTAGTGGGCTCAACCATAAGCTGCTCTAAAAAGCCATCTCATAGGATTTCTACAAATTTCTTCTCTTGGGATCCAGCACCAACCTGATTTTCCCTATATACTTGCATATTGAAATCCTCCATGGCTATTGCAACATTGTCCTTTTTACATGTCTTTTCCATCTCACATTGTAATTTGTAACCCAGTCTGGTTACTGTTCAGAGCCCTGTACTCTACATTTTCCGATCCAATGTCTCTTCTTTCTAAGGATCTGATTTCATTTTTTACCAACAGTGTCACTCCAACCCCTCTGCCTATCTACCTATCCTTTCAACGTAATGTTTCCTTGGATGTTAAGTTCCCAACTATGATCTTTCAGCTATGACTCAGCAATGTCCACAATATCATATCTGCCAATCTCTAACTGCATGACAAGATTGTCTACTTCATACTGCGCAGGCTCAAATATAACACCTTCAGTCCTGTATTTTCAATTTTGGCTCCCTGTTACATTTTAAATCATCCCACTGTCTGCAAATTTGCCCTACCATCTGCCTGTTCTTCCTCACAGTCTCACTACACCACTGCATCAACTGCCATGTTCCCCCTCAAGAGAAAGTGAGAGCTGCCCGTCTCTCTCCGCAGCTCCTGGGTCTTTCATTGCATTCAAGGTGGTGTTTCTGGTATTGAGCTGACATTGGAAGTATGCCTTAATCAGCTCAAGCCCGTCTCTGTTTCCTGTACAGGAAAGCTTCAACAGAAGCACAGTTAGGGAATGTTAAAGTCCCATTATAGTATTTTGGTTATGTGCATAAACCACCCTAATGGCATTTTAAGCATCTTTTTGATCAATTTCATGGTTGTTTGAAAGAGTTCTGATTAGATTTACATACCAACAGTAGGTACAATCAGTCTCTAAGCAAAGGTAACATTTCACCATGGATCATGGTTTGTCAAGCATTCCATTTTGTGTAACCTCTCAGAGACATTCAATGCCATACATTCCACATTCTACACAATGACTTCTTGACTGGAGCCAAAAGTCCTGCAGACATTTTTCTGAGCTGGCCAATCAACCAAACTTCCAAATGTACTTTAGACTTTCTAGTTTCTTTGTTCTTTCCTTTGCACCTTTATGACTCAGGCAAACAAAATTAATTTCATTTATCAAATGCATAACTTTCGTATTAGGTAATTACACAATTCATCAGAAGTAGCAGCTTAATGAGTCACCTGTGTCTGAATCTCATCATAAGGGCACATATTCACTCTTTTTGTTTCTTAACTTAACCATAGTGAATGAATTGGTGTTTCAGTGGCAATGTTGAGTGGAACACTAAAACATACTGCATGATGATCTCCCCCTCAACAAAAGGGGCAATCAAATAAGCATCATAACTTAAATAAGCATCACAATTTAAAATCTGTTATTTCTTGCAACATGACAGAAATCAGAGTTTACGGTAATTGGTACCTTAGAGAGAAAAAAATGGAACTATTAATTGCCAAGACGATTTTCCAAAGCACCATCTACATTAGTGAATTGCTAAGTATTATGGCAGGCTTATCTTCTTCCAGTGCGTGATAGATACATACTGTTATCATCCCATCCAGGAGACCAGAATCAGGTTTGGGTGGCGCTTGAAGTCGTTCCATGGACCACTTCTCAGTAACGTATGCAACATGTGGGTCATCAATTTTTAGAAGGCGAAACCCTGTCATATTGACACCACTGTATCGATATGGTTCCAAGTTCAGTGCAAAGAGATCCTGCAGAGATAAACCACAAATCATGAATTTCAACTGATGGTTGTCCTTTTTCACTTTATATAAGCAATTTAATTAATCGATGAACAATCCACTTGAAGTGGTTTCAGATATTATTTACTTTGCATTTATTACAAAATGTAGGTGCACGTCCTCAAGAAAGTTACAGGTTTTATAAATTTACCAAAACATAAACAATTACCAAAAACTAATTTTCATCTATTTGCTGTAACCTGTGTGCCTACCACCAACTATATCCTTCTCCAGTGACTGTTATCAATTTGGAAAAGGTACATTCAGTTCCCAACGAATGATGTTGTTTGGGAGAAAGACAAAGGGTAGCATCACCTGTCCCAGGAATAGTTTTGTTGCTTTCTCACCTTCTAAGTTCCAAACATTGAAGATTAATTTGTAATTGGCACCAATTAGCCATTTCCTGTCCAAATCAAATTATTCAATATTTTTGGTGGGGAAGGGTAAGAATGACTTTCCATGCAATGCAGAGATCTCTCGAACTGTTGTTGAATCAACATGCAAATTGCAGTTATTCCGACTACTATGGTAGCCAAACTAGAGTGGAGTAGAAACACTTAGATTACTTCATATAAAAACAAGAGCAGATTGTAAACCAACTTCCACATCAAATAAATTAACCTGCATAACTGAATATAACATCCACACATGTTATTTACTCCTGACTTGTTCAGCAGGCAGAGTTTTTGCCAGGAGGAACTCGAATTCATTTTTGTTTGGTATTGTTTGCTGCACTCCCAATCCAAGTGATACTTCTATGCCAAGATGCTTCAGAGATTAAAAGGTCTTGAATGCCTTTGTTAACATTTTATTGCTGCAACTTTAATGTTTTTATTTTTTGCATTTATGCACATGTTCCCTTTACTTTGCAATTTCAAAGAAAGGACTGCAAGATATTTTCTTCTCTACAGTATTAAATCTTTGTGAACAGATGGTGTTGTTGTGGTGAATGTTTGCACTGCTGATATAAAAACCACTCGCAGTAAAATTTAAGAATTCCCAGTGGTTCCATCCAATCTGCGAAGGAAAAAGTCCCCAAAAAAGAGGATGATATGCTTTAGGACCCAAATCACATACTTATCAAAGCTGATTTACACTGATTGTAACACAGTGCCATAAACATTGAACCTCATATATTATGAAATAATGATGCACTTAATAGATCAGTAACTTCTTCAAAATCAAGGTCTTCATTTACATCTAAACACACATCAGTGAACAAGGTATAGATACCATTTCATGAGCTCCATGTTTGCTCTATCTGATCCTTCCATGTGCAACAGTACTTTTATTTTGTGACAGAAATCTCAATTCTTTTTATTCTGGTCAACTGCCAAATAATTTCAGTCCCTATCCTGTGGTCAGGGTAGTTTCCTAATGGATTAAATGGATTTCCTCTTTGCTCTTTTATTCTCAGGAAGGGCACCTTCTGTGTTTGTGGCATGCCAGTATTATTAAGAAGGATGGCAAATAGGACAAATTCTGCAATAATACCAACATGTCCTTTGCTTAGATCCCAACAATAATAACATTACTTAGTGCTACATTGTTGGTTATTTGGACTATTATTACCTACTAGCTTCTGCCAGCTTCAGGCACTATTCCATTTTAGAGCCTGGTCACACTCCGGGGAAAGAAAGCTATTGTGCCAATTCTCAGTAGCTTCCAGGACACACCAGTGTGCCTTTCTGGCATTTTGGTAGAAATTAATCCAACCCTGACAGTGAGGATATCTTTCATGCAGAGCTGAGGGAAGGGACTTCAATGAAATGGAAATTCTGATTACAGTAACACAATGGGAAGCAAGTGCATTCGTGAAAGGCAGTAATCTCAGAAAAATTAGGCTATTTGGCTCAATGGGGCAAGAAAGCAACTTGGATAAAGAATATTAGCATTTATGATTTCTATAGTCTTCATGTATTGCTTAAGAGGGTTCAAAGGACATAGGCTAAATCCCCCTTCTAGACTTTTGGACAGTTGGTAGAGACCTTGAGGATCCATAGCAAGCAAAGAGTGGAGGTACTGTACATACATAACTTTGCCTGGGCTAATTGAGAGCTCTTTCATATTCCCTGCTAATTCCTGCTTGGGTGCACCAGGTGGTGCAAATCTAGGATCACCGGGATCACGGCCTGAGTAAATGTCGGCTTTGCAATGACACTTCTTCCAGCTAAACAACCCATAACGTCAAAAAGTAAAAATAACAACACAGCCAAGAGAATTTTAAGAAACATTGGTTTTACTGAAAGATCGTTTTCCTTTTGGTTAAAGTATGTCAATTTTGTGATCCCTAAGGGTAAGGTGTCTAATCTAACAAAACAATTTGTTCTTATACAGTATACTCACTTCCTACAGATTTAATAAAATTATGAAGATGCCTCCTCTGCTTTAAACTAATATTCATTAAATACAAATTATTATCCTGGTTTCAGCAGTGTGATTGTCCAGGTTATCTTCTATAACCAACAGTTTGCAACCTCCAGTCTGTTGAAGTGATGGGCTCAAAAGTATACAAAATGCAGCAAAAAAAAAACCTGACAACTATTTCCATGAATCACTCCAATTAATCTTGTGACCTCTCTGCTGTGAGCCTGTCAGCTGAGTGACAGATTCTGTGCAGCTTTGAGCTGTGGACTCGCACCTACAAGGAGAGTGCTTAGATTAATTTCACTTCCAGTCCTTACAGCTGGTTGAAACAGAAGATAATCAACTCATCAGTCTTCAGCTGGAATCAAATGCACATTGCAGAAATAAACGGGCAGTATGCCAACATTTTATCATCCAAATTCCAGACCAATGTAACATTCTTTCTCCTGGTCAAACTATGTATAAAGTTTTTAAGCTTTTTAATGCTTTGGCAACAGTGAAGAATTCTTAAATATTCAGCTTCTTGTATTCTTGGAAATACGTCACAACAGACGTTAAATCAGAAATGATACCCATTTCTCAAAGGGTTGAGAATGAATTATGATAACTGGTGAAAAAATCCAGCAGTAAGTGTCATAAGCTAAAATAAGCAGTTGGTGGTGATACAGAAATATGAATAATAAACAAAAATCACCTTGCAATTTTCATACATTTTGATGGGACTGCAGGTTATTTATGGTTTTTCTAGAGTTTGGACTGGCATTCTAAGAGATTTATTAAAGAGTGAAAAATTGAGCCTTTGCTGATGATTAGAAGAGTGTCAATATATCACACTAATAGGTTTAAGAGCAACATATGCACCAGTAATACATCATCAACACTTAGTAGTTACAGTGCACACAATAGGCTGTAGCTCGACTGCATGTTATTTATTGGCTAATCTTATGCTCTCCAAAAATAATGCCATTTCAACTTCCAGGTTATAATCCAGAGCAAAACCAGTTTAGAGCTTCCAAGTACTTGGTGCCAGAGAGATCCTATGCATATGGTATGCTAGTTTGATAAATATTACATCATATCATGTACTATTACATTTTCTGAATGACTTATAACTTCTAAAACAAATATAAACAAGAGTGACCTTTTTCAGTTTTTGAGTGACAATAGGATTACGTGACTATCAGTGTTATATGTTGATACAGCGGCATTTACTGAGGTTGTGTGCATTGATGTGAGCTTTGTGAAACATTGTGCGAGTTTTATCTGCCCAGGTTGATTACTATGAAAGTTGCTTCTGGGCCGAAGATGAGTGTACTGAACACGGACTTACAATCACAGAGCAAAAGGAGATCGAACATCATCATTTATTGTCTTGTATATTACAACACTAAGAGATGCTCAGTGAAACCAAATGGGCAGTATGAAACAACTGTATGATTATTGGGATGCCTGCTACATTTAGTTTTATCTGATAATAAGTGAGGCCAGAATGGCTCTGCGCTAAAAGTGGAGCATCTCTGACGGTGGATGCCATGCAATAAACTCAAGAGATTCTGCAAGTGCTGGAAATCCAGAGCAACACTCACATAATACCTTGACCTGCTGAGTTCCTCCAGAATTTTGTGTGCAATGCCATGAAGTCTGAATTTACTTCCAGAATCAGCATTATAAAACATAAAGGGTCAGGATAAAAACATTGAATGTGGACTCAGGACCATCATCATAAGAATTCATGAATTGTGTTATGGCTGATTGGGTGCACAATAGCTCCAATGAAATGAGAAATACAACACAAATATATTCTGGGGCCAGTCCCTTTCTGCAAAATGATCATTTGCTGTTGGGGAATTGTCAGTTTGTCAGAAAATGTGGCAACATCTCCCAGCTTCTAAAAGTCATCAAATGCTGCTGATGACCACTTAAACCATGAAATATTGCAATCCAGAAGAAAAGTGCCACAGCAATGGACGCATATATTGCCCAGGGTGAACAAGAAAAAGGATAGAAGCAGCATCAGCAGCATTATAGTCAGAACTCTAACCTAAATTAAATTTAGCATCAATGATTCAATATTTGCCTTTTCTGTGAGGGGAAAAGTAGTTATCTCAGAGGAGGTGACATGTTCAGTTAACTGTATGGTTAGAGATCATTTCCAATGCGGACAATAGATATCTAAATCTAGTGAATCAATGGAACTCTCTCCACTCTTCTTCTGATGTTCCAAAAAAAAAAGGCAATTCCTTCCACAACTCTCTGGTTCACTCTTCTCTTTTCATCAACACATGTTCTTCTTATACAATGACGGGAGTGTTATGTTTTGTCACTCCAGAAGTTAATTGAAAGAGAAACACGGGAGCATAGGAAAAAGTGTCTACTTCATTTAACCTTAGTGAGGCACTCTCAAAGGACATGGTGGCATGATGCCGTATGCCATTCACATCTTCTTACTTACAACCCGCAATTAATTATCTGAACAGAGAATGCTTAATCAAACAATATATTTACAATATTGCTCAAATATTACTAGAATATTAAATACACAACAGGGAGATACAATATTTTCCCTTTTACCTCTTTCCTTCAAATTTTCCAGTGATAAAAATGCAGTTGTTACAGGTGAAGTGGCAATTTGTTTACACTTTTTTTCCCACCAAAGTTCATGGTGTAGTTTCCTTTAACACTGGAGAAACCATGTGCCGATTGGAGGACTGTTTTGCAAAATATAGCCCCAAAGGATGGCCCTGAGCTTCAAGTCACATGTCACTTTAATTCTTTATCTCACTCCCACTGTTCCTACCCTGTTCAAGTTAACTCCAATGTCAGCTTGAGGAACAGAAACTCATCAACTTAGAATGCAACTACAGCAATTAATAATTTCAGAACACCAAATTTCCTTGATAGTGTCAGTTCTGATGAAATGTCCTCAACTTGTAATGTTAATTCTATTTTTCTCTCTCCACAGATACTGCCCAACATGCTGAGTATTTCCATCACCTTTTTTCAGACTTGCAGCAGCTTCAGTATTTATATCTCACACTTTTCTTTCTCTCTCTTATGACCTCTCTATCTCCTTCTAATTACACCTTCAGAAGACAGATGAGCTGATTTGTAAGCCTTCAACAATATTGCTTATCATTACCAACTATGTTATTCAAATTACCTTAGTCTCCACCCACTCCATGTTCTCTGACTATTCCCCTTTTCTGTAATTTTATTTCTAACCTGCTCATCAACCCAAGACATGACCTTTTATTCCTCTCACCATAGACACTGCCTGTCCTGCTGAGTATTCCTGCCATTATCTGCCGTAATTCTAACTTCTGACCTTTTAAATTGTGTCTTTTACTCAATGGTTCCATAAAGTTAACAGACAAATCTGAATCAGTCACAACCTCAAAAGTGTTTTTAAAATGGCACCTTACCAGTGTGGTGAAAAAGTAGTGATAATACTCAGTCATCATTCCCATCGAAAGTATCTGCAAAGGGAACAAACCAGCATTAACAGTAAATATAGACCTTGTATTCGCTTGGCAACTACTGCACTTTCTGGATATTCTGAAATGCTATAAAACTAATGAGTCTCTTTTGTAGCTTAGTCACTCTCTTTATATCAAAAAATGAGTAGTTTGCACACTACAGGATGCCATATTCAGTAATAATTGACCAGTTCTGTTTTGACAGTGATCAGCCAAAAATAAATATTGGCCAAACCAACAAGAGGACTCATCCACAGCTCTTACATAACAGATTTGTTGACTTTAATTTTACATACACTGGAATTGGAAGATGGGATCTTTGTTTGTGACTTAGTTGAGTGTAGTGATGCACAAAACTGCTGGAATTTTGTATTCATCTACAGCAGTATGAAGGTAACACTGGGAAAACAAGAAACAGCGAGAAGGCCGCAAGTGTCCAATGAATGATGCTTGGCTCTGCTGATAATGGGAGTTCTGCGATGGAGGAGACCACGGTAGATTTACTGGGGAACTTATACATTTGTAGCTAGATATGGAAGGGAAACAACATGAGTTTAGGGCAAAGATATGGGTTGGGAGAGTAGGTGGCTCAGAGAACATGGGTTAGGAAGAGATAGCAGCCAATACTTCAGGGTGAAAGTAAACCTGTGATTAAGTGTTTGGGATGTAAATCTGTGAATAATTAACTTTATGTGCTAACCCCTTCATTTGTTGGTAACTGCAGTGAAACTATAGAGACTGATTCACATTTGGCACCACAACCACAAGACAACTAAACTAACTTATAAACACGAAGATTTCTGCAGATCTTGGAAATCCAAAGCAATACACAAAGTGCTGGAGGAACTCTGCAGGTCAAACAGCATCTATGGGAAATAAATAAACAGTCGATGCTTTGGACCAAGACCCTTTCTCAGGGCTCTAACATATGATCTGAACTCCAATAAACTATTGATTATCCATGCGTACAAAATTAACTGTTCTGGCATTTAACACTGAACAATCCAATTACAATACATTTACAAGTATAATTGGCGCTACATCCAAATATTGACATATTTATAATTAATTATCCCATAGACAGAGCCTAATATGCAGTTTTAAATATTACAACCCATTCATCATTTTAAATACATTTCACAACAATTGCTCCTCTGTGGCATTATTCATTATAAAGCTACTCATTTCAAAAAATTAATATTGACTGTTTCAGATATTATTGTGTATTTATTTGTAATTATAAGAATAAGAGATAATTGTCCTAGAATTTTGAGTAATATTCATCCTGCGATACCAGAAGCTCAATTGTGCTCATTTCAGAAACAGTCAGGGCTATCGCCTTAACATTGAAAAGGCTATCTTCCTGTTCTACATCTTTTAGAGGGAAACCAAAACTTTAAAATAGGTTCTTGGCCTTGTTTGACCATATCATGGCTGTCATTATCTTTGTCAGGCCTCCTGTCAGGTGGTAGCTGCATCCAACAGTAATAGACAGGTGTCTATGCTTATTGAGCTCCATTCTCAAAGGCTATTTCAGAGCCACATGCATATACGACAGACATAAATCAAGGGAACAAACTGGAGAGAGCCCCATTTTCGGTAATCATAAGCCACTCCTGGTTAAATCACTGGAAGTAGATAGTTTATTGATCCCAGAGGAAATTACAGTGTCACAGTAGCATTACAAATGCGTAAATACACAAATATTAGGAGCAGTAGGAAAGAATAAAAAATAAGTTACTTCAAACAGTCTAACAGAAGGGGGTCATCAGTTCCCTGCCTATAGGTTGACTCATTGTAGAACCTAATGGCCGAGGGTAAGAATGACCTCATATAGCGCTCTTTGGAGCAGCACAGTTGTCTTTGTCTATTACTAAGAGTGCTCCTCTGTTCAGCCAAATTAGCATGTAGAGGGTGAGAATCATCGTCCAGAATTGCCAGGATTTTCAGTAGGGTCCTTTGTTCTACCACAGCCTCCAGTGTGTCCAGTGTCACTGGAATTTATTTACTATTGTCACATTACTGAGATACAGTATAAAGTTTGTCTCGGATCATCACACAGTGCATTGGGGTAGTTCAAGGTTAAATGTAAACAGAATAAAGTACAACAGTTGCAGAGAAAGTGCAGTGCAGGCAGATAGGGTGCAGAATCATAACGAGATGGATTGTGAGGTCAAAAGTTCATCTTATCATACTAGCCAACCATTTAGTAGTCTTATAACAGTGGGGTAGGGGCTATCTTCGAGCTTGATAGTGCAGGCTTTCAGGCCTTTGTATCTTCTGCCTAATGGGAGAGGCTGCATGTGAACTGTTGTTACTGGGCAGTGACTTTAAACTTACTAGAGAGTAACCTCACTGATTATTCAGTGGAATTCAGTCAAATTTCAGGTTAGCATTATGTTGCCATGACTACAGCGGCAGAAAGCAAAGGGATATGCATGTGCAGGGGGAATTAAAGAGCAACTCAAAGAGAAACCTAAGGCCCAAAGCTGAAGCTGACAGGCTATATCAGACATTCCACCTCTCCCGGAAGTTCCTGGAGTCTCCCGCATATGAATAGTGGCTCCCTGATGCCCGCAAATTATACACACTATCACGGAAATCAATTCTTTTGAGAGCGAGCGAGAGCAAGAGAGCACGCGAGCGAGAGAGAACGCGAGAGCAAGCAAGGGAGAGAGCTAGAGAGAAAACAAGCGAGAGCAAGCAAGCGAGCGAAAGCAAGCGAGAGAGTAAGAGAGAAAGCAAGCGAGAGAAAGCGAGAGCATGCGAGCGAGAGAGAGAAAGCAAGCGAGAGTGACCACGAGAGAGAGAGAGAGAGAGAGAGCGAGAGTGCGCCATGGGAGAGTGTTCCAGAAAAAAAAAGAAAATATAAAACGCACGTCACCTCAGACTACACTAAAGTGCACCCTCGCCTAATAGGGGTCAAAATAATGACAATGTTTGCTGCACTGTTTGCAACAATGACTTTTCTATTGCCCATGGTGGGTTAAGACTGTAAAAGACATGATGAGGTGAGTTTAACAGGTGTCATTCGTTCATTAGCATAGCTAACGTTATTTAAACTAGCTGGCTAGCTGCTAAGGAGCTACTCTATTGTAGACATCCCACCTCTCCCGGGAGTCTCCCTCAAATTGATGGTGCTACCTCCCTGAACTGGGTTTTTGCAGGGTGAGATGTCTGCTCTATATATACATACACACGCACCTCCAGTTCAGCACACAGCTGCGTATGATGAGATAATTTAAAATGTAGCATCAGTGACCTTTTTTATGCCTCATTCCAAATTGCATCAGATACAACTAACATTAGTCAATCTCTGGTTATACCTGCAGGTGATGGATGCTCTGTCCATCAGAACCTGTAACTTTTTTCTCAGCAGAGGCTACAAAGTTAGTAGTTTGGACTCTGATTTTTCTGGGGATATAAGTTACTTAGCCCAATTGAGTCCTGCATCAAATAATAGGTTTTCAAACAGATTCACAGCAGATACCAACTCATTGGCTCTTCATTTAACCCTGGAACATCTGGACAGCAAAGACATCAGGATGCTCTTTATTGACTACAGCTCAATACCATTACCATCATCCCCTCAAAACGAATCAAAAAGCTCCACAACTTTGGCCTCAATATCTGCTTGTGCAATTCAATCATCGATTTCCTTATTAGTAGATCCCAGTCAGCTCAGATTGGCAACAACGTCTCATCCACGATCTCCATCAGAATTTCACCTCAAGACTGTGTGCTTAGCCCCCTGCTCTACTCACCTTATAATTCTGACTGTGAGGCTAAGCACAGTTCCAATACCTTACTCAAGGTTGCTGATGAAACCACTGTTGAAGGCCAATCAAAGGCGGTCATGAATCAGCATATAGGAGGGAGATTGAAAATCTAGCTGAGTGGTGGCATAACAACAACCTCTTATGCAATGTCAGCAAGACCAAGGAGCTGATTATTGACTTCAGGAGAAGGAAACCAAGGGTCCATGAGCCACTGCTCATCAGAGGATCAGCAACAACTTCCCAGCGTTATTACTTCAGAGCATCTGTCTTGGGTCCATCACATAAGTACAGTTGTGAAAAAAGCATGGTAGCGCCTCTACTTCCTTAGGAATTTACAAAAGTTTGGCATGACATCTAAAACTTCGACAAACCTCGATAGATATGTAGTGCAGAGTACATTGACTGGCTACATCATGGCCTGGTATGGAAACACCAATGCCTTTGAACGGAAATTCCTACAAAAAGTAGTGCATACAGCCAGACTATCATAGGTAAAGCCCTCCCCACCTTTGAGTACATCTACACAAAGCATTGTCACAGGAAAGCTGCTCCATCATCAGAGACCCTGCCATCCAGGACATGCTCTCTTCTCACTGCTGCCATCAGGAAGAAGATACAGGAGCCTCGGAACTCACACCAGGTTCAGGAACAGTTATTACCCCTGAACATCAAGCTCTTGAACCAGAGGGGATAACTCCATTCAACTTCACTTGCAAAATCATTAAAATGATTCCACAACCAATGGACTCACTTTCAAGGACTCTTCATAGAAACATAGAAAACCTACAGCACAACACAGGCCCTACGGCCCACAAAGCTATGCCGAACATGTCCTTACCTTAGAAAGTACCTAGGGTGATCCTTAGCCCTCGATTTTTCTGAGCTCCATATACCTCTCCAGGAGTCTCTTAAAAGACCTTATCATATCTGCATCCACCACCGTCACCGGCAGCCCATTCCACGCACTCACCACTCTCTGCGTAAAAAACATACCGCTGACATCTCCTCTGTACCTACTTCCAAGCACCTTAAAACTATGCCCTCTCATGCTAGCCATTTCAGCCCCGGGAAAAAGCCTCTGACTATCCACATGATCAATGCCTCTCATCATCTTATACACTTCTGTCAGGACACCGCTCATCCTCCATCGCTCCAAGGAAAAAAGGCTGAGTTCACTCAACCTATTCTCATAAGGCATGCTCCCCAACCCAGGCAACATCCTTGTAAATCTCCTCTGCACCTTTTCTATGGTTTCCACATCCATCCTATAGTGAGGCGACCAGAACTGAGCACAATATTCCAAGTGGGGTCTGACCAGAGTCCTATATAGCTGCAATATTATTTCTCGGCTCCTAAGCTCAATCCCACGATTGATGAAGCCCAATTCATTGTATGCTTTCTTAATCACAGAGTCAACCTGCACAGCAGCTTTGACTGTCCTATGGACTCAGACCCCAAGATCCCTCTGATCCTCCACACTGTCAGGAGTCTTACCATTAATACTATATTCTGTTATCATATTTGACCTACCAAAATGAACCATCTCACACTTATCTGGGTTGAACTCCATCTACCACTTCTCAGCCCAGTCATGCATCCTATCAAAGTCCCACTATAACCTCCGACAGCCCTCCACACTATCCACAACACCTCCAACCTTTCTGTCATCAGCAAATTACCTAACCCATCCCTCCACTTCTTCATCCAGATCATTTATAAAAATCACAAAGAGTAGAGGTCCCAGAACAGTTCCCTCAGGCACACCACTGGTGGCCAACCTCCATGGAAAATATGACCCGCCTACATCCACTCTTTGCCTTCTGTGGGCAAGCCAGTTCTGGATCCATAAAGCAATGTTCCTTTGGATCCCATGCCTCCTTACTTTCTCAATAAGCTTTGCATGGGGTATCTTATCAAATGCCTTGCTGAAATCCATATACACAACATCAACTGCTCTACCTTCATCAATGTATTTAGTCACGACCTGCCTTTGACAAAGCCATGCTGACTATTCCTAATCATATTACGCCTCTCCAAACGTTCATAAATCCTGCCTCTCAGGATCTTCTCCATCAACTTACCGACCACTGAAGTAAGACTCACTGGTCTATAATTTCCTGGGCTATCTCTACTCCCTTTCTTGAATAATGGAACAATATCCGCAACCCTCCAATCCTTCAGATCCTCTCCTGTCTCTATTGACGATGCAAAGGTCATTGCCAGAGACTCAACAATCTCCTCCCTCGCCTCCCACAGTAGCCTGGGGTACATCTCGTCCGGTCCCGGAGACTTATCCAACTTGATGCTTTCCAAAAGCTCCAGCACATCCTCTTTCTTAATATCAAGCTGCTCAAGCTTTTCAATCCGCTGTAAGTCAACCCTACAATCGTCAAAATCCTTTTCCGTAGTGAATACTGAAGCAAAGTACTCATTAAGTACCTCTGCTATCTCTTCCGGTTCCATACACAGTTTTCCACTGTCACACTTGATTGGTCCTATTCTCTCACGACTTATCCTCTTGCTCTTCATATACTTGTAGAATGCCTTGGGGTTTTCCTTAATCCTGTTTGCCAAGGCCTTCTCATGGCCCCTTCTGGCTCTCCTAATTTCATTCTTAAGCTCCTTCCTGCTAGCCTTATAATTTTCTCGATCTCTACTATTACCTAGTTTTTTGAACCTTTTGTAAGCTTTTCTTTTCTTCTTGACTAGAACTTCTGCAGACTTTGTACACCACGGTTCCTGTACCCTACCATCCTTTTTCTGTCTCATTGGAATGTACCTATGCAGAACCCCACACAAATATCCACTGAACATTTGCCATATTTCTACTGTACATTTCCCTGAGAACTTCTGCTCCCAATTTACACTTCCAAGTTCCTGCCTGATAGCTTCATATTTCCCCTTACTCTAGGTAAACGCTTTCCTAACTTGTCTGTTCCTATCCCTCTCCAATGCTATGGTCAAGGAGATAGAATTGTGATCACTATCCCCAAAATGCTCTCCCACTGAGAGATCTGACACCTGACCAGGTTCTTTTCCCAATACCAGATCAAGTACAGCCTCTCCTCTTGTAGGCTTATCTACGTATTGTGACAAGAAACCTCCTTGAACACACCTAACAAATTCCACCCCATCTAAACCCCTCACTCTAGGGACATGCCAATTGATATTTGGGAAATTAAAATCTCCCACCACAACAACCCTGTTATTATTACACCTTTCCAGAATATGTCTCCCTACCTGCTCCTCGATGTCCCTGTTACTATTGGGTGGTCTGTAAAAAAACACCCAATAGAGTTATTAACCCCTTCCTGTTCCTAACTTACATGCATAGAGACTCCATAGACAATCCCTCCACGTCTTCCTCTTCTGCAGCCGTGAGACTATCTCTGATCAACAGTGCCACGCCCCCACCAATTTTGCCTCCCTCCCTGTCCTTTCTGAAACATCTAAAGCCTGGCACTCGAAGTAACCATTCCTGCCCCTGAGCCATCCAAGTCTCTGTAATGGCCACAACATCATAGCTCTACGTATTGATCCACACTCTAAGCTCATCCACTTTGTTCATAATACTCCTTGCATTAAAATAGACACATCTCAAACCATCAGTCTGAGCGCGTCCCTTCTCTATCACCTGTCTATCCTCCCTCTCACATTGTCCCAAGGCTTTCTCTATTTGTGAGCCAACCGCCTCTTCCTCCTTCTCTTCAGTTTGGTTCCCACCCCCCCAGCAATCCTAGTTTAAACTCTCCCTAATAGCCTTAGCAAACCTCCCCGCCAGGATATTGGTCCCCCTGGGATTCAAGTGCAACCCGTCCTTTTTGTACAGGTCACGCCTGCCCCAAAAGAGGTCCCAATGATCCAGAAATCTGAATTCCTGCTCCTTGCTCCAATCCCTCAGCCGTGTATTTATCCTCCACCTCATTCTATTCCTATACTCACTGTCACGTGGCACAGGCGGTAATCCCAAGATGACTACCTTTGTGGTCCTGCTTCTCAGCTTCCTCCCTAACTCCCTGTAGTGTGCTTTCAGGGCCTCCTCCCTTTTCCTATGTAAGTCTTTGGTAGTAATATGTACCACAACCTCTGGCTGTTCTCCTTCCCACTTCAGGATATTGTGGATGCAATCAGAAACATCTCGGACCCTGGCACCTGGGAGGTAAACCACCATCCGTGCTTCTTTCCTGCATCCACAGAATCACCTGTCTGACCCCCTAATTATAGAGTCCCCGATCACTGCTGCCATCCTCTTCCTTTCCCTACCCTTCTGAGCCACAGGGCCAGACTCTGTGCCAGAGGCGTTGTCACTGTTGCTTTCCGCAGGTAGGCCATCTCCCCCAACAGTCCTCAAGCAGGAGTACCTATTGCCAAGGGGGACAGCCAAAGGGGTACTCTCTAGCTTCTGACCTCTGCCCTTCCCTCTCCTGACTGTTATCCACTTATCTGTCTCCCGAGGACCCGGAGTGACTACCTGCCTATAGCTCCTCTCTATCACCTCCTCACTTTCCCTGAGCAGACGACGGTCATGAAGCTGCATCTCCAGTTCCCTAATATGGTCCCTAAGAAGCTGCAGCTTGATGCACCCGGAGAAGATGTGGCTGTTCGGGAGGCTGGGAGTCTCCCAGACTTTCCACATCTGACACCGAGCACAGAACACTGGCCTCATACACATTATTCCTGTCTGTATTCTACACACTTAACCTACCTCGCCTCCACCCATTGCCCCATTGAGCCAAAGCCTTCCTACTCTGTCTCCCTCTATGCCATCACCTGCTCCTCCAACGTCCACTCCATAAGGTGCCTCCTTTTAAACTCTTCTCGCTGTTTTCACTGACTGACGTCCATGTGCTTGCATTGTCATTTCCCGATCAAACTGCTGAAGAAATTAATCTCATATTCTTGATATTTATTGCTTATTTTATTATTATTATTTCTTTCTTTTTGTATATGGTGACATATATGTACTTTGTTAATAAATTTACTTTGAACTTTATAATACCTAGTTATATTAACCACATAACATTAGATTTTCTGAATTAATAACCTGCAGTTTTCATGATAGGGAGAATTTCTTTTACTAAGTATGCAGCTGTTGCTACAATTGCAGCCAGCATGTCATTGTCTGTGTCTATAGTTATGCCTTTGTCCTATTCAGATCTTAATTTGTTATTTTTTTCCTCAAGCAGATCAATGAACACCAGGGGCTGACTGCTTAGCAAAATGTCCGTGATGTGACACCTGTCAGGAATGCAAGGAAAGCAGCCGAGAGTTAATGCAATCAAATGCATGTCTTTGATGGATAACTCTGCAGATATCTTGTAATTGCCCTGGAGGATCTCCCAGATCCCATTAATTCTAAGATCCTGACACAACCTTGCCACACAATTGGTTTACCTCACAGAGGAAAAAGCAGAAAACAGCAGGCCTAGAATTTGAAGAACATAAAGAAACAGAGGGCCAACTATCATACTGGATGCTCTTCAACAGTGGATTATCCAGGAAAACATTTTTTTTTACCTCTGGATCAACATCCACTGTCAATCTTTCTCTGACTGTCATAGTTGGGATAAGTATGACAAGTCAGATATGCCTATTCTCATCGGAGCACATGAGTGAACATTTGTTGATGAGGCACATAAATTCTTCTGCCAAAAGAATGGGTTATAAAGCTGTTTCTAAGTCCTCAAAGCTAGCCCTTCATACTGCTTGGTCCAGTATGTTCTCAGTTACCACCTTTCTATAAAATGATTGCCAAGTGCAGATCATTGATACTTTAATATTCAAAGGGGCTGATTATTCTTCTGTGGGATGACTGTCACACACCACTAATATGGACTCCTGGAGTCTGTACCACTCATGCTGAGGACAGTCAGTGCTTTTACTTTTGAAACACTTTTGGTCAAATTAGATGATTTAAAATGTTAACATCAGGTGCTGAGGTAGTGCATGCCTCAAGATTTCTGTAATGCCTGTGGAAAATTCCTGAGAATGTATTCAACTGAGCTCATTGCTTACACGCGTGAGAGTCCCCTGCTCAGGCAGACAAGCTTCTCAGCAATGTAAGATCACTTATAATTAGGAACCACAAAATGGCATGTCTAGCGCACTGCTTGGGTGAAACAGCTGCTGTTCATGAAGTGCTGCTCGTTCACATCTGGCTGCATGAAATCATCCAAAGGCCCCTGAGGCAAAGCCAGGTCTCTGCTCAGGAGCCCTCAGTCTCCTTCCATATCCATGAGAAAATACCTCACTCTGTGCTTCCCCTTCAACATCACTGAACCCTTCCAGTGTACAAATCAAGGGGTAATGGATATGTGTCGCCATGGAGGGTTTTTTTTGCAGGCTGATCCAAATCTGCTTTCTACCAAGATTATGGCATTTCTGTAACAGGAAGAAATGGGCACAATAAAACAATTGATATAGTTACATATATATCGTACAGACAGTATCGCAACATGTCATCGCTGGTCTGTTGCTGCTGTAAGGAATCTGTGCAGAGAAGATATGAGAGCTGCACGTGATCCATACACTCTTATGCCAATCACATCTGTGGTGGCGTCTTCTAAGTGTTTGAGTTTCACCTCCCTCTTCCTATCTGTACTGCCTTTGAATGAAGGAATTATCAAGTGAATAAAATTGAAGCTCTACGTATTTCAGAAAGCAACAGGATTTTTTTACCTCCATTTTATGGACTCGACTAAATTATTGAAAATGAGTATATTCGAGGCTCATCAAACATGTTATGTACAATTTATGCATATGAATGATTATAGTTAATCTTCCACATTTTACAGCTGCAGCCTGCTTCATTAGAAAAGCAAAATACTGCAGCTGCTGGAAATGCGAGGAGAAAAATAGGTGGGAAAAGCAGAAGTAGTTCATGAAGCATGTGTGAAGATAAAAATAGTGATTGTTCTCGCTCAGTGAGCTTTTATCAGGATTGGGAACAGTTGCAGATGAAACGGACTGTTTCCAGTTCTGGTGAATGGTCATCAACTTGAAATGTCAAATATGATTTTCTTCCAACAAACACTGCCTGGCCTGCTGAGGGCTTCCCATGTTTTCTGCTTTTATTTCTCCGAATGTCTCTCATTTTTGTTCCTGCTAGTCCTAATTTTACACCATTTTCATTATTTTCCCAGAGATAAATTTGTTTTAATTTCCTCATATATTACAAAGATGCACAAATTGGTAGGCAAATTGGAAATTGTAAGTCGCCTTATGTTAGTGGGTGGTTGATATCGAGTTGAAACTGCAGACAAAGGCCTGCTTCCATGTTGAATGACTCTGTAACTCTATGTCCTATGTACAAATAGCTAATTTGACAAATGGCAAGTTTATTTATTTATACGTTCTTATTTCTTACCTTGGCACTTTTCTTCAAGTCTGGCAGCACTGTTTCAGTATAATTCTGTCATTTCCAGGTTAACAGCATGGCTGTGGTCTATGTGACGGCTACCCATTCTGGCTTTCCCCTACATTCGTTTGTACCACCTGCCATGCTTTTCCCATTTCAATCTGTAAAATTCAGTCTTTCAGACCTCACTCTCCACTTCTCATCTTTGAGAACGAATCAAACTTATATACACAATGGAAATATTGATTACTGCAAACAGTCACTGAATCAAAGTGAATAATATGTTTGTTATGATATTGTTACAGAAAGGGGCAAAGAAAACATAAAAGAAAATGGCGCACTTTTATAAAAAGCTTAGAAAAATGGGACACATATAATAGTTCAGTGAACATTTTAGGATTAGGTGCCTGTGTCTAATGATTTTTTTTTTACAGAATGCAGTTCATTGGAGATTCTACTCAACATTTCTAAAACCTCTAGTTAACTCATTGATACCCACATGGAAGACTGACTTTCAGTATTAGAAAGCAGCTACCATAAAAGTTATGAAACATGCATGTTCACATTCATTCTGTGCATACAGTCAAAGTACAGTAATCAAGAAGTTTTCCAGTTATGTTATAAAAAGCAGATTGTAGAAGGCTTCTATCACCTGTTTCAATATATGGGCTACTGTTGAATATGTGCAGTCAAATATCACGTAGAATTCCTTCCCCCTTTTCATCTGTTTCAGAAGAGGCTTAGCATCTCTGTTACCTGCCGGCAGCTGACGAATTTTAACTTTAATGTTGTATCTGGAGGGGGCTTTCATTAGTTCTTGTAATCGAATAAGACCTGGGAAATAAAAAGCCCAAGACTTTATAAAAACTGTATTAATTACACAAATCACAAATTCCACTCTATCTTCTGATTAACATCTATGATCAATCATTTTTCATATTTCTAAAATATTCAACTTACACCACTGAACATTTTCAAACCTCCTGCTGCCTGTGGGCACTCAAACTCAGGAATATTTCTAATACACACTGCTAACAGCTACTGGCTGATCCAGCTAAGTACTACGAAATGCCTCTCCAGCATTCCAAAGTCTAAAATGTATCCTCTTGGCACCTGTTTAAATAGATGATGGATTAGTTCAGTGATACAACTACAGGAGGGTCTCCGATGTACGAACACAATGGTGGCCTATGTATCGACTGCCTGAGGCTCTTTTGCAATCCTGCTCTCAGCCATAAAGGGCTTCACCTTTGCACAGAAAACAAAGTATCACATTATCACCTTAGCTCTCCACGTTTTATGTTTACACCTCAACATTTTCCATGTTCATTGAGAGCTTTAGTTCATGGATAGCAAGTGCTTTTAATTTTCTTCTAATGGCAACATCCCACTTATTCCTGGGAATTCCTGACGCACAAATATGCAAAGTGGAGAATGAACCTTCAGTGTGATACAAGAACCATAAGACTGAGAAACAGGGGATGCATCTACTTAAGAATTACCCACCCACATTTGAGGATTTGTCGGATGTTTGCAGTTCCCACATTAGCCTCACTGTCCATTTCAGGATTCACAAAAAACAGAGTGGAAACAAGTGCATTGGTGCTGCTTCCTGCACGCATGCTGAGCTCGTTGACTTTATTAACTTTGCCTCCAACTTTCACCCTGCCCTCAAGTTTACCTGGTCCATTTCCGACACGGCCCTCCCCTTTCTAGATCTTTCTGTCTCTGTCTCTGGAGACAGCTTATCCACTGATGTCTACTATAAGCCTACTGACTCTTACAGCTATCTGGACTATTCCTCTTCTCACCCTGTTTCTTGCAAAAATGCCATCCCCTTCTCGCAATTCCTCCGTCTCCGCCGCATCTGCTCTCAGGATGAGGCTTTTCATTCCAGGACGAGGGAGATGTCCTCCTTTTTTAAAGAAAGGGGCTTCCCTTCCTCCACTATCAACTCTGCTCTCAAACGCATCTCCCCCATTTCACGTACATCTGCTCTCACTCCATCCTCCCACCACCCCACCAGGAATAGGGTTCCCCTGGTCCTCACCTACCACCCCACCAGCCTCCGGGTCCAACATATTATTCTCTGCAACTTCCGCCACCTCCAACGGGATCCCACCACTAAGCACATCTTTCCCTCCACCCCCTCTCTGCTTTCCGCAGGGATCGCTCCCTATGCGACTCCCTTGTCCATTCGTCCCCCCCATCCCTCCCCACTGATCTCCATCCTGGCACTTATCTTTGTAAGTGGAGCAAGTGCTACACATGCCCTTACACTTCCTCCCTTACCACCATTCAGGGCCCCAAACAGTCCTTCCAGGTGAGGCATCACTTCACCTGTGAGTCGACTGGGGTGATATACTGCGTCCGGTGCTCTCGATGTGGCCTTTTATATATTGGCGAGACCCGACGCAGACTGGGAGACCGCTTTGCTGAACACCTACGTTCTGTCCGCCAGAGAAAGCAGGATCTCCCAGTGGCCACACATTTTAATTCCACATCCCATTCCCATTCTGACATGTCTATCCACGGTCTCCTCTACTGTAAAGATGAAGCCACACTCAGGTTGGAGGAACAACACCTTATATTCCGTCTGGGTAGCCTCCAACCTGATGGCATGAACATCGACTTCTCTAACTTCCACTAATGCCCCCACCCCCCCCCCGTACCCCATCCATTATTTATTTATATACACACATTCTTTCTCTCTCTCTCCTTTTTCTCCCTCTGTCCCTCTGACTATACCCCTTGCCCATCCTCTGGATTTCCCCCCCCCTTGTCTTTCTCCCTGGACCTCCTGTCCCATGATCCTCTCATATCCCCTTTGCCAATCAGCTGTCCAGCTCTTGGCTCCATCCCTCCCCCTCCTGTCTTCTCCTATCATTTTGGATCTCCCCCTCCCCCTCCAACTTTCAAATCTCTTACTAGCTCTTCCTTCAGTTAGTCCTGACGAAGGGTCTCGGCCTGAAACGTCGACTGTACCTCTTCCTAGAGATGCTGCCTGGCCTGCTGCGTTCACCAGCAACTTTGATATGTGTTGCGTGGAAACAAGTATCTTTGATTCTGTGTAGCTTCCTTCGAAAAAGATAGGCGGAAGTATAGGATGTCACTAATTCCCAAAACCTGACAAACATCCTATAGATTGGAGATGTTCTGAAACTGAATACTCCTTACCCTAAAATAAAAGAGTTTCAAACATCTTTTGACGTAATGTTGATGAAAAGTTCATGGATTAGAGATGTTTGATAATAGTGAATAGAGAAGAATATGATTGGCAATGTTGTAAGCTTACTTCCAAGAGGCAATAGTAGGTCCTAAATTCCCTGGATCCCAAATCAATAAAGTAGGAAAAATAACATAAATATTGGAGAAATTATCCATTTATCTTTGTAGAATAATCATATTTTCCAGATTTCCTCACGGTATAGATGAAGATCATTTTGGCCTCTCAAGTTCACACTTGCCCACACATCTTGTTCGCCCACTATTTTTACCAGTCACCTATTCTCCTTACATTTTTATCAACATCAATCCTACCCTCCACTCCTCTCCTACCTTACAGATCCTTCCACTTACCTGCACATTATATGTCAATTACCAATTTACATACCTTTAGGATTTGGAAGAAACCAGAGCACCCAGGGAATACTTACTTGGAGAACATAAAAACTCCACACAGTCTACATTGGTGGTGAGATATGAAACAGGATCTCTGGAATAATCAGGCACCAGCTTGGTTAGCTGTGCCACGGTTCTAACTTGTGTGTTATATTTCTCAGTGTACATTCCTGGAAACAACCCATGTAGCTTAGAGTTCTGTACTAATTCAGGATGAAACTCAACAGTGAACCTCTTTCCAGACCAGCTTAGCAAATATGCATTCCACAAGTAGACGGAAGATAGCTTCATCCCCAAAGCAGCTGCTCAAGAACAGCACGCAATGCTGCCAACACTCCAGCTGTGCAATTATGCACAGTGTCAAGAACCATTCTCATCACTGGTCAAGCAATGCCTTAGCTCATCTGAATGTTCCCGTGGTGGAGCATTCTGCCAAATGATCTGGACCGTCTCTTCAGGGGACATCTGATTAGATCCACCATTTCTTTTTCTCTGCAGAGCGTACATAGATTAGCTCATGGTCAAAGGTGTTCCTGCATACAGAAGTTCATAAACATATACAGTATTTCCCTCAGCTGACTCTCACTGAATACTAAACAAACAACGCTCTGCAGTTTTCAAAGCAAAAATGCTCAGTAAATTGTATCTCCACAATATCTCTCTAGTCACCAACAAATACATTTTCACTTGCACTACTGACATTTCCAAACTAACATAGTTACCATGCGGAAATTTTTGTTGCTGATTTATATATTTTGCATTGTTACTTTCAGACAGTGTTTCTGTTCCCATCCCAACATCAAATGTTTTGAACCATTTGGACAAGATGAAACATTTCATATCCCTTTGCTACACTTAGTTATTGGAATATTCTAAAGTACTTAATATGAAGACCGATGAAACATAAAATAAGGTATCAGTAGATTAGAACCCCGAGGAGCAAACAAATTGCACCAAACTTAGATTTTCATGCCTTGAAAGAAACCATCTATGTAGTTATGCAATAAGGACTTGCTCTTGTTACCTTGGATGAGAGAACTCTGTTAAGAGCACATAGTAGCTGGTATGTAGTGGCCAATCCATGTGGAGAGCATTCACACAGAGCTATCTTCCACTCCTCAAAACTGGAGTGAAGGCATGTTATCCTCAATCTGAGGGACTGTCTATGAAGAAGATGTTGGTAGTTGAGTTTATAATAAAGGATCAAATCGTCAATCACTTAGAGAAGCTAAAGTTAATCAAGACCAGGCAGCAGAGTTGATGAGTATGGTCTGTAAACACCAGGTGAATCTTGTACATGGAAATTAACCTGTTTTTGTTCATCTTGAATTGTGTGAGAGTGCTGTGCATAACAAAATTTTTTTTTGATTTAGTGACCTATTGTATCTGGACAAATCCAGTAACAGTAAAATATGAATAATATAATTGAAAATGAAATTCTGGAATAACTTTACTGGATTTCATCAAAGTAGCAACTGGAAGAATAGAATCTTAACAATTAGATCTCTTACATAAGGTGATGGTCTACATTCCATTCAAAAATATTGAAGGAAGCAAGCTATTTGTCTCACAGTGTTTGAGCTCTAAGAGATTTACATAAACTTAAAAACTCATCCTCTGATACAATGGATTAGGTTGTTTGCTCACAGAAATTTTCAATGCTGATTTGTCCTTGATCCTCCCTCACTGGAGTGCTTCATATTTTATATTAATTTGGTTTATGATTTATTCTCTAGAAAATGTAGAAGACATATATATAATATATAATATGTTTGCTGAGAAGATACCTATTTTCCAATTGAATCTATTTTCTTACTTAATGAAGCGCTATCAACTGGATGAAGTGGCTTCAGGAAAGTGGTGGTGTGGTGGGGTGGGAGGAGAGGAGCTTGTTGGCACAAGGAGACCATGCAAAAAAAAAACAAAAATGCAGAAGGGCTAGAGATTATTCAACTCTCTGTGGTAGAGCCCAATGGAAAACAAATTCAAAGTTCAAAGTAAATTTATTATCAAAGAACATATATGTCACCATATACAACCCTGAGATTCACTTTCTTACAGTGATACTCAGCAAATCCAAGAACCATAATAGAGTCAATGAAAGACTGCAACCGACAGGACGGAGAAACAACCAGTGTGCAAAAGACCACAAAACTGTGCAAATACAAAAGAAAACAATAAATAATAATAGTTAATAAATAAATAAATAAGCAGCAAATATTGAGAACATGAGATGAAGAGTCCATGAATGTTAGTCCATTGGTTGTGGGAATATTTCAATGAAGGGGCAAGTGAAGTTGAGTGAAGTTATCCCCACTGATTCAAGAACCTGATGGTTGAGGGGTAATAATTGTTCCTGAACCTGGCCGTGTAAGTCCTAAGGCTCCTGTACCTTTTTCCTGATGGCAGTAGCAAGAAAAAAACATGACCTGGGTGGTGGAGGTCCCTGATGATGGATGCTGTTTTCCTATGACAGTGTACCTTGTAGATATACTCAATGGTGGGGAGGGCTTTAACCATGATGGACTGGGCCATATCCACCATTTTTTGTAGGATTTTCCATTCAAGGGCATTGGTATTTCCATATCAGGCTATGCCACAGCCAGTCAATATACTCTCAACCACACAACTTTACAAGTTCATCAAAGTTTTTGCTGTCATTCTAAATCTTCAGAAACTTCTAAGGAAGTAGTGGCACTGCTGTGTTTTGCTCGAAATTGCACTTAAGTGCTGGGCCTAAGACAGGTCCTCTGAAATAATAACACTGTGGATTTTAAGGTTGCTGACCCTCTCCACCTCTGATCCTCCTATGAGGACTGGCTCATGGGCCTCTGGTTTCCTCCTTGTGAAATCAATAATCAGCTCCTTGGTCTTGGTGACACTTGCTGACAGTTGTAATGGCACCACTCAGTCAGATTTTCAATCTCCCTCCTATATGCTGATTCATTACCACCTTTGATCCAGCCAGGTGCCAACAGCAAACTTAAATATGGCTTTGGAACTGTACTTAGCCGCACAATCATAAGTGTGAAGTGAGTAGAGCAGAGGACTAAGCACACAGCTTTATGGTTCACCTGTGCTGCTGGAGATTGTGGAGGAGATGTTGTTGCCAATCCAAACTGACCGTGGTCTGCAAATGAGGAAATTGAGAATCCAATTGCACACAGGGGTATTGAACCTAATTGATAAGTTCTGAGGGGATGATAGGATTGAATGCAGAGCTTCAGTTAATAATGAGCATCCTGATGTATGCATCTGTGCTACCCAGATGTTCCAAAGTTGACTGAAGAGCCAGTGAATTGGCATGTGTTGTGGACCTGTTGCACTGGTAGGCAAAATGAAGTGGATCCAAGTTGCTTCTCAGGCAGGAGTTGATATGTTTCATCACCAGCTTCTCAAAACACTTCATCACTGAGGACATAAGTGTTGCTGGACGATAGTCACTGAGGCAGGTTACCAGACTCTTCTTAGGTACCACCATAATTGAAACCTGCTTGAAGCAGGTGGGTACCTTAGACTGCTGAAGCAAGAGGTTAAAGATCTCAGAGAATACTCTAGCCAGTTGATCAGTGCAGGGCTTTGTACTCAACCACGTATCCAAACTAGGCTAGACGCTTTCCATGGGTTCACCCTCCTAAAGGATGCTCGCACGTCAGCCTCAAAGACTGAAATCACCGTGTTATTGGTGGCTGTGGGAGTTCGTGTTCTCCACTTTTTGATGGTGAAAGCAAGCATAGAAGGCATTGAGCTCAACTGGAAGCAAAGCTCTGCTGTCACTTGCGTCACGATTTAACTTTGTAAGAGGTGATAGCGTTCAAGCCCTGCCACAGATGTTGAGCATGCTTCATTGATGCAGGTTTAGTCCCGAATTGCCACTTCACCCATGAGATGGCTTTCTGGAGATTGTACCTGGACCTCTTGTATCTTACTTGGTCACCAGATCTGAATGCCTCTCATCTGGCCCTCAGCAGATTGTGGATCTCATAGTTCATCCAGGACTTCCAGTTAGGGAAGACTCAGAATGATTTTGTGGAGACAGATTTGTCTATGACTATTTTTATCTAGTTCATGACAACTGTGGTGTATTCATTCAGATCCACTGATGAGTCATTGAACACAACTCAGTCTACCGACTCAAATCAAACATAGGAAATATACCATAGGTTTGATATTGGAAGTTCATTTAACATTTACCAAAGTAATACACAAAAGATTTATGGTAAAGCTTCAGACATTAGGAACTACTGACAATGTAACTATTGTCATTGGGCTTTGTGGGGGTCGGTGGATGGAAGAAATGTTATGGAGATGGAAGCTATGATTAAAAACCAGAAAGCAAAGGATTGGACAAGGTTATGTCCTATTTGGGCTACTCATTACTTTTATACATACCTCTCGTCTAGATTTATCAATTAAGGAAATAGCGTTTATGAGAAATAGTTGGGAGAATTGCCAAAAGATTCATGAGGATAGTAAAATGGTCAACAGAACAGGCAAATGAATGGAAATTAAAATTATTTTGGATATAAGCAAAGCGATCTTCTTGAGGAAACAATATATCCACCTTCAATGGACACAAATAGGGCATCAGATGACTGGAGGACAGCAGGTGTTGTTTTCCTTTTGAAAGAAGCCAGTATGGAAAAACTGGTAATTGTAGGCCTGCAAGCTGAACATAAGTGATAGGAAGATATTGGAAACAACTGAGAGAGAGGATGAATAGTGACTTGGAAATGCATTGACTAATCTGACTGTAAAAATGGCTTTGTCAACAGCAGATCCTATCTGGCCAATGTCACCGAGTTCCTTGCAGAGGTAGCAAAGTGTATTCACAAGGGTAGGGCAGTAGATGCGATTTACAAGGACTTTAGTAAAGCCTTTTACAAAGTCCCAATTGTGCGATTGGTTCAAAGGGTTATGGTTCATGGGATCCAGGGCAAACTGGCAAACTGGATCCAGAATTGTCATAGCAATAGGAGTCAGAGGACCATGACAGAGAGTTGCTTTCGGATGCCTGTGACTAGTGGTGTCTCACAAGGATCAGTGCCTGCACCCTAGTTGTTTGTAATATGTACAAATGACTTGGATGCAGATGTGGGTAGATAACACAAGGTTTGGTGGGCTCGTTGATTGTATGGAGGATAGTTTCAGCCTGCAGAGGGATATGAATCTTTTAGTGAAATAGACAGACAAATGTGTACTGAGGCATTCACTATGAAGGGAAGGATTTTAAGGAGGGACCTCAGAGTTCAAGTCCATAAATCCTTGATGCTGGCAATGGTTAGGAAGCTATACCAGAATGTCATCCCCATTTGTCAGAGCATTGAATATAGAGTGAGGAAGGTTATAAAACCTTGATCAGACCCTGGTTGGAGAATTATGCACAGTTCTGGTCACCAAGGTATGGGAAGGATATGATAGCGCTGGAGAGAACTCAAAGGAGATTTGCCAGGATGTTGCCTGGGAAGGAGCAGTTCAATCATTAGAAAAGGCAGCAGAAGCTTTATTTTTTTCCTCTCTGAAGCAGAAGTGGTTAAGGAGGGACATGACTGAAGTATATAAATTTATGTTGGGAATAGACAGGATAAACTGCAGGAAACTTTTTTTCCATAAACACATATATAGAGCATAAGATCGTATGCACAGCACTGGACAGTGTATTTGGCCCATGATATTGTGCCAATCTTGAAGCCAATTAATACTCAATGTCCTCCTCCTTTGTATCATCCATACCCCTCCATTCTCTTCCTATTTATGCGTCTATTTAAAAGCCTCTTAAACTCCAGCAAACTGCCTATTTCTACTACTACCCTTGGTAAATGCAGTCCAGGCACCTACCACTCTCTACATTACCTCTCACGTCACCCTTAATTCCCACCCCCGCCCCCCCGCTTTACTTTAAAAGCCTGTCCTCCGGTGCTTGACATTTCAGTCCTGGGAAAAGATCTTGTCTACCATATCTACGCCTCTCATAATTTAAAAAGAATTTCCATCAAATCTTCTCAGCCTCTAATGCTCTAAGGAGAACAACCCAAGTGTGTCCAACCTTTCCTGAAAACTCATACTCTCTAATCCAGGTAGCATCTTGGTAGGCCTCTTCTGCACCCTTTCCACACATCTACACCCTTCCTGCAACCAGATAAACCTACAGAACATAGGCTCAATATAAGGGAGAAGAAATTCAGAGAGGAGATGATGTGGGTGTTCATCACCAAGAGATCAGAATGTGCCTTTAATGCACCCCTGAGAGAATGGTTGAAGATGGGTCTTAATGAGCACGCAGTGCACTTAAGAATAGGGGGCCATGACCAAAGTACTGGGCAATGGTTTGGCAGCAGAAGAGGACCAAGAGAACCAAAAGTAAAAAATTACACAAGTTATTAGAAGTTGCTGGACAAGAATAATCAGAAGACTTCAAGAATTAAAAAACACAAGTTCAACTGTTGGAGTTGTAATTAATGGATTTGTACACAAAATCAAGGAATCACAGTTGATCACACACCAGATGTTTAACCATTCTGCAGTTGGAGTCATGTGCAGAGAGTTATGTGTTTACAAAAATGCAATAATCAAAGGAGAAGATGCATTAAAAATATATTCCAATGTCACTGCAAATGAGTAACAATTTTTTTTCTTTCTACTGTACCAAGTAAGTTTTAAGTCTTTAGAAGAAAAGGAAATTTTAATACAGTTTACACTAGTTATCAAAATGGTAATTGCTAAGTATTTAAATGTGAATAACTGCTAGAAGAAAACTTTACAGTGAAGATGTTTATGGTGTAGAATTTTCTGCCTAATCACTGAAGTAAGGGAATGAGTCTTTTTAAAAGGAAATCAGATTATTCATTGAAAAGAAATGACACTATAAAGTATGGATGTTTTGAGAGTATACCATTGATCATGCAGAGGAAGTCATCAATGTAGGCAGGGCCAAATGTCCTGTAACATTCCATGATTCTATGAGCACAAAAATGAATGGAATAGGGAACAAATTTATGTTCAGTTAGATTCAAGTATACAATTCCTGCATTATGGACGTCTTTTGTCTCTTGGCATGGAAAACTACTTGGTTTCACACTTCCACCAAAATATCTCTCAAAAGACTCAGCACCTTCTGACTCATCATCCTTTATGGAGTATTTAATCAAGATCATTTCTAATTTTCCTTAATCTTCATCTTGCTACAGAAAATGATCTTCCTCTTCTAAATGTGCATTCTGCAACTCTATCATTTCCAAGTGGCATCAGAACACTGTTCCTTCAGAAAGGTGTATCTAATTAACCAAGGATGGTCCAGGCATGAATCTGGTTCAAGCTCTACTGCAATAAGAGTTGCAATGTTATTCAAAAAATACAGATTTAATTTCAGTTAGAGGTCTTTTACAACTTTCCACCCCAGGAAACAGGCTGACTAAACTAAATGACTAAATGATTGAAACAGGCAACATTAAGAAAAATCCGATCTTATTTATCCCTCTTCAATTCTTACATGGCTGGCATAAAAGTAGCAGATTACATTGGTGCCTCTCAAGCCACCTACTAAGGCTGTCTTGGAGATCAAATAGCTACGGTTACAGATCCCGCAACTCACCTAAGTCATAGAGACACTGAATTAAATAGTAATAGCAGGATAACATCTGACCGGGCTAAGCTACTAATTTTCTACCACACTTATATCACCTTAAGGTTACATTTGGTGTGAAACTTGAAACAAAATAAAAGCATAAATTCGAGTTACACCGGACACTGTGAAGTTCAATAACAGTTTCAACGGATGTAGTAATGATTGGGAATGAAACCTAGACAGGCTCTGAAGCATATCATTTAAATCTTAATTGGACACCACTTACAATCCTTATTAGTAAAGTAAATCATCCCTCATTTTACTGTTTAAACTGGTTCTACTACTAACAGAACAATTATAGCATCAGGTATTTAGGTTTCTAGTTAAATTAATTAGATATGAATAATTCAATATTTCTCAAGACATCAAAAATAATTGGTTGCAACTTATAATAATCAGTAGAATATTATGTGATACACAAAGCTGTGTGCCCATCAGGTGAAATATGCAGTACTCCATTTTAAATTTAACGTTATGTACTGAAGCATTAAAATATTGTTTATTCAAGGTTATTGTCAAAGTGTATAAATTCCATGAAAATAAAGTTTTTTGGTAGTAGCGGAGTGTACTACATCCATTACAAAGACAGGGCTGCTCAGTCTTTCAAAGGTAGAGGAGGTGGAGCCTGTTTCACGATAAGGTCATCGTGGTGCATGTGTCATTCATTCAATCTCTCAAGGGGGTTTTCCTCCATTATCCTGGTAGCGGTCAATATTCTACCCCACCAACGTCAGGCAGGCACTGGAGGAGCTGAGCACTGTGATCAGCAGTCACAAAAGTACATGGACTTTTTCAATCTTATGGTTTTTATATTCTATGCTTTTGCCCATTCTTGCTCATTGTTTTTTGCGTGGGGAAGTGGGGTTCTGAGGGGTCAATGTTCTTGTTGCGTTTTGTTAGCTTTTCTTGTACAGGGGAGGGGGATTTTTGCGGGCCAATATTCTTGTCATGGTTTGTGCGGGGGAGGGGGACTTGAGGGTCAATGTTCTTGTGTTTTATGTGGGGGGAGGCGGGTCCACTTACCCTGACATCAGTAGTTGGGAAGATGCTGTGGAGGCCAAACCATTGAGTATATTTAAAGCAGAGTTTGATAGTTTCTTGATTAGACAAGGCATCAAGGCTAACTGGGAGAAGGCAGGAGAATGGAGTTCAGAGGGATAATAAATCAGCCATGATGGTATGTTGGAACAGACTAAATGGGCTCAATGGCCTAATTTTTCTCCTGTGTTATGAAATTTGCCTTTTGTCACAATAGGTCAATAGCGGATGCAATCTCACTGGCTCTCCACTCGGCCTCCGACCTCTTGGAGAATTGCAATACTCATGTCAGGCTTCTGTTTATTGATTACAGCTCAGCATTCAGCACCATCACACCCTTAGTACTAGTTAACAAGCTCTGAAACCTGGGCCCCTCTACCTCTGCAAACGTACCCTTGCCTTCCTCATTTGGAAAATCACAGTCAGTGCAGATCAAAGATAATATCTTCTCCTTGCTGACAGTCAACACCCACACAACTCAAGGATGTGAGCCTAGCCCACTGCTCTACTCTCTCTATGCCCATGACTGCATGGCTAGGTACAGCTCAAATCGCAATGACATAGCTATTGTCGGCAGAATTTCAGATGGTGATGAGGATACGTACAGGAGTGAGATAGATCCGCTGGTTCATTGGTGTTACAATAACAACCTTGCACTGAATGTCAATAAGACCAAGGGACTTATTGTGGACTTCAGGAAGGGGAAGATGAGGGAACACACTCCAGCACACTTCAAAGGATCAGCAATGGAAAGGATGAGCAGTTTCAAGTTCCTGGGGGTCAACACCTCAGAAGATCTAACGTGGGCCCAACGTATCAATACAACTGCAAAGAAGGCACGGCAGTTGCTGTCTTTCATTTGGAGTTTGTCACCAAAGACTCTAGCAAGATTCTACAGATGTGCCGTGGAGAGCATTTTAACTGGAGCATCACCGTCTGGTCTGGAGGAGCTGCGGCACAGGATTGGGAAAAGATGCAGGAAGTTGCTAACTCAGCCAGTTCCATCATGGCCACTAGCATCCAGGCTATCTTCAAGAGGCAATGCCTCAAGATGTCAGCATCCATCGTTAAGGACCCCCATCACCCCAAACATGCTCTCTTCTCATCAGTACCACCAAAGAGGAGGTACAGGAGCATAAATACACATCTCAGCATTTTAGGAACAGCTTCTTCCCCTCCACCATCAGATTTCTGAATGGACAGCGAACCTATCTACTGTGCACGACCTCACTATTTTCCCTCTCTTTTTGCACTATTTATTTAATTTAATTTTATGAACCCCCTGGTTTCCTTGGCTACATAAGTCTAGGGAAGACACTTTCCGGTCCTGCCAAACTCATGAGATTGAGACGGCTCTTCCACCCCAAACCCTGGTTTATGTGGATGCTGTGTCATTTGCTACCCTGTTACAAATTAATGCCATGAAATGACAGACAGTACACTGCATATGATTAAAGGAATTAAATTTATGAATCTTAACTTAAGGGTTAGTAGAGAAAAACAAAAAGAAAAGGGCCCATTTTAATTAAACAGTCAAATGTGCACAAGTTGAACTTCTTGAACTTCTCTGTCACTCACGGTCTGGACCCTCGGACTGCGTGAAAGTTCACAACACCTTCCAAACATCGCTCGCAATCCATCTCTAACAACGGGTCTCCCCCCGGGTCATATCCTACAACTGGTTCTCCCCAGCATCTTCTCTCTTCATCTCCCACCGAACAAAAGCCCCCAAGACCAACCTCAATGTCCCTCACAAAAAAAACCTCCCCCCCAGTTCCACCATCCTAGTTGGACGGCACACATTCCTCATCATCCCTTATCTTCAACAATAACCCAAACAGGCTGAAAGCCGAACAGACTGCTCTTACAGAACTGCTAAATGAAATACCTACAGCATAAGAGTAAAGATGTTGTGAACCAGGGCATTTTATTTATATATATATATATATATATATATATATATATATGTATATTCCTTATTGTCATTTATGGTGTTATAATTATGTATTGCACTGTAGTGCCACCACAAAACAACAAACTTTACTACATACAGGTATGCAGTGATATTAAGCATAATTCTGATTCTATAAGTTAACATAAACTTAAATTAACATTGCAAATGACAGAAAGAAACACCTTAAAACATATTGGAGTTTGAATATTTACCTGTGCTATCTTCATAAACAATGGTAATTGTCTTCCATTTGTAGTACTGCACCAGGTCCAGGATGGCTCTGCTAATAGATGTATATTCTGGATAAAGGTTAATGAAGAATGAGTCCTTCTGATCTAGTATGGGATGTTTCCAACGTGTCTGGATGTGTGGAACTTCCATTGCATTAGAGATAGATTGAACCGCACTTATTGAAGAACTGTGGGATGGTCCAAACACAGCTGCTACTCCTAGAGTAAGCTGATCACAAGCTAGTGGGTTGTAAAGAAATAATTCAGTCACTCTATACTGGTAATGCAAGACCTTTAGATTTGAAAGTTAGACGTACTCAACAGTTAAGAGGGTTGGATTTTTAATCATAGTTATAAGTTCTGAATAACAGGGCTCATTAGACCTGGTACACAATAATTCCTAGATAATTCTAAATTTAAATGTGGGGCTTCTTCAAATAGAGATCCTGATCCAAGTCAGGTGTGAATTTTCATCAGAGTGAGGTCTGCAGAGAGTTTAGCTGCATTAAGCATATAAATGGGATTGTGCAAGTTTAGGCTCAACCAATTGAAATGAGACAAAGGCAATTTTTCTCCCCCCCCCACCTTTCAATTTTCATGGTCAGTAAACTTTCCAGAAATGTGAAAGTACTCTTGGAGGAGAACTATCCCTAGTCCAGCTAACCTTCAGGTTGTGCTGTAAAGGCACCCAGCTGATGGAGTTAAACTTTCTTGCTTGCTGTTTGCTGCCACATATATTTTTGGGTATAAACATGAGTTTAAAAATACTTAGAACAACTTAAAATGAAAGCAGGTAGGTGATATCATTATATTTATGGCCAATCTAATTCTTCCATCTAACCCTTTATCTAAAAATAAGGTATGTGGAGTCTCTTTGTTTCAGAATTTTGCATTTTAGTTTCTTGATACAAAGTCAACCCAATCAATTCTGAGATTTACAATTCAACCCATAATATAAGAAAGCAATAATGGAATATATAGTACTCACCCCGTCTTGAAGCTTCAAAGCTGTCATAAAGATTAATTCTCTGTATGTCATATGTGAGTGTGGCATTAGGCATCAAAGTCTTATTTCTGTTTATACTGGTGATTGCAAACTTGAAGGCCATCTCCTCAATACTAATTGGCTCATTTTCAGTAGTTTCAAAAATACCTCCTAAAAGAAAACACACAGTTTAGCATTGTTTTTGAAGTTTAGTTGAGATCAGAAATATGTTCACATTGAATAATATTCTTTCAAAGTAAAATATACACATACTGTTAAGCATTTACTTTCAGTATGACTTGACCAAGGAGTCCAAAGAACAGAGAAGCAGCTTTTCTCTCCTTCTCAGCACATGCTAGTTAGATAGAACCACACACTGTACCTTGATTGCATTCACCAAACCCAAACTATAAGGATCTGCATTATAACACAAGTTGGACTGGGAATGTGCCTGGAAGTTGCAGCATACAACTTGACCCAACAAATTACTTTGGCAAGTCCAGCTTCCACCACCTCCAACTTATTTGACAGAAAATAAAATACTTTTTAAAATTCAATGCAAGACTTCTTTGAGTCTGCTAACACCTGAAACTTCCAAACAAATTCCAAAAGGCTGTGAACTACAGATGGAATGGGCCATGTTGCAGTCCCTTGTTCACGTTAGGAAACGTTCCCCTTCTGTTCCACAGAAGAAAGAATCCTAGATACATGCCCAATGGCATACAAAATCCGAACAGATCCTAATTCCCCTGTTCAATGATTTCCTTGCACATTGGGAGGCGAGCAGGAAGGAAGGAGATGGAAGAATCCACCCTCATACTACTCAGGACAGGCAGAACTATCTTGAAAATATAGCAAACCCACATTGGATTTTAGCCCATACTTCTTCCCATCACTACCAAGCTTACTTAGATCAATGATTTTATTTTATTTGTAATTGCTACATTAATAAATATAAGGTAATCAATAAATGGATGGAAATAGTTGTGTCTGAACAGAGTCATGTTTCTGAATACTTATGCATGTCAATTTTTTAATTAATTGAGAGATGCAAGTCCCATATTTTAACTAATCCCAAAATGCATGATAACTTTGGAAGAGATTCATCCTCAATCGCAAAGTCAGGAGTCGTGCTCCATTTCTAAAAACTGACACTTTTAGCATGTGTGATTTGAGATGAGTTTCTGCCTCGTGAGGTTTTCTGCAATAGGAAGTATTAATGTGCCATCTTACCCATTTGAAATGTGACACACCATTCAAGACTTCCAACTATATTGATTCCTCTTTCAACCTGATTGATTGATGAAACTAGTTGGCAAAGGTACACACCAAACAAGCTGGATATATTAGTGCCTGTTTCTCATATGCAGATTGTCCTTGCTTCGATTCCCCACTGAAATTGTGCACAGTGAAAAAAACAGACACGGCACTTGCATGCCCAATTCATTTTAAAACATCACACAGTTTTATGGCCTCAGTGTATACCTGGTGTCACAAGTCATACACTGCAAATATCTTCCCTGACAGTCACAAATTGATGTATTTGGATGTAACCACCAATGAACATCACAGAAGATCCAGGAGCTCATTGCAGTTATTTTGTTGTAGTTTGTATCCAAAGGTACACGTTACTAACATCAGGAGGCACTGACTCGCTATCTTCAGAATTGACTGCAGACTGCCCAAACACTTTGCAAATTGTTCTTGAACTATCAGAAAAATTATCAAAATTTTTTTGTGATTATGCCAACAAACTCCCATCCCCATTATATTCTGACTCTCCCGGTACCCAGCTGTTAGCAGTCTCATTCAAAAGGTTCCTAAGTGGTATTGTATTTGTAAAAACTCCAAATTCAATGTCTCTGGCTGATGTGCTCTATGCCAGGGTTAACAAAAACACTATCATTAATTGGTCGAATTAGTGCTATTAAAATGATAGTTCTACCGAAATTCTTATATATATATATTTAAAGCAGTTCCTTCATTTGTTCCTATATGGTTTTTTGATAGAATAGACGCTAAAATTTTATCCTATATTTGGAACAACAAAAATCCTAGATTGAGTAAACCTTTATTGCAGAAATTAAAAAAGGATGGTGGTATGGCTTTGCCAAATCTTAGACTGTACTACTGGGCAATTAATATTCGATATATTACCTGTTGGATTCATTATTCAGACATATATGACTGTCCTTTATGGGTGGATTTGGAGAAAAACTCGGTGAAGGGGTCTTGGCCTTGGCCTCTTTACTGGGAGCTCCTCTTCCTTTTCTGCTCTCTAAGATTGGTAGACAAGACCTTAATCCTATTATTAAACATACATTAAGAATTTGGTTTCAGTTTCGCAGATTTTTTAAATGAAATAATTTTGTCCTTTCTAGTAAAATATATCATAATTTTTTTTTACACCATCAATTTTAGATCAGGCTTTTTTAATTTGGAAAACCAAAGGAATAATAACTTTTTTCGGATTTGTTTATAGGGGATTGTTTAATGTCTTTTACTCAGCTAGCGGATAAATTTGATTTATCCAATGCACACCTCTTTAGATATTTATAAATTAGGAATTTTTTACATACTTTGCTTCCAAACTATCCCTCCGCTTATCCATCTACTATAATAGATACCCTCTTCCAGGTTAAACTGCTCCAAAAAGGATTAATAGCTTCAATTTATAAATGGTTATTGAATTTACGAACGATATCTAACGATAAAATTAAAGCTGCCTGGGAATTGGAATTTCAAGAGTTACTTTCAGATAATCAATGGAGTAAAATTTTTCATCTGGTAAATACTTCATCTATTTGTGCCTGTCATTCTTTGATACAGTTCAGGGTAGTACATCGGGCACATATGTCAAAGTATAAATTAACCCATATTTTTCCCAATATTACTCCTATTTCTGATAGATGTAATACTCAGGTGGCCACATTAACTCACATGTTTTGGTCTTGCATGAAGTTGGAGAATTTTTGGAAAGATGTTCTTAAAACCTTATCAAAAGAGCTGAGTCTGGATTTACAACCAAACTTATTTACAGCTATTTTTGGGATTATTCCATCGGAAGCAGGATATACTCCTGCTCCGCTCAGCAGATGATAGCCTTTTCAACCTTATTGGCTAGGAAAGCCATTTTACTTAAATGGAAGGACCCCAACCCTCCTACCGCCTTTTATTGGCTTTCCTCTATCATGTCCTGTTTAAGTCTAGAGAATATAAGAAGTCGGACATTGGATACATCCTTTAAATTTGAAGAAATCTGGTGACGTTTCATTCAATATTTTCATATGATCTGATTTTTGTACTGATTCTCTACCAGCTATTTTTTCAGAACCTTGGATTTGATCAGAGAGTCTCTCTTCTCTTGGTTTTTCTCTCAGGATGGACTGCCCAGTCCTTTTTTTCTGTTTAGAATAGTGCTTTTTTTCTTTTTTTATATATATATAAAAATTTCTAATAGTCCTTCCTTTCTTCGTAAATTGATAAGAGGAGAATGAACTACATTCTTTTTTCTTTCTGTATTATACATTCTATATCAAATTTATACTTTGTAGATCAACACTGTGTGATTCTGATATTGTTTATTTTACCTTCTGTATGTACTACTACTGACATATATCAGAGATATTCTCCTCCTGTTTGTATACACACTTAAAAAAAAAAATCAATAAAAAGATTGAAAAAAGAAAGAAACTGTGGGAAGCCAGGCATGGTGATGCATTATGTCATTTGTCATCATCAGCATCATCACTCCTTTCCTTCTCAAATTCCCTCCTGCAATATTTCCCCCTCTTCTGGGGCCATGGGGGAGGTGGCGTGGGGGTGGAATTTGCAGCCCTGCAGAAGAAGAGGGCAGCGCAGCCGGTAGGACCACTGCTTCAAAGTTCCAGTGACCCCTGTTGAGTCCTGACCTGAGGGAGAGGGAATACAACGTGCTGGGGTGTGTTGTATGCACAAAAAAGTAATTGTCAACATCAAAGGAAGTTTTTCGTTACTCTCCAGTTCACATTGACATAAAGTGCGAGATCATGAAATATCTTCTGGCATTACTTCATAGTCTGGGGATTCTCATTCCTGGAGGTGATTAGAAGGTTGTCTACTTCTACTAGACTTATTGAATTGCAGTCCTAGTGAATCTCCGGACACCCTCACAGAATATCCTTTCTGGCCTCTCTCTCATTTACAACATCTTCAAAGTCTCTTTCAGTGCCCCTCTTACCCCGGAAAAAGAAACAAACTTTGAGGTGGACTTTGTAAATGTAGTAAGCAGAAGTAAGCAAGCAGCGGAAACAAAAGGCAGTGAGCAAGGTCAACCTTCTGTCCAGTGTTAAAAGGCCAAATTTAAAAGTGCTCAATCTTAATGGACACTATTCTGCAACACGGCAGCTGTGTATAAAGAGTTGTAAACAGGTTTAAACTAATGATGTGACTGTAGCATAACCAAAAGATGGCCATTGAATATTCCAACATCTATGGCACTGAACAAAAGGAACCAGGAGACAAAGTAGGCCATTTAGCCCCTCAGACCTGCCCTCCCATTCAATATAATTACGACTGATTAATGCTGGCCTCAACTCTTGTGCTTGTTCCACAGCATTTTTTCCAATTATTTCTACCGAAATGACACAGCCTTTCTTTCCTGCTTGTCCTTGGCTCCATTGCCCATTTAGTGTAAAGTTAGCAATTCTGGTTCCCTTGATTTCAATACATTTCAGTAAATGTTTCTTATTCTTCTGAAACTTAACAGTTCAATCCAATCTCCTTGTCCCTAATGCAGTTTACTTAAATTAAAACTAATGTCTATGATTTCAGTCAAACTGTCTTCTCCAGTTTCCACTGGTCCATTATCTCCCAAATTAATTTCTGGAACAAATTTTTGTTTGTTTACTCATTTGGCACCAGAACTGGCAGATCAGAAAATGAACAAGCTATGGCTTTTTATTCAAGTCTGATTGTTTTCTTTAAACAAGAGCAGTGATTCAGCCACATTTGGCTGATGGAAGTCCCTTTGGCTACACTTTTATTTGCCTCTGATAGAATGCAAAATACCAAGAAACAATAATATAGTAGTTGGAATAAATCTCTTCCTCTACTCTCCAAACTTAATAAACTCTTAATAATAAAAACATAAAATGTGGAAGCACTCGACACATAGCATGACAACTGTCAAAAGGAAAAATGAGTCAATGGTACAGGTCAAAATTTTTCTTTCTCATTGTCTTCTCTGCTGAAATCTATTTCAAAGTTCGAAGTAAATTTATTATCAAAGTACATATATGTCACCATTCATTTTCTTGCGGGCATACTCAATGAACTCATAGATCAATAACCACAACAAGATCAATGAAAGACCGCACTAACTTGGGCATTCAACCATTGTGCAAACGACACCAAACTGCCCAAGTACAAGAAGAAATTATTATTATTAATAATAATGATAATAAAGAATAAATATCAAGAACATGAGATTGAAAGTGAGTCCATTGATTTTGGGAAAATTTCATTGAGGGGAGTGAGTGAAGTTATCCCCTCTGGATCAACAGCCTGATCGTTGAGGGCTACTAACTGTTCCTGCACCTGGTGATGCGAGTCCTGAAGATCCTGTTCCTTCTTCCTAATGGCAACAGTGAGAAAAGAGCACGTCCTGGGTGGTAGGGGTCCTTGAAGATGCATGCTTCTTCTTGTAACAGTGTTTTGTGCATTTAGGTGTGCTCAATGTAGCGGAGAGCTTTACCCATTACGGACCGGGCTGTATCAATTACTTTTTGTAGGATTTTCTATTCAAGGGCAGTGGTGTTTCCATACCAGGCAGTGATGCATCCAGTCAATATTTTCTCTAATACACATCTTTGCAAGTTCATCAAAGTTTTAGATGTCGTGCTGAATCTTCACAAACTCTCTAAAAGTAGAGAAACTGCCTGCTTTCTTTGTAATTGCACATGTACTGGGCCCAGGATAAGTCTGCTCAAATAATAACACCGAGGAATTTAAAGTTGCTGACTCTCTCCACCTCTAATCCTCCAGTGAGGACTGACTCCAGTTTCCTTCTCCTGAAGTCAACTATCAGCTTCCTGGTCTCGCTGACATTGAGTAAGAGTTTGTTGTTATGCACCACTCAGCCAGATTTTTAATCTCCCTCCTAAATGCTAATTCATCACCACCTTTGATTCAGCCTACAACAGTGGTGTCAATGCTCATTTCATAAGCAGTGACAAGAGAACAGTACGGAGAGCACTAATAATTCAAAGTGTCTGCAGAAGTATTAAGGACTCCCATCTTGCTGGTTCTCTGCTTTGGCAGGTAAGTCAAAACGGTGAAAATCAAAATCGAAAATGCTGAAAATCTGAAACAGAAAATGCTGAAAACGTGAAACAGGTAGCATCAGGAAAGAGAAACAAAGGAAACAATTCGGTTCTAACACCCTTAATGCTATGTAGGGACCTTTGATCTGAACATTAATTGTTTCTCTTTCCTTAAATGCTGCTTGACCTTTTTAATGTTTCAGCAGTTTATAAGCAGTTTTTAAGTCAATGAATATGGCCTGATGTAACACCTGCAGATACAGCTCACAGTAGTGCTAATGTCTTGTGCCTACTACATTCAACAAAATGATTTCATTACACCTTTACTGAATGGTTTGTGTTTAAAGGAATAACCACCCTTGCATTTACCAAGCAACACTTACGATCACTGTGTAAAAACCCATAAATGAAGGTATGCACTTTGTTAACTGTTCACACGAATATACAATTATAAAACCAACTTTAAACTTATCTGTGGAAAGGAATAAACAGTCGATGTTTTGAGCCATTGAAGGGTCACAGCCCAAAATGTCGGTTGTTTAATCCCTCCATAGATGCTGCCTATTCTGCCATTCGAGAGTTTCCCCGTTTTCTTAAGCTTGGCAGATAGGCAACCTCCAGTCAAGGCATGGTTGCAGTTTTATAATTCACCAATGCATTACAGTACGCAAGGAGCTGATGTAAAAAGACAGTACATGTTGGCGTACGCATGAAAGGTAGATTCAAATATTGATTGAAATTCCTTCGACTTCTAACGAAGTGCTTCAATCTACTGGTAACTCAATGAAATATACAAATGATATAAAATGGCCAACCTGATGACAAAAGCTACTCACTTAACAATATGATTAAAAGTAATCAACAACAGCTGTGAACTTACAGGTAAGCAGTGAGATCTAATAACTAGAAATAAAATAACAAACCACGTCAGGTAGGACATAACATTGTCTGTCCTGCCGAGTTCCTCCAGCATTTTGTATGCGTTGCCCCGGATTTCCAGCATCTGAAGAATCTCTTGTGTTTTATATTCATCTGATCTGTTGGTTTCTTCATTCATAAAACTCTCACTGCAAACCACACTTGATATCTCTTAAGTATATAGTTCATGTACTGGATCACTTCCCTAGTTAAATCTCCTGCACATTGGGTCACCTATCTATTTCATAGGTAACTATATTTTTACCTGTAAATATATTGCTTAATCTTGGCACCATCTTTTTGGTATCCTCTGTATAGACTAATTTTTTAAAAATTTACTTAAAGCCTTTCATGGTGAATTACTGAAATTCTTTACCCTATGTAGGAACCGTGTATCTGTTTTCTATTCGCTTTGTATTCTATGTTTCAGGGTTTATTATGGTAACTATTCTCGTAGGTGGTGGCATGGTAAAAGTGTACAGAATAAATTATGCATTCTTGCTTATTTCATGGGAGTTTGTAGCTTGGGACTGGCAAAGGTTGTATCTTTTGCTGATTGTTGAGATAATGCTCAATAACGCTTAATTGTGTGTTTGCTAATTGCTAATAAAGGATCAGATAAAGGGTTTGACTTTTGGAGCAATGATTGGAGATGTGGGTGTGTCATGTAAGTATTGTATGCAAGTCCATACGGTCGCAGGCAAGCAGCGAATTGATTTTGGATTAGTTTTGTCACTACATCCTGAAAGTTTGTGGCTATGTGGTCATTTTATCAGTCTTCACCTGCTTGTTAATACAAATATCTAATTCAGTTAATCATGAAGCAGCAACTCAATGCAGAAAAGCACGCAGACATGGTCAAGAGGTTCAGCTGTTGTTTAATTCAAACCCTAGAATGGGAAGAAATGAGATCTAAGTGACTTTGATTGTGGAATGGTTATTGGTGCCAGACAGGGTCACTTGAGTATCTCAGAAACTGCTGATTTCTTGGGATTTTCACACACAACAGTCTCTAGCATTTACAGAGAAAGGTAGAAATAAAATCCAGTGAGCGGCAGTTAATTTGGCAAAAATGCCTTGTTAATGAGAGAGGTCAGAGGAGAATAGCCAGACTGGTTCAAGCCAACAGGAAGGGCAGTAACTCAAGTAACCATGTTTTACAATAGAGGTGTGCAGAACAACATCTCTGAATGTGGAACACATCAAACCTTGGAATGGACAGGCTACAGCAGCAGACGACCACAAATATACACTCTGAGGCCACTTTATCAGGCACAGGAGTTACCTGAACATATACCAGTGGAGGTATTTAAAGAGATAAATACTTTTTTGAAAGATTGGAGATATGAAAGTTTTGGAAAATTGGTGCAGAAGAAGAGGTGAGGCCTGATGCAGATCAGCCATGATCAGGAAGGCTTGAAGGGCCGGGTGGCTCATTCCTGCTCGAATTTTTTAGTACCTTTGTAATCTATTAAAAACAGAAGAGGATAAGTGTAAACTCTAAGAGTAGGCTGACAGAATGGACCGATGAAAAAGAATACAGAAATCGTTTGGCATCCTGACAAGGAGAGGTAAGATTGGTTAAATTGAACAGTTCTAAATGGTATGTACTACCAAGGGACCTGAACCTTTCTGTGCAGACTTTAGAAGCTGACAGGATACACTGGTAGGCCATTTGGAGAAATATTAGATCCAGGGTTTCTCAAATCAAGGCACTTAAAGCAGAAGCAGGAAGTTATATAGAACCCTTAATTAAAGCAAGCTGCTAAGGCACAACTAGTGTATTGGGTCCAATTCACTTTGCACATTCCAGGAAGCATGGGTAAGATGTAGGCAAGTTGAAGAAAAGACAAGTGTTCTCATGGATGAGGAATTTCTATTATGAGATTTGATCAGAGAAGCTGGCAATGTTCTCCTTGAAGCAAAGGACTTTGAAAGGAGATTTGACAGATGTATATGAGATCACAATGCTGGGATAAACAAAGAAATCTAGCCATCCGTGGATGATTCAAGAACTATGAGACGCAGATTTCAAACGATGTGAGAAGAATTTGTGGGGCGGGGGGGGGGTAGGGAGATGCAAGAGTGGTTATGGGCACCTTTTGTAAAGATGATTGAAACAGCCAACCAGGACCACAAAAGGGGAAAGTAAAATCAGGAATGCTGGAAAGCAGCCAGCCAAGAGAAAAAGAGTAAACATTTCAGGTTAATAATCTTTCCCCAGAACAAACATTTCCAGGATTTTCTGTGTTATTTTTGTTTTCCCCTAAAGGAAATTGGATAGGCATTTGAAGATAAGTTATGTGCAGAGATATGGGGAGAGAGTGGGGAAATGGACTGACTGCCTTACAGAGTTAGCAAACTTCAAAGGGCTGATCTGCCTTATTTTATGCCAATATGACTATGATTCTGAGCCAAGCTATCTAATTCTGATTCATCTGAATGAACTTTACGTGTCTAAATTTGACATGCTCATTTCATTGTTGCAAAATGGTAATTTTGCTTTGCTGAAATAAGAGGTTGTTTAAAATCTTGACTCTGTTCTCAGGGGCATTTGTGGTAATTTGTACAACCTGTTCCAGTGAGTTAATAGCAACTTTGCCATGAGTTTTATAATTATGTTTCCATGGAAATGATGCATTCTATTTGTGAAACACGGATGAGAATGCAGAGATTGGTTAGCAGCTTAATGCATACAGTGTACTTTCCATTGAGCTCTTTCACTGGGAACTGTAGACCAGATGTGCAGTATGTGCAGCAGTGACTGTTCCAGTATGAGTCAACAATGCAATATGTTGATGCTGTGGCAATGACCTTCAAATAACTTCAAATTTATTCATTGTGCAGTCAATCCCAGTGGTCATAAAAGACCAACAGTTTCTGTCAATTTAACATTAAACAGTGTTATTTGCCATCAATTTTGCCAATAAGTTCAATTTTCTGGGTTCCATATTTTAAATGTCAAATAAATGCAAAGCAGTTGAAAGGTAATCTCAGCTAAATCACTTCAGATTAATTGCAAACTGGTGCTGCTGCAGTGTAGCCATTTTCAGTTGCATACGAAAGTCATAATTGTGGAATGAACAGTTCAAATGGTCAATGGTTATGCATGAAAATAAAAAGAAAATGCAGCCAATTCATGCTTGTGGTGATATGACGTGTCAGAATGTGATTGGAGAGAGTTCTGCACATGAGCAGAAATGATAGAAAGATCTGGAAGCATGGCGCTGTAAGACACGTGTGGTTGTTGCTGTTAAATAAAAGTTCTATTCTTTCAGAATATGGTTCTTTATTAGAAACCAACGGTACGTATTAGTATAAAGAACACAACATGGTGTCAGAAGTGGGACAACACAGTTCAATCTGTAGTACACCTATGTAGAAAAGTCCTTTTGCGTTACGTCATCAACTGAAAACAGAGTTTGACAGAATGGAATGGCTAGAAGTCATAAAGAAAGCTCCCAGGCCCATCCCTTTGTTACCAGCATCATCCCTTTGTTACCAGCATCTGACAAAGCATTGCCACCAAAACCAGGAGTTGCAATTTTGCCCTCTGGAAGTAACGCACATGCATCAATGGGCCATGCATTCCATCACAATCTCACCTCTGCAGGAGGACAGAGGCCAAACTTGCCGGTACAGTACAATACGGATCTGAAGCCAAAGAGTGACAAGAATCAGGATCCAATTGACAAAGTGAAAGCACAAGTGAAGGAATTGAGAAGTTTTATTGAAATGATGAAGTCTCAGCATAAAAAAGAGATTACACAGTTAATGAATGTATTCGATGAAGAAAAGAAGATTCATATTTCATTACAAATGGAAGTGAAAGGAATTAAGAAAGTTACAGTACTTGAAGAAGTACAACCCAGATCATACATGGTCCAAACAGAAGAAGGAGCAGTGTTAAGAAGAAATAGCAAAGACCTCAAGAAAGAGCCAGCTTCAGAGTTTCAGTTAACTGATGCAGACCAGACAGAACATGGAAATAACAAGGAAACACAAGAACTGTGTGAACCACTTAGAAGGTCTACTTGTGTTCATAAACCCCCAGAGAGACTGTTAGAGACGTGTTAAATTGTGCATTTACTCTGGTCAATGATGCTAATTGTTTTTCTGTTTAAGGAAAGGAAGATATGATATGACGTGTCAGAACGTGATTGGAGAGAGTTCTGAGCATGTGCAGAAATGATAGAAAGATCTGGAAGCATGGCACTGTAAGACATGTGTGGTTGTTGCTGTTAAATAAAAGTTCTATTCTTCCAGAATATGATTCTTTATTAGAAACCCACGGTATGTATTAATATAAAGAACACAACAATGCTAACTATTGAATAAATTACATTTGAAGTAGGAAATGTCCTTGCATTTCCTTGTAGAAACTAACCAAATGAAACTCTGCTTCAATGTCCTAGTCATACTGTCAATGTTGCAGGGTTTGACGAAACACATATTTTGAACCAGCATCTTTAAGCAAAACATCTTGCAACTCTAAAATATCACCGAGCAACTCGATGGTGAAGATATTTTTACAGCACTGCCCATGAGTGTCCTATTGCCTAATTCAATCTTGAATATTTTTGATTTTACATTATTCAAAAACAGAAATTTTGTCTTTTACAAAACTGTGTCTCTTACACAAAGGAATGTGTGCTCCTTTGAAAAAATAAGAGTCAAACAATCAAATGTAGCTACAGAAAACATTATCACTTGTTGTGTATTTAATCCTTCAGTAATATTTGAGTAAAAGTGTAAATATATTATTTGATTAAGCATTCTTTGTTGTTTACTAATTCATGCATCTCCTGGCTCTATGTTTTTCTTTAATTAGTTTTATGTTTTTGAGTTAAAAACTTAACACCAGTGAAACCTTCCATGTGACATGACTACTCAAAGGTAGCATGCTTCAACTGAATACTTAGAAAGCAATTATAGGCCATCTAATTGCGGGTACCTTTGGCCATTAGTCAAAAATCGATTCCATACTGCAATAATTTCAAAACTAACAATGTCCTGAACCTCTTGGAGACGTAGTAAATAGGAATTAATGAAAAGACTGTCACTGGGTTCTCCATTAAGAAGAGTTCCAAGGTTCAGGGCGTAATCGTAAAAGGAAAATACTGATCTACAGAGCACCAAGATTATCCCCAAGTGCTACTAGGACAATTAATTATTATTGAAATCGATACTTTGATAAATAGTTGCATTTCATTTAATGTTTAGCCTGAGACATGCTGATTTCTAGCTTTTCCCTACTAAAACAGAATATGAACAACTATTGGTGTATGTATGATATCCTTATTTAAGATTCTTACAATCTTTCATAGATACATTTACTGAATATTTTTCTTGGTACAGAATAATATGGATTTGATTGCTTATGTGAACATTATATGGACTTCAAAGCAGTCTACAACCAGAGCAAAATGAAGCCATTCCTTATCAATTATATATCAATTTAATGCTAATCATATTTGTGCCATTTCTGGCATGCTGATTAATGATAATATATTCCACCTATTAACTTTTATAAGCTTTAGTATTTTAATATCCACTCCAGTCATCCTCAATCATGAAGACACATTTCCTCTGCTCCTTGCCATCCAAATATTTAATAAAATCACAGTATGTATGGCTGGTAGGGCTTTTTGAGAGGTTTATTAGGTTTTATTTATTTTAAGAGAAATGTTGTTTTTCATGAATGATGGATGAAGGATGACAGCTGTTGAAATTAGGATTGAGTACTTTACATTACATGAAGAAGCTATGGTAGGGGGAAAAAACACGCCCGTTTTATTCCATTTCTGATCTGTGCCTATACATGTTGAGAAAGACTTTACTGGATGCTGCACAATCAGTTAATGGATTTCATTCCACTTAATAACCTATTTACTTCAGAGCAGAATCTGATGCACAAACCCATCGCTTAAATAAGATAGAGACTGCCATTTTCTTTCATGGTTTTGTTTCGTAAAGATCCACTTCGATGTACCCTTTATTGGCATTCCACACTCCTTCAGTTCCTGTAAAATCTGAGTCTGTCCTTTAATCTTAATCTTTAATCTTTATTATTAAATTGCTCTAACAAAACATATTTATCTTACCCAGATGCTCCTATATTCGATATGCTGGTAATTTCATGATCTTAACTTTCATTTTTAATTTTTAACAGAAATGTAAAAAATGACACAGGAGCACAATTTCAGCTTTTTGCACACTAATAAATTTCCTCTCTTTGCAGACATTTGTCTGTTGTTAAAACCGGCATTGCACAATTTAGCATTCTGTAGGAATCTTACAGATGAGATGGCAAACTTCCACTCCTGTGTTTCAGTAATTCTTTGACATTTGTCGTGTTTCCCTTGGAAACATGATAAGTGAGTAATCTTTGCTCTGCAGCATTCTTTTGTCTCTGGCATATACAGGAGTGCGACTGGAATTCTGACAACTGAACATCCCTAGCGTTGATAGTTCTGTAATCAAAAGACTATTTCATGCCAGCTGGTTGAGGTTGAAAGCAATAATGTTGGCCTTTATGGTCAGTACATAGCAATAAGGTGAGAGATGCAGTAAAAGCAGAAAAATTCCAGAAAATCTCAGCAAGATATAGAGCATCTATGGAGAAAAAAAAAGAGAATTAGTAATTAAGGTTGATGCCCTTTCCTCAGAATTGAATTAAGTGAGAAATCAAATGTTTTCAGATGCCAAGTGGTGCAGAGATCAAAAGGACTACCTATGATACGGTAGAGAGAAAGAGAAACTGATTGATATGAGGTGATATTACCAGCTGAGAGGAAGGTGAAGTTTGATTCTTACTGCTAAACTGTCTGGAGGAGGTGTAAATAGAGGTGATTGAATATCAAGTACAAAAGCTGTGACAGAGATCAGAATTTAAAGCACAAATCATTAAAAAATGGTTGGTGGATTTGCTGTTTGGTTTTGCCATTCTCTGTTTGAAAATCAGATCTTCACTGCGGCTGCTTTTTAAACAAAACTTTCTTCAAATGATTTGTTATTGCAGTTTGAGTTGAAACCAAAGTAGTGGAACTGTAAGTGGTCCTCCACACACCGTCTGTCATTCGTTAAGGGCATGGTCAGTCCTACGCCTGAAGTTGCACAGTAATGCAGTTCGAAGAGCTGCTGCCTTTCAATGCCGGCGATCCTCATTCAACCCTGATCTTGGAGTTTATATAAATCTCTTTGGTTTCCCCTGAGTACTCCAGTTTTCACCCATGTTCCAAAGATATGTGTGTTGGTATATTAATTAGCCACTGTAAATTGCCCTCAGTGTGTAGGTGACTGGTAGAAAGTGGATGAGAATGTGGGATAAAAGTAGGATTTATGTAAAAGGATGGTTGATGTTTGGCACAGGCTTTGTGGATCAAAAGGCCTACTTCCATGCTGTACTGTCCACGACAAAGACTCGAGTCCATTTCTCACTCAATCATTCCCCACATCCTTTGATTCTCCCTGGCGCCCAGTGATCCTCATCAGCCTTGAGGCTCAACCACAGCTTCAATAGTTCAAAGCCTAAAGTAAATTTATCATCAAAGTACATTTACGTCACCAGATACAATTCTGAGATTCATTTTCAGATCTCCACAGTAGAGAATCCAAGGAATTACAATAATTCGACGAAGGATCTCGGCCCGAAACGTCGACTGTACCTCTTCCTAGAGATGCTGCCTGGCCTGCTGTGTTCACCAGCAACTTTGATGTGTGTTGCTTGAAATTCCATGAAGGAATTTTTTCCTATTATTCTTTTCCTGACATTTTCTTGAGGGTGTTTGTCCATTGTATGTGGCCTATCAGCAGCGTCAACAGAACTCCTCAAAGAGATATTTCTCACAGGTCGGCGGAGGTTATTTAAAAAGGGAGCTTCGAAGGCGTTTGTCCATTGTACGGTGCCTATCAGTGGCGTCAACAGAGCTCTATGAACTAAATGAAAGTACAGAAGCGATAAGCGGAGCAGCCACTGTCAGGACTAGGCCAGTAGTGAGAGTAGAAGTGACAGGCTTTGGCTCAAGGGAGGCTTCGGCTAGGAAGAGGCGTCGGCTGTTAAGATTTCCTTTTTGGTTTTTCCCCCTCTCTTACTGTACCATTTAAATGGATGTTTCCTGTGGTGGGAGAGTTGAGGACAAGAGGGCGCAGCCACAGGATAAAGGAGCACCCTTTCAAAACGGAGATGCGAAGAAATTTCTTTAGCCAAAGGATGGTGAATTTGTGGAATTTGTGGCCACAGGCAGCTGTGGAGGCCAGGCCATTAGGTGTATTTAAGGCAGAGATTGATAGGTTCTTGATTGGACACGGCATCAAAGGTTACTGGGAGAACGCCGGAAACTGGGGTCAAGGAGGAGATACAAAAGATGATCAGCCATGATGGAATGATCCAGCAGACTCGATGGGCCAGATGGCCTAATTCTGCTCTTACGTCTTATGGTCTTATGCCCCATATCCCTGAATCGTCAACTGGAGGACGTAGTTTGTCAGCAAATATTTTCTTAGCTGATATCCTAATCTTCTGTCACAGTGAGATCATCTCCCATTCTTCTCAATAAGGGCAATAACTATATAACCATATAACAATTACAGCATGGAAACAGGCCATCTCAGCCCCTCTAGTCCGTGCCGAACTCTTACTCTCACCCAGTCCCACCGACCTGCACTCAGCTCATAACCCTCCATTCCATTCCTGTCCATATAGCTATCCAATTTAACTTTAAATGACAACATTGAACCTGACTCAACCACTTCTGCTGGAAGCTCATTCCACACAGCTACCACTCTCTGAGTAAAGTAGGTCCCCCTCATGTTACCCCTAAGCTTTTGCCTTTTAACTCTCAACTCATGTCCTCTTGTTTGAATCTCCCCTACTCTCAATGGAAAAAGCCTATCCACGTCAACTCTATCTATCCCACTCATAATTTTAAATACCTCTATCAAGTCCCTCCTTAACCTTCTACGCTCCAAAGAATAAAGACCCAACTTGTTCAACCTTTCTCTGTAACTTAGGAGATGAAACCCAGGTAACATTCCAGTAAATCTTCTCTGTACTCTCTCAATCTTGTTGACATCTTTCCTATAATTCAGTGACCAGAACTGTACACAATACTCCAAATTTGGCCTTAACAATGCCTTGTACAATTTCAACATTACATCCCAACTCCTATACTCAATGCTCTGATTTATAAAGGCGAGCGTACCAAAAGCTTTCTTCACCACCCTATCCACATGAGATTCCACCTTCAGGGAACTATGCACCATTATTCCTAGATCCCCCTGTTCTACTGCATTCTTCAATGCCCTACCATTTACCATGTATGTCCCATTTTGATTAGTCCTACCAAAATGTAGCACCTCACATTTATCAGCATTAAACTCCATCTGCCATCTTTCAGCCCACTCTTCTAACTGGCCTAAATCTCTCTGCAAGCTTTGAAAACCTACTTCATTATCCACAACTTCATCTATCTTAGTATCATCTGCATACTTACTAATCCAATTTACCACCCCATCATCCAGATCACTAATATATATGACAAATAACATTGGACCCAGTACAGATCCCTGAGGCACACCACTAGTCACCTGCCTCCAATCTGACAAACAGTTATCCACCACTACTCTCTGGTGTCTCCCATCCAGCCACTGCTGAATCCATTTTACTACTTCAATATTGATACTTAACCATTGAACCTTCCTAACTAAACTTCCGTGTGGAACGGAAGTTCCGTGTGGCAATCAAGGAAGCTGGGTCTTTATTCCTTGAAACGCAGGGAAATAATGGTCAACATTACAGAAGTTAAAATTATGTGAGGCATAGATAAGACGGGTGGTAACAGTCTTTTCTCCAGGGCTGGTGAGTTCAAAACAAGAGAGCATAGCTTTAGGATGAAAAGGGCAAGATTTAAAAGGGAACTGAGATAAAGCATTTTGTGAGTATATGGATGAGCTGACAGAGGACGTTGTTGAGGTAGGTACATTCGTATCATTTAAGAAGCACTTGGAGAGGTACATGGATATGGACTAAGTGCAGGAAATTGGGATCAGTTACATGGACAATGTGGTAAGCATGGGCCTGTATCTGTCCCATATTGTTCTATGACTCTAGTGAATTCCACAGATTCATCACCCACCCTACCTACCTCGGTTTTTATTGACTATCTCCTTCTAACAATGTTTCCGTGTTTGAGATTCCCCCATTAGTACGAACATATTGACATCTATCCAGAACTATTCTTTATTTCTAAACTTCAAATGTCTTAGAAAATAAGGTCAATGTGCTAGTTGCCTTCAGAATGACACTTTGCCTGCATGCAAACATTTGCAATTTGTGTACAAAACACCTACTATAAATCCCTTTGAACATCACTCATCCACGTTTTCTTTATCTACATAATCACTTACCTTTAAACTCTTCTCATCGGCATCCATGCTCTAACACTTTCCCCACACTGAACTCCTTTTTGCCAAGTTTTAGCCCACTCACATTGCCAATCTAACAGCTTGCTGCAGAGTCCAAAACCTCTTATTTTAATATGACCTATCATTGGCAAACCTGGATATCTTACATTAAGTCGCCTCCTCCTGATCATTAATATAAATAGCAAATAAATGAGAGCCAAGGATGCATGATTGGCAAGTTTGCAGATGACATGAAAGTTGGTGGTGTTGTGGAAAGCAATGAAGGCTGTCAGAAGCTACAGCGGGTTGTAGATCATCTGGAAGGTTGGGCTGAGCATTGGCAGATGGAATTTAATTCTATCAGGTGCAAGGTATTTTAGGAATTCAAAAGGCAGGTGTGTAATACTGCATACCTTAAGGAATTAGGGCTTAAGTATATTCTACCCCAACAGGCCCCGAAGGAATTTTGATGACCAGAAGGACTCTGGGGTTCAAATCCATCGTTCCCTGGAGGTGACAGCACAGATAGAGTGATAAAGAAGGCATTTGACATCAGAAAAAAGAGAAAATATGCAGATGCTGGAAATCCAAGCAACACACACAAAATGCTGGAGGAACTCGATAGGCCAGACTGCATCTATGGAAGAGATGCTGCCTGGCCTGCTGAGTTCCTCCAGCATTTTGTGTGTGTTGAAGGCATTTGACACACCCTTTTTCATATGTTAGGGCATAGGCTATCAAAGGTGAGGTGTTACATTGCAACTTTATGAATTAGGATTTAGACCACGCTTGGAGTATTGTGTGCAGTTCTGATTAACACATCATAAGATGTAATACTTTTGTGAGAATGCAGAGGAGATTCATCAAAAGGTTGCCTGGATTGCAGTGTCCTTTACCATAAAACTGAAACTAGATAGTGATTTAATGTATCTGCCGCTTCCTCAATTCCCATTACTAATTCTCCAATCTCATCTCTAGGAATCGCATATTGACATAATTAATCTCTTCCTTTCCACGTTCATAGAGTCCCTTGTTGGTTGCTTTAATATTAATTGACAATTACCTCTCAATCAATTTCCTTCTTTATTGCTAGCTTTACAATCTTTTGCTACTGGTCCTCATAAAATTCCCAATCTTCTGATCTGCCACTAGATTTTGCCACTTAATATACTCTAGTGTTTGAATTAATAGTTTCCTTGATCTCCTTGTTAACCATAGATGGGTCTTCACTCTCACAGACTTCCTCTTGCTAACTGGGACAGATTCCTGCCAAATATTATCTGTTCTGCCTCTGTTCATCCACTGACCTATCCCTGAACGTCTTTAGAAGAAGATTCTAGATAACTGTATATCCATATTTTGAAACTATCCTTATTTAAGGTGAGAACATTGTTTGTGGATCCCGAGTGTTTGCACTCCAACTGTATCTTGAATTCCAGCATGTGATGATCACTATCTCACAAGGGATCCTTAACCACAACATATTGTATTAATGCTACCTCACAGGACCATCGTGAAAATAGCATTAAACATTAAAAGTAAAAGCATAGGTTGGGCTTATACCATGCAAATTACAGTCACATTTTATGTAAGGGTGACTGAAAAAGAGCTGATTTTCAGTTTAGGTATGCAGAGTTATTTATTGAGATTCAGTGTAGAGTAGGCCCTTCCAGCCTTCGAGCTGAATTGCTCAGCAACCCCCAATTTAACCCTAGCCTAATCACGGGACAATTTACAATGACCAATTAACCTACCAACTGGTACATCTTTAGACTGTGGGAGGCAACCGGAGCACCCAGAGGAAACCCATGCGATCACGGGGAGAACATACCATCTCCTTACAGGCAGTGGTGGGAATTGAACCTGGGTCACTAGTACTATAAACCATTACAATAAAGCTATTTAACAATATCAAGATGTTGGTTTAAAACAAAATCAGGATGTTATTTTACTTCGGTAAAATCAAGCAACTCTTAAAAATTAAGTTTGTTACATGTTATTTTCTACTATTGCCTTATAAAATTAGCATAGTAAAATCCTTTTAAAACGTGGCATGGTAATGACAGAATGCAGCAAGTTGGTGTATTTCATTGAAAACTTTTGCTCTGAGGTTTACTTACATTTTGCCATCTCATGATAATTTTTATTTTTCTGTCCAGAAGACTGGGATTTGCAATGTTAGAATTTATCAAATATTGCTTAATTATAGAATTGTTGGCAGACATACACCAACATTACAGTGAGATTACATCTTGTCTATGCCAGAGCCAGTAATGATAAACAAATATGGGCTACATGGTAGTGTAGCAGTTAGCGTGTTGCCATTACAGCGCCAGCAAACTGGGTTTAATTCTGTCACCGTCTGTAAGAAGTGATGTGAGCAGTTCCCCATAACTGTGTGTGCTTCTATACCCCAAAGCAGTACAGGTTAGCAGGTCTATTGGTCTCATGGGTGTAACTAGGTGATGAAAACTTGCTGGACCTGAAGGGCCTGTTCCATACTAAATCTCTATATAAAATAAAATGATACATAACTATTCAGACAGATTTCTCTCTCCATCTTCCTTACACATTTTATTCTTTCCTTCAGAGAAGATGCTGTTTCTTGATCAATCAATGCCTTGCATAATCAAGTGTTGTCAGGGGCTGTGCTTAATGTCATTGGGTTATTGGTCTCAGATGGAGCATTACAGGAAAAAAACCCTCATCCACAAAAGTTCCTCAAGTGGGAACAAGGAACAGGAGGCTTCGCTGATTTATCTCTCCCTATAGTCAATCTTAGCAAATTGCTGCCCCTGAGATAAGTAAAATCTGAATTTTATTTAGTAATGCTTGTGATTATCTCTCATTCAGTTCCTTCTTGAGTACCAACTTTGTTTCTAGCATAACATAGCCCACAATGAAAATAGACTCAATTATCCAACCACTGTTATTAACGATTCACCTAAAATGAAATTCCACAGAGGTTAAACAGTATACGATTTCTCTTGATAAAACAGGCTGACATTTACAAAAGCATTTACTGATCTTCAAATACATTGAAAAAGTCTCATCAGTGTTGTGGTGACTGGGTTTAATAGAAAATTCTGCTGAAGATCTACATATCTCACACCATATTTGAAGTTGAAGAACTCCTACTAACATAAAATGGAGACTAAGAAGGTCATTAGGAAGGAAGAGATGAATTATGAAAGGAAGCTGGTGACTAATATCAAAGAAGATACTAAAAGCTTTTTTCAGTACATGAAGGGTAAAAGAGAGTTGAGAGTAGATATAGGACCAATAGAAAATGATGCAGGAGATATTGTAATGAGAGATGCAGAGATAGCAGAGGAACGGAATGCATATTTTGTATCAGTCTTCACAGTGGAAGATATCTGCAGTATACCGGACATTCAAGAGTGTCAGGGAAGTGAAGTATGTGCAGTGAAAATTATGACTGGGAAGGTGCTCATTAAGTCTAATGGTCTGAGCGTGGATAAATCTCCTGGACCTGATGGAATGCACTCTTGGGTTCTGAAGGAAGTAGCTGGAGAGATTGCAGACGCATTAATAATGATCTTTCAAGAATCACTAGATTCTGTCATTGTACCAGGTGACTGGAAAATTGCAAACGGTACTCCACTATTTAAGAAGGGTGGGAGGCAGCAGAAAGAAAACTATAGCCCTGTTAGCCTGACATCAGTGGTTGGGAAGTTGTTAGAATCAATCGTTAGGGATGAGATTACGAAGTACCTGGAGGCACATGACAAGTTAGGCCTAAGCCAGCATGGTTTCCTGAAAGGAAATCGAGCCTGACTAACCTACTGCAGTTTTTTGAGGAAATTACAAGCAGGGTAGACAAAGGAGATGCAGTAGATGTGGTGTACTTGGATTTTCAGAAGGCCTTTGGCAAGGTGCCGAACATGAGGCTGCTTAGCAAGATAAGAGACCATGGAATTACAGGGAAGTTACCAGCATGGGTAGAGCATTGGCTGTTCGGCAGAAACCAGAGAGTGGGAATAAAGGGATCCTATTTTGACTGGCTGCCGGTTACCAGTGGAGTTCCACAGGAGTCGGTGTTGGGGCTGCTGCTTTTTACGATGTATGTCAATAATTTGGACCATGGGATTAATGGATTTGTGGCTAAATTTGCTGATGATACAAAGATAGGTGGAGGAGTGGGTAGTGTTCAGGGAACAGAGAGCCTGCAGAGAGACTTAGATAAGTTAGGGGAATGGGCAAAGAAGTGGCAAATGAAATACAATGATGGAAAGTATATGATCATGCACTTCTTGGTGGAAGAAATAAATGGGCAGATTATTATTTAGATGGGAAGAGAATTCAAACTGCAGAGGTGCAAAGGGACTTGGAAGTCCATGTGCAGGATACTGTAAAGGTTAACCTCCAGGTTGAATCGGTGGTTAAGAAGGCAAATGCAATGTTGGCATTCATTTCTAGAGGTATAGAATATAAGAGCAGGGATGTGATGTTGAGGCTGTATAAGGCACTTGTGAGACCACACTTGGAGTACTGCATGCAGTTTTGGGCTCCTTATCTTAGAAAGGATATACTGATATTGGAGAGAGTTCAGAGAAGATTCATGAGAATGATTCCAGGAATGAAAGGGTTACCATATGAGGAATGTCTGACAGCTCTTGGGCTGTATTCCCTGGAGTTCAGGAGAATGCGGGGGATCTCATAGCAACATTCTAAATGTTAAAAGGCCTGAACAGATTAGATATGGTAAAGTTATTTCCCTTGGTAAGGGAGTCTAGGACAAGAGGGCACAACCTCAGGATTGAAGGATGTCCATTTAGAACAGAGATACAGAGAAATTACTTCAGTCAGAGGGTGGTGAATCTGTGGAATTTGTTGCCACAAGCGGCTGTGGAGGCCAAGTCATTGGGTGCCTTTAAGACAGAAATAGATAGGTTCTTGATTAGCCAGGGCATCAAAGGGTATGGGGAGAAGGCAGGGGAATGGGGCTGACTGGAAGAATTGGATCAGCCCATGATTGAATGGTGGAGCAGACTCGATGGGCCAATTGGCCTAATTCTGCTCCTTTATCTTATGGTCTTTAAAATAAGGCTTCAAAAATATTCACTGGAAATTTGTAAAACCAATCACTACAAAAAAAATTATCAATATTGCGAACCAGTTTTAAGACCCTAGGGAAAAATGAATACCTGTGGATACTAGAATCATTGCTTAAAAATCTTTAAAAAGAATAAAATCATTAAATATTTTGGAATCTAACTGCAGTAATTTTGTCAAAATTTACTGGAATTTTATTGCTGGTACCTTAAGACTGCTATAGCCAGGGTTGGTAGTGAGGACGATCTCCATCTACTTATTAAATGCTCCCAATGGTATGCAGCTCAAATAGCACTGGCAACCAAGACAAGTTCCTGGCCTTCATCTATAGCTTAGTTACTAAGCCTGGCAGAGCTGTTTCTACAGACAAAGGGGCAAAGGCGCCTTAAAACCAGTCACTTCAAGCAGATGGGCAAGCTAGCCGTGGTTGACAGCTCATCTAGGAGAAGGAAAACTCTGATCTCAGGCCGCTCAGACCTCTATTTTTCGTGATTTTTACTAACGACCTGGATGTGGGGGTAGAAGTGTGGGTTGGCAAGTTTGCAGACGACACAAAGGTTGGTGGTGTTGCAGATAGTGTAGAGGATTGTCAAAGATTGCAGAGAGACATTGATAGGATGCAGAAGTGGGCTGAGAAGTGGCAGATGGAGTTCAACCCGGAGAAGTGCGAGGTGGTACACTTTGGAAGGACAAACTCCAAGGCAGAGTACAAAGTAAATGGCAGGATACTTGGTAGTATGGAGGAGCAGAGGGATCTCGGGGTACATGTCCACAGATCCCTGAAAGTTGCCTCACAGGTGGATAGGGTAGTTAAGAAAGCTTACGGGGTGTTAGCTTTCATAAGTCGAGGGATAGAGTTTAAGAGTCGTGATGTAATGATGCAGCTCTATAAAACTCTGGTTAGGCCACAATTGGAGTATTGTGTCCAGTTCTGTTCACCTCACTATAGGAAGGATGTGGAAGCATTGGAAAGGGTATAGAGGATATTTACCAGGATGCTGCCTGGTTTAGAAAGTATGCATTATGATCAGAGATTAAGGGAGCTAGGGCTTTACTCTTTGGAGAGAAGGAGGATGAGAGGAGACATGATAGAGGTGTACAAGATAATAAGAGGAATAGATAGAGTGGATAGCCAGCGCCTCTTCCCCAGGGCACCACTGCTCAATACAAGAGGACATGGCTTTAAGGTAAGGGGTGGGAAGTTCAAGGGGGATATTAGAGGAAGGTTTTTTACTCAGAGAGTGGTTGGTGCGTGGAATGCACTGTCTGAGTCAGTGGTGGAGGCAGATACACTAGTGAAGTTTAAGAGACTACTAGACAGGTATATGGAGGAATCTAAGGTGGGGGCTTATATGGGAGGCAGGGCTTGAGGGTCGGCACAACATTGTGGGCTGAAGGGCCTGTACTGTGCTGTACTATTCTATGTTCTATGTTCTATATCATATCACACTGTCCTGGCTTGCATAGTGACTTGTGTATCACGTAGACAGTGGAGACACAATCTCCATGGTCGACCCCAACCTATGAAGGGCATCATTGTTGGCTAATACAAGACACTGACGAATATGCATTTAACTAATACAAATTGACCAAAGTGACTAGTTTAGTAGTGAAAAAAAATGTTATTGATAATATTCTGTTTCTATCTGTGCTGCTATCGTTGGACTAGACTGTATAATTGCTATTTTCTTTGCATTTGAACTTTCCTCTGCTTGATTGTATTTTTATGTAACTACCTACATATACAGTATGCAATTGTTGAATGTGTTACATAGTGGTTACCATTCTTCTGTATTCTAGAAGGTTCTTGGGTATTGCATTAGTTGAATCAGGGTTATTTGACCGGTTAATTTTTACCTATACATTTGAATGGAATGTCTGTTATCAGCAATTTGGTATAAAAGGAGCAGAGCACATAGGCTCACTCTTTTCTTTGTTCTCTTTTCCTGCCGTTGTCTTCTTTCTCACTATGCCCCTTCCCAAAAATTTTGTTCTCTTAGCTCTTAATAAATGATTGTGAGCAACAAGTTTTATGACTCATTCTTGACTTCTGAAGAACCGCGATTCAAAAACATCAAAATCCAACATTAAAACAAGAGCGCAAACATGAGGAAATCTGCAGATGCTGGAATTTCAAGCAAAACACATAAAAGTTGCTGGTGAACGCAGCAGGCCAGGCAGCATCTCTAGGAAGAGGATCAGTCGTCCATTAAAACAAGAGCACTCTTGTGTTGCAGTGACATTTACTGAGAAAAGTGTTACACACACACACACACACACACACAATATATACTGTATATAAATTAGTTTAAAATCAATAAGTAATATATGGTGCCACTTTGCCAACATGTGACCTTTGGAAAACAATTTGAATTCAATGATGGAACCGATCTTTAAAAGATACAAGAATAATTTACAAGACATGCAATATATTGCAACAAACTGCACACTACCCCTCAATCCAGACTTATTTACACTCCAACAAAGTTAATCTGCAGCTAGAAATAATTTATAATGTACAGAATTTTTAAAAATATTTGTTAATATACACTTCAACAGCTGAATCTAAGCTATTTTTAGATGTGAATATCCACATTTAGAATGCCGTCATTTAATTACCCATTCCTAATTATTGTCGACCTGGTCTGTTAATTTTGGAATTGTTTAACTCTCTGCAGCCTACTGTTTTTCGCTATTTAATATGCACACGGTCATATCTTACGACTTTATCTAACTGGTATCTCCTGATGGTGAGTTGATTTCATGAAGTGCTGCACTTAGGGAGGGAATTTTTTGGATTCTGATGCACAGTGATTAAGGAATGTTTTTACATTTTTAAGTGACTGCAGTGTGCAACTCAGAGTGGAACTTGAATGTGATAGTGTTTTCATGTGATGACTTGTTTTCCTTGGTGCAAATGTTATAGAAGTTGACTAGATGAGTTGCTGCTGAGCCTCTTGCAAATGGCTAACACTCCAGTTACAGGGCACCAATGGTGATGCCCGTACATGTTTGAAGTAGATAGGATCCCAACCAAAGGGTCTCTTTTGTTCCGTATCAAGTTCCTTGTGCTACTGAAGCTGCAATTATTCAAGCAAGTTTGTGCATTTTATAGCAGTTCTCATATGCCTCACCAGTGTTGGAAAGGCTTTAGGGAGTCAAAGGGTGACTCATTTTCCACAGGATACTCAGCCCTTGACCTGCTCCTGCAGCCACAGTATTTCCATAGTTGGTCCAGTTGGAGTTTCTGGTCAATCAGGATGTGGATTCACTTGATACTGGTAACAGCACTAAAAGGGCAGATGGCCATCCCCTGCTATAGAGCTTTCTAATCAGTCCACGCCTTAACATTGTCATGTCTTTTGCACACACTTGATTATGAGGGATTGAGGGTGAAATTAAATGTTGTATTTAACATCTCCAATATTGACTTAACATGGACAGAAGGTTATAGATGAAAAAGCTGAAGTTGACTGGGCTTTTGTCACTGCTTTGAGGAACTTCTTCAATGATGTCAGTACTGAGGTTGATCTCAAACAGCATTTTCCTTGGTTTGAGATATGAGTCTAGGCAGTGAAGACATTTTTTTCTATTCTCTTCAGTTATACCAGTGCACCTTAATGCAAAAGGAAAATTTATTGATCTCAGTCAAGCAAACAAAATATTAACAGTCTTTGCAAATAAAGGATAATGGCTTGAAAGATGAATTGTTTTTTCATGTCCAGAACTCTAGCGTTTCTACACAACAGCAACCATAATTTGCATATAAGCTACATAACACAATATTTTCACCTGATACCTAATAGCAAAAACACGATAAGAAATCTATGACAAATAGATGCAGAATTCTGCATCAACAGGAAAGATTTCCATTCAGTTCAGCAAAATAGAACTTCAGCTGCAAGTTCCTGTGAGTCAATATCTCAGAACGTCTATCCAGGGCCCAACACACGAATGCATGATGAAGGAGGCACATCAGCAGCTCTACTTCATTATGGGTTTGGGCAGATTTATTATATTACCAAAGTCTGTTGTAAATTTCTACAGATGTACTGTGGAGGGCACATGTATAGAGATTTCAATACAGGATATCACAAAAGGCTGCAGCGGGTTGTAAACTCAGACAGTTCCATCACAGGCACAAACCTTGCCACACTCCATCTTCTCCCCCCTCCCCCCACCAATAAGGCCATCTTCAGGAGGCAGTGCCTCAGGAGGTAGCATCCATGATTTAAGACCCTTACCATCCAGGACATGCTCCCTTCACATTTTTACCTGTAATGAGAGAGCTATGGATGGTGGTGAACCCAGGTACTGAGGAAGGTATAGAATACACTCAGACTCAGACTCAAAATAAACAAGACCGCATGAATAAAATCCAAAGGCTAAATTACGAACTGTAGGACCAGAAATGAACTCCTATGGTTGAGCACTGAGTGCTCAGCATGATGCCTTTTAAAAGTACAGACTTTTCGTGAAGCAGCATGGCAGGCAATAATTGGCAGTATGAGTTTTAAAGGGACAGCATCAGCTAACCATACATAGAGGAATTAGCGCTCCTAAACTTGGATGCCTGCCGCTGTTCATGACACTATGAATGAGGTGGTGGTATAGGAGCCTGAAAACCAACCTTCAATATTTTAAGGACAGCTTCTTCCCCTCTGCCATCAGGTTTCCAAATGGTCTATACGCTACCTTGTTATTAATCTGTTGCATTATTTATTTATTTTTGTAGTTTAGAGTAATTTTTACGTCTTGCGCTGCCCTGTCATAAAACAAGTGACACAATGTTAGTGATAATAAACCTGATTCTTATTCTGAGTTTCATGCAGTATTATTTTTCAAAGGATTTTACAGAAATTAAAATCACATGACACAAAATATTCACAGGGAGTTGCAAAATGCAACACTTAGATGAGGGAGCTACTCCAAAACCAAAGGAGGCATGACTTGGTGAGCCAAAGTGAATTAAAGGAGAATGATCCGGGAAAAATAGTCCCAGTGTAAGGATCTAATAATTGGTCACTGACTATTTTGTCACACCAGCTCAAGAAGCTGAGGTCTTATTTTAAATGATTGATAATTGCATGTGTACCACTCAGGTCTATCGGCTCGTGTTTATCTAGGGGAAAGCTCGTCCGCCCACCCAACTGTGTCTCATGGTTGTGTCGTTGCTGTGTAATGCCACCTGGTACAAACTCACACATCAAATATCAGATGGCACACAATGTACGATTTACAGATTACACTTTATAAATCTTACTGGAACTATGTCATTAATAGAGATACAATATAAAAGGAAAGTAAAAGGCACCAGACTTATCAGAGTTCAACCACTTCGTGCACAACCGTTGGAGCTCAATGAACGGGGTCCTCTTTCCACCATGCGATCTCCTCCGACCCCTTCGACTCGCCGCTCGGGACCAACCATGGTGGTCAACTAGAGTGCGTCCAGCACGTCCTTCCCTTTCGGGTCTCCTCCCGAAAGCCCACCAAACCACACCGTTCCCAGCCATGTGAGACAGAATATCACCCACAAAAAGAATAACATGGACACTCGTTGGTCCGTTTTCTCCCTTATCAATAATATAACCCAAACAAGCAGGGAGAGAGAGAACTCCTTACATCACAGTTATTATTACAGAAAAGCCATTTTTATTATAACATAACAAAGAAGCCATTTTATTAGCCTTAGCAGTAACATAAAAGAAGGAACCCCTTACACTCTCCCCCCACCAAATAAAGTCATGTCCTCATGACATTAAAGGAGTTCACCAATCCTCCTTGCAAAACACAAAACCCAACCCAGGTGCATAAAGCAGTGACATAACTTCCCAGGGCAGTGGGGATCACACCCTGTTCCCCGGCGCTACATAGGTCAACCTCTCCGGGGGGGTTCCTACTTCTCTGAGACCTCTGTATCTCCTCTGGTGACCCTTCCAGCTCAGACACTACCGGAGACACCCCAGGTCTACCTGTCGAACCCTCGCCCGCTCCCTCACTGTGAGCCCTCTGACTCGGGTTCTGGTTCCACCCTTTCTCCCCCCAATGCTGGCTGTATCCCAGGCTACCCAATGCCCTCCCTCCTCTCACCTAACTCAGTGGGGGAAGGGCCAGGGGCCTCTTTTTCCGGTACCAGGGAATTAACGAACAGAAACAGGTAACACACATCCAAATCATCGTCTTCCAAATCAGTATCCATTTCCGGGGCAGGGCCCGGCCCCGTCTCTTTCGCGGTGGGCTCTTCCCTCAGCCCGCGCCTCCGTAGAGTCCTCGTACTAGGCGTAAACTTGGTCTACCTGCACCTCTTGACCCAGGGGCAATAGGTGGTTCCGATGGAGTACCTTGACAGGCCCCTTCCTATCCTCTGGTCTCACCTGACAAACAGGTAGGTTCAGCATCTGGCTCTCCACCACATAGGGGGTGGCCGCCCAGCGATCCGCCAACTTGTATTTACCGGGTAGTCCTAAATTCCGTATGAGGACCTGGTCTCCCGACGTAAGTTGAGCGAACTTCACTTTCTGATCATACCTCCTTTTATTCCCTTGATTCTGCTTGGTGGCTGCCACCTCAGCTAACTCGTACACCCTTTTCAACTCTCTCCTCATAATCGGACACATAATTCAGATAGGGCTTCGAAGGTAATTCACCTGTTTCAGTCCCAAAACAAAGGTCAATGGACAACTTCGCTTCCCGCTCGAACATCAGATAATAAGGTGAGTACCCCATAGTGTCATTGCGGGTACAACTGTAACAGTGAACCAAATAGCTGATGTGCTGACTCCACTTACTCTTCTGACTGATCTCTAGAGTCCTGAGTATGTCCAATAGGGTCCGGTTAAACCTCTCGGGCTGAGGATCACCCTGCGGGTGATAGGGGGTGGTTCTGGATTTCTCAACCCTAAGCATATCCAGCAATTCATGGAGAAGCCTGCTCTCGAAGTCCTGTCCCTGATCACTATGTATCCATTTGGGGAGGCCATAATGAACAAAGTACTTCTCCCATAACACCTTTGACACTGTAGTCGCTTTCTGGTCCTTAGTAGGAAATGCCTGAGCATATCTAGTGTAGTGATCGGTGATGACTAAGACATTCGCGATGTTGCTGGTGTCTGGCTCAATAGGCAGGAAATCCATACATACCAGGTCCAGGGGTCCTGACTCTGCAAGTGGGATAACGGAGCCGCCTGCGCAAGCAAGGTCTTCCTCCTGACGCAACGGCTACAGGTCTTACAGTATTCTTCAACCTCCCCCGTCATCTGGGGCCAGTAAAACCGGTCCTTGACTAATCCATAGGTCTTCTCTACCCCCCAAATGCCCGGAATCATCATGTAGTGACTTGAGCACAGTCTTCCGATACTTCTCAGGCATGACCAGCTGGCAACGTCGGGGGCGGTTTGGGGGCAACGTGACCCGGTATAAGATTTGGTTCTTCAGCTTCAACTGAGGCCACTCCTTCAGTAGTAAGGGCACCGAGGCGTGTTTCACCTTCTCCGCCTGAGCCATATCCCCTCTTATCCCCCTTTTTAGCCACGTACCAGATAGTGCCAATGCCCGGGTCATCTCGCTGAGCCGCCCCCACTTCCTCGGGGCTCAACTCCGGCAACTGCTTGTTCTTCAGAGTAGTCAAATTACAGAACACAGTGGGTAGCGCGTCATCATCAGCCCCCAATTGATCCACTGCCCGATCCAGCCCCATCAGGTCTCCGGCTTTAGCGTCACTCACAAATTAACACATGGCCTTCACTCCCGGGGCAGGGACACTCTCCCACTCCTCGTCCGTGCCCGATCTCTCATGCACCCAACGAGACAGAGCGTCTGCACCGATGTTCCGGCTCCCCGGCCGGTACTTCAGGCTGAACTCATAGGCAGACAAGGCCGTCAACCACCGATGCCCAGCAGTGTCCAGTTTCGCCGAGGTCAGAATATAAGTGAGAGGATTGTTGTCCGTCCTCACCTCAAACTTGGCTCCGTACAGCTAGTCACTCAACTTGTCCACCACCGCCCATTTCAACGCCAGAAACTCCAACTTGTGAGTGGGATAGTTTCTTTCTGACGGTGACAAACCTCGGCTGACAAACGCCACCAGTCTCAATCCGTTGCCCTGCTCCTGGTACAGGACAGCCCCCAGCCCCTCTTGGCTGGCATCAGTGTGTAGCATATATGGCTGCTGGAGGTTGGCAAAAGCCAGCACCGGGGCCTGTATCAGCGCCCTTTCCAGCGATTGGAACGCCTCCTTGCTTTGAGCATCCCACCTCGGTCCAAAGGGCTCCGATGGGTTCAGACATCCTCCTGCCTCCTGCCCTCGGTCTCCCTTCCTTTTCTTCCCTACGGGGGGATAGCCACACAAAAGCAAGTTCAATGGGCGACTCATTTTAGCATATCCTTTCACGAATCGCCGATAATACCCACAGGTTCCCAAATATGAGCGCAGAGCACTCACAGTCTGGGATCTCGGCCAGGTGGTCACTGCGTCTATCTTAGCCGGATCAGTAGCCACTCAATCTCGCAAGATTATGTATCCCACATAGCCGACAGATGTCTTGCAGGACTGGCATTTGTCCAGGGAAAGTTCAACCCTTTCTCCTTCAGCCGGCCTAACACCTTCAGCAGCTGCTCCTCATGTTCTTCCAAAGTAGATCCAAACACTATCAAGTCATCCAGATACACCAACACCTCGAGCAAGTTCATATCCCCCACTGTCCTCTCCATGACCCTCTGGAAGGTGGCTGGGGCCCCCGATATGCCTTGGGGCATTCGTTCGAACTGAAAGGGGGCAAATAAAGGCCGCCTTCTCTTTGTGGGCCCCACTCATCAGAATCTGGTAATACCCACTCCACAAATCTAATACACTAAACCACTGGGCACCACTCAGACAGGCCAACGTGTCTTCAACCCTCAGGACCGTATACTGGTCGGGAACAGTGCACCGGTTCAGGGTCCTATAGTCCACACACATATGTACCTTCCCATTTTTCTTCCTAGCCACTACTATGGGGGATGCATAGTGGCTCCGGGACTCTGCAATAATCCCCGCATCAATCAACTGCCGTAAGTGCTGCCACACATCTTCCACGTCAGCCGGGGCCAACCGCCGCGACCTCTCCCTAAATGGGAGGGCATTAGTCACCCGGATAGTGTGCCGAGTGCCCTTGGAACAACCCACATCAAACTTGCCCTGAGAAAAGACATCTCCTAGCTTCAGCATCTTCTCCACCAGCCTGCTCTTATACCCCGGCGGCACAGGGGAGTCCTTAAAATTAAAGGCCTCCTCGGTCAGCCGCCCCCTTTTCTCCAATAGTTTTCCTCCAGTGGGCCTCATGGGGGCACTAGACATCACCGTCACCAGGAACAAGTACGCGAGGGGCATCCCGCACTTCAAGGTGATCTCCCTCTCTGTTGTGTTCTTTACAATCACCCCGACCCAGTGTGCCTGTAGAACTGAGGGCCTCTGCTAATCAGGTCTCACTAGCGCCCCAGCTGGGAACCGGGACTCCCCTTCCAGGTGTTCTGGGGCGTCTACTAACAGGGCCTCGCCTGCTGGTACTCCGGGGAATCTGGGGGTCCCCATCACTAGTGCCTCCTCCCCTGGCCATATCACTTTAGGCCTCGCCTGAGTACACCACACCGTCCCTTGTTTGCACTCAGGATCTAGCCCCCTGTGGCCACCCGCTTCTTCGAACGCTGCTCGAAACACTGGGTGTACCGAGAGGGTCTCCAAGAAAGTTCTCCCCCGCCTTCTCATTACAGGCTCCCAGGAGCCGTTGCACAAGAGGGGAGTTAGTCCCCACCAGAAGGGCAGTGCCACCTGTATTCACCAGATCCAGACAAACCAACACCAACATCTCAAGGGCTTCCGACACTCCCACATCACCCTCCGAGAATTCCAATCTCATTGACAGGTACCCATCGTATGGGTAGTCACCATCACTTATACCCCAAATCTCCAGGGCATTAAACAGGGTTACTGACAAATGCTTTAGATACTTATTGTAGAATGGCTGGTAATATAATGTGACCTGTGACCCGGTGTCAAGGATGGCCCTTGCAAAGATTCCCTCTATCCGTAGGGACATGCTGGAGCAGGGTCCCACTAATCCGTCCGGAATAAGGGCTTGGGCTTGTGGCGATCCCATGGCAGATTTCTGGGAACGCGTTCCTCCACAGACTCCAGTCCATTCCCTCACTGAGTCTCTCCTAAGTTTCCCAACACCTCTCTCTTCTTAGTCGGCCGGGGCTTGCCCTCCATGGGGCATCTTGTCTCTCACAATCCCTCCGAAAGTGTCCCTCTTCCCCACAGCTGTAGCACACCTCCTTTCACTCACATTCCCACCGGAAATGCCCCTCTTTCCCACAGATATAGCACACGCTACCTGCTGCCCCTCTCCTCCCAGGACGCCCGCCACTCCCAGCCCACTGCGCGGCCCGCCCCCTGAAGGGGGTGTTCTCCCTGTCAATCCACTCATGCAAGGGGTCCCTACCCACCTGGGACCCCTTGGGTCTCTTGGTTCTCAACCCTGCCACCACCTCCTGTACCATTGAGGATCGTCCCTGGTGGCCAGAGTCCTCTTTCCGGCCCAACGCGCTCTCATCCTCCTGCACCTCTTTAATCAGCTGACTGAATGATGGTGGGGGGCTCCCTTTATAGGACTGCTGGAGACTCCAAGCCATCTTGTCCTCCCCCAGGGAACACCTAGATATCTGATTCATCCTCAATGTCGCCACCTCGTCCGCCTTCACTACCCCTCGGTGCCGCAACCCATTAAGCATTATCTCCAGCTGAAAAATGTATTCTGAGAGCTTTTCCCCTCTTCCCTGCCACGTTTTGAAACTCCGCTAAAAGCTCCCAAGAACCTCCCGTCAATCCAAACGCATCCTCCAAAGCTTCCAGATACTCTGCCAGGGAAGCCGAGGGCTGTTCAGCTTTCAGCCCCCAGACCTCACCAACCGCCACCACTCCCCACAAACTTTCCACCAATCACTGTCTCCTTTCCTCATCCGAGCCTGGCCACTCCCCTAACAGCTGAGACGTGTTTTCAATCCATGTTTCATAATTGTCCTCCCCTTCCGGGGTGGGTGTGGCTCCTGAGAAAACTCTCAGCTTCAGGCAGGGCCCCTCGGCCCTTCTCGCCAGGGAGGTAATGGCGTCTGACAACTCGGAGGTCTCACCTCTCGCTGGAGAACGGGGCCTAACCAATCCTTCCCACTCTGACCCCTCTTGCCCCTCCTCCCTCATTACCCCCAGAACTTATTCTCCTGCAAATTCCTTTAACTCTCCACCACCGGCTACTGGCACCTCCCCTGGTGTCTCCTCACATTCTTCCTCCCGGAGGGTGTGGAGGCCCCATGGCCCCACCTCCCCCGGGACACTGACCGTCGCTGGCAGTTCCAACGTCATGACGTCAGCACTCATACGAAACAACACCCAGCTGGGTTCCACTTCTTTACCGCACCTTCTAGCTATCAGTTCTACCTTGCCAATAGCTTTAATCATTCTCAATCCTCACACTAGCACTTCTTCCGAAGTGCGGAAATCCACCGCACTTAACACGCACGCATGATTAACTGGTACGTCCTCGAGTCACACCAGCTTACAACCGTTGGAGCTCATTAATGGGGTCTTCTCTCCACCATGCGATACCCTCTGACCCCCCTCGACTCGCCGCTCAGGACCAACCACGGTGGTTGACCAGAGCGCTTCCAGCACGTCTTTCCTCTTTGGGTCTCCTCCCAAAAGCCCCCCAAACCATACAGTTCCTAGCCATAAGTGACAGAATATCACCCACAAAAAGAATAACATGGACACTCAATTGGTTCGTCCTCTCTCTTATCAATAATATAACCCAAACAAACAGGGAGAGAGGGAACTCCTTACGTTGCAGTTATTATTACAGAAAAGCCTTTTTTTACATATAACATAACAAAGAAGCCATTTTATTAGCCTTAGCAGTAACATAAAAGAAGAAACCCCTCACACATATATATACAGTAAAATTTAAGACTATGTTTAACACCGTAACATGATCAGCTATCAATGAGCTCAATTCTAAATCAATGTCATTAATTGTACTGATCTTAGACATGGTCAACTACTAGTTATGTCGATAAACAGTTATAACTGGTTATATCTAACCGGAGATTGATTGTTCAAGTGGAATTGTTGATAGAACACAGTTCAATGTTGAATTTTAGGAATCATTCAGTTCTTGTATAAATTAGCAGATAAATCTCAGTAGTTTTCTGAAAATAAGTTTCAGCATAGAAAGTAACAGTTTGTCACTTTACACTGAAGAAAATCTCCAAGGTATAAATCACATCTCCGCAAAATTCTACACTTCTGTATCCAATTCATAACAGGCCTCTCCAATTAGATCTATAGAATACAGACTCCCGTCAATTTTTTTTAAAGATGAGTTTTGCTGCTGATTTGTATTGGTACTGTATACAAGACCATAAGATGTAGGAGCAGAATTAGGCTATTTGGCTCGTCATTTCAGTTATTCATCTTCCACTTTCTGGAATTTCTGCTATATCTCCCAACTTCAATCTCTCCCTCCATCTTTCATTTAGTTTGTCACCAGCTCAGCTCCAAACCAATACCCAGACCTTTAAAAACGTATTCCATCTCTTTTACCAAAGAATGCTCAGTGTTATTCATTCTCTTCCTATCTATTCATGAGGTAACATATCTCAATTAATGTCAGAATCACAGTTTGCAGCACCGAGATTAAACAATGAATTAAAGTATTATACAGAAGTAAGCCTTTCAATACTTTGCTCTTAATAGTTTGTTCAGCCTAACATTAATTTTAATGTTTTAAACCATTACATCCAGTTAGAAATGAATTACATCACTATATAATTGCTGCAGAAAGTAAGATTTATAGGGATTTATAAATGACTGCAGATTCTTGCATTCTTCAGTTATTTTGTTATTAGTAAAATTAACTTAAAACTATTACCACAAATGTATTTTATCAACTTTGCCTCTAACTTCCACCCTGCCCTTAAATTCACTTGATCCATCTCCTGACACCTCCCTCCCCTTTTTCAATCTCTCTGTCTCCATCTCTGCAGACAAATTGTCAACTGACATCTTTTATAAACCTATTAATTCCCACAGTTATCTCAACTATACCTCTTCCCACCCTATCTCATGTAAAAATGCTATTCCCTTTGCTTAGTTTCCTCATCTTTGCCACATCCATTTCCAGGACACAGCTTTCTGTTCCAGGATATCAGAGATGCTCTCCTCCTTTAACAAACTTTTTTCCTTCCTTCCTTCCTTCCTTTTGATGCTGCCCTCACCTGCATCTCCTCCATTTCCCAAACATCTGCGCTCACCCCATCTTTCTGCTGCCATAATAAATAATAATAATAATAATAATGTTCCTCTTGGCCTTACCTACCACCCTATCAGCATCTAACACATTTCCTCCACAACATCCTAAAGGGATCCAGCACTAAACGTAACTTTACCTCCACCCTTCCTCTGCTTTCCATGATCTCCTTGTTCATTCATCTCTCCCCACTAATCTCCCTCCTGGCACTTACCTCTGCAAGTGGCATGAGTGTTATTCCTGCCCATTTTCCTCCTCCCTCACCTCCATTCAGGGCCCCAAATGGAGGAGCAACACTTTACATTCCATCTGGGTTGCCTCCAACCTGATGACATGAATATCAATTTCTCCTTCTGGTAAAAAACAAGTTTCCCTCCCCCTCCCCTCTTACTCTATTACCCACTCTAACTTTTACCTCTTCTCATCTGCCCCTGCCTATCACTTTCCCCTCTGGTCTCCTCCTCCTTCCCTTTTTCCTATGGTCCACTCTCCTCTCCTATCAGTTTTCTTCTTCTCCAGCCCTTTACCATTTCCACCCACCTGGCTTCACCCATCACCTTCCAACTAACCTCCTTCCCCTCTCCCCATCTTTTATTCTGACATCTTCCCCCTTCTTTCTCAGTCCTGAAGAAGGGACTCTGCCCAAAATGTCAACAACCTGTTCATTTACATAGATGGCCTGCTGAGTTCCTCCAGCATTGTGTGTGTGTTGCTTTGGATTACCAACATCTGCAGACTCTCTCATGTTTAAAATTTATTTTCTCACTGCTTAACAACAAAGCAATATCACATAAATATGTACATACTCTACATGTAAGGGTTTTCATTCTAAGAAAACTTATTTAATTAACCAATATGTTTACCTGTTTAACAGAGAACCTGTCCTGGGTGAGCCCAGCACTTAAGTATAATTCTGAAGAAAGCACAGTCGTGCTTCTACTTCCATAGGAGTTTGTGAAGGTACAGCTTGACATCTAGAACTTCCACCAACTTCTCTAGATGTGTGGTGGAGAGTATATTGACTGATTGCATCACAACTTGGGAAGGGAACTCCAATGCCTTTGAACAGAGCAGCCTACAAAAAGTAATGGATACGGCCCAGTCTGTCACAGGTAAAGCCCTCCCCACCACTGAGCACATCGACGCAGAGCACTGTCACAGGAAAACAGCACACATCATAGGTAACCCCCTCACCCAGGCCATGCTCACGTCTCATGGCTACCGCAAGGCTGTGGGACCAGACGGCATCCCAGGGCAAGTTCTCAGGATGTGCATAGCACCACTGGCTGGTGTGTTTGCAGGCATTTTTAATCTCTCCTTCTCCTAGTGTAGAGTGCCCTCCTGCTTCAAAACATTCTGTCTCTATACCTAAAAAGACCAAGGTAACATGTCTGAACGACTGGCGCCCTGTCGCGCTCACCTTAATCATAAGCAAATGCTTTAAGAGGCTGGTCAAGGACTACATCTGCAGATTGCTACCACCCCCTACAATTCACATACCGACACAACCAATCGACAGATGATGCAATAGCCACAGCTCCTTACACACCTGGAGAGGAGGGATGCTTATGTGAGAAGGCTGTTCTTGGACTACATTCAGCATTCAACACCATAATTCCATCCAGGCTTGACAAGAAGCTCAGAGCCCTCGGCCTTCACCCTGCCTTTCATAGCTGGATCCTGGACTTCCTGTCAGATCACTGGCAGGTGGTAAGAGTGGGCTCCCTCACCTCCACCCCTCTGACCCTCAACACAAAGAGTCCCCCAGGGCTGTGTCCTAAGCCCCCTGCTTTACTCTCTGTACACACATGACTGTGTCACCACCCACATCTCCAATCTGCTAATTAAATTTGCAGATGATACTACATTGATTGGCCTAACCTCAAATAATAATGAGACAGCCTACAGAGAAGAAGTCATCACCCTGACACAGTGGTGTCAAGAAAACAACCTCTCCCTCAATGTCGCAAAAACAAAGAAGCTGGTTGTGGACTACAGGAGGACTGGAGACAGGCCAGCCCCTATTGACATCAATGGATCTGGGGTTGAGGGGTAAACAGCTTCAAGTTCTTCGGCATACACATCACTGAAGACCTCACTTAGTCTGTACATACCGGCTGTTTGGCAAAACAAGGACAACAGCGCCTCTTTCACCTCGGGCGATTGAAGAAGTTCAGCACGAGTCCCCAAATCCTAAGGACTTTCTACAGAGGCACAATTGCGAGCATACTGGTTGGCTGTATCACTGTCTGGCATGGGAGATGTACTTCCCTCAATCACAGGAGAGTGGCGGGGACAGCTCAGCACATCCGTGGATGTGAACTTCCCACTATTCAGCATATTTACAGCGACAGGTGTGTAAAAAGGGTCCAAAGGATCACTGGGGACCCAAGTCACCCCAACCACAAACAAGTCCAGCTGCTACCATCCAGGAAATGATACCACAGCATTACAGCCAGGACCAACAGGCTCTGGGACAACTTCTTCTACCAGACCATCAGATTGATTACTTGTTGCTGACACAATGCATTTCTAAGTGATATTGACTGTTCAATTATATATCTTACTGTATATGCTATTTATTACAAATTACTATAATCTGCACATTGCACATTTAGACAGAGATGTAACGTAAATATTTTTACTCAAGTATGTGAAGAATATAAGAAATAAAGTTAATTCAATTCAATTCAATTCAAGAAGGTGCACGAGCCTCAGGACTTACAACACCAAGTTCAGGAACAGTTCTTACCCTCCAACCATCAGGCTCTTGAACCAGTGGGGATAACTTCACTTGCCCCATCACTGAACTGTTCCCACAACCTATGGATTCACTTTAAAGGACTCTTCCTCTCATGTTTTTGATATCGATTGTTTATTTTTTTAGTACAGTATTATTATTTAGTTTTTTATTTTGTATTTGCACAGTTTGTTATCTTTTGCACATTCATCGTTTCTCCATCCTGTTGGGTGCGGTCCTTCACTGATTCTACTACAGTTCTTCGATCTACTGAGTATGCCTGCAAGAAAAGGAATCTCAAGCTTGTATATGGTGACACATATGTACTGCGATAATAAATTTACTTTGAACTTTGGTCAATTTTCTCCAAGTATATTCCAAACAATTAAAAATAATCACGTTAGAAGCAGGATTTATGAGTACTTGTGGAAGCAAAGTGTGATTAGGGACAATCAGCATGGCTTTGTGAGGGGCAGGTCATGAATCACGAGCCTTATTGAATTCTTTGAGAATGTGACAGAACACACCGATGAAGGTAGCGTAGTGAATGTGGTCTATATGGATTTTGTATGGCACTTCTTTCAGTTAGTCCTGACGAAGGGTCTCGGCCCGAAACGTCAACTGTACCTCTTCCTATAGATGCTGCCTGGCCTGCTGTGTTCACCAGCAATTTTTATGTGTGTTGTATGAATTCAGAATTAGTTTGTCCAAAGGCGGCAGTGTTTGGTGGTAGATGGAGACTATTCTGCCTGAAGGTCGGTGACCAGTCTGTTCCATAGGGGTCTGTTCTGGGACTCCTTCTCATTGTGATTTTTATAAAAGAATTGGATGAGGAAGTGGAAGGATGGGTTAGTAAGTCTGCAGATGACACAAAGGTTGGTGGAGATGTGGATAGTGTACAAGGTTGTCAAGGGTTGCAATGGTACATTGACTGAATACAGAGCTGGCTAAGTAGCAGCAGATGAATTTGAAACCAGAAAAGTGTGAAGAGATTCATTTTGGAAGGTTGTATTTAAAGACAGAATACAGGGTTAATGGCAGGATTCTTGGCAATGTGGAAGAACAGGGGAATATAGGGGTTCACATACATAGATCCCTCAAAGTTGCCACACAAGTTGACAGGATTGTTAAGAAGGCACATGGGGTGTGTTGGCCTTTATTAAAGTTCAAAGAACATAGTGCAAAGTACATTTATTATCAAAGTATGTATAAATTATACAGCCTTGAGATTCGTCTGCTCACAGGCAGCCACAAAGCAAGGAACCCTAAAGAACCCAATTAAAAACAGAAAGGCCAACACCCAATGCTCAGAGAAGAGAAAAAATATACAAATCCTGCAAATAATAGAAGCCAGGATCAGCATTCCAAACCGAACTGAGTCCATAAACCTGTATCCCAAAGCAGCTGCAATAGGCCCAAGCCTCAGTCTCAGTTTATCATATAGCAGGCAAATCGCTGCAAAGCTCACAGACAGGAAGCACGTAGAAGCCGGAGCAATCTTAATAGTCTCAGTGCCATGGAGAGGGGAGTGAGTATCATGGGAGAGCAAGTGGAATCGGCCCGGCCCTTGCCTTTGGAGCTGACATCCCGCCTTTTCTAGTCTATCTGGGCCAGCCTTTAAATGTCCAAACACCGGGGTCATGCCTGCATTTGGACCCGGGCCCTGGCGCTGTGATATGCTTTGGGCATAGACCTCGCTACCCAACACAAAGCCGTTCTCAATCTTTCAAAGTCGGCTCTGTGCTTAGATCAATCGAACCTCTTTCCTGGTTTAGGTGGACAGATGTCGAAACTCAAAGGATTCAGTTCAAGAGTCATGAGGTAATGTTGCAGCTCTATAAAACCTGGGTTAGACCACACTTGGAATATAGTGTTCAGTTCTGGTCACTTCATCATAACTCATAAGTCTGTGGAAGCTTTAGAGAGGGTGCAGAGGAGATTTACCAGGAAGCTGCGTGAACTATAGAGCATGTCGCATGAGGATAGGTTAAGAGAGCTAGGGATTTTCTCTTTGGAGTGAAGGAGGATGAGAGGTATTCAAGATGATAAGAGGCATAGATAGAATGGAGAGCCAGAGACTTTTTACCAGGGTAGAAACAGCTAATACTTTTAAGGCACAATTTTAAAGTGATTGAAGGAAAATCCAGGGGGATAGCAGAGGTTCCTTACACAAAGAGTGGTCAGTGCATGGAACACCCTGCCAGCATAGTGACAGAGACAGAGGGTCATTTAAGAAACTCTTAGATTGGCATACGGATGATAGAAAAATGGAGGGTTCTGTAGGAGGGAAGGATTAAATTGATGTTAGAGTAGGTTAAAAAGTTGGCACAACATCTTGGGCCTGTGCTGTGCTGTAATATTCTAGATCCAAGCATCCTCAGTTCAGCGACAGCCAGCTAACTGGCACATCCAGAGATGGATTGTTTCAGTAGCTGTTTAATCCTTGTTACTTCTACAAGATTCCATTCAAGGCTAATTTGTTATTGATTGGAATTCATTTGTTTCACCGCAGTAAGGGCGGTTGGAGCAGGAGGAGGAGATTAAGAATTAGATCCTCTTGGAAACTGCAAAAGCTTGCATCAAGTTGTGCAACTTTAACCCATAATCCTCTCAACTGAATAAGGTAAACAACTTTGCAAATTAAGAGAACAAAGCAAAAATGGTAGGAAAAGAACATGCTGAAGGTAAGGAAAGTTACTTAAAAAAATTTGGCCCAAAATAAAATAATAAATTATTTTAATTCATTTTAATAAATTATCCTTGTGACAATCAACACATTACACAAACAATGCATAAAGATGCTTAGATTCATACAGCCTGCTTCCAGAGAAGCACAATGCATTAAACTGCTAATCCTTAAAACAGTCATTTAATTGAAACACATTAATCACTTAGAACATAAGGCAGCAAGAAATAGTCTGGACCTTCATGAGAAATTGGAACTGCCAGAACTTCTCATTATATCTGCCCAGTAGATCGGCATTTCATTGCATGCAAGTTCTGAACTTGCTGCTAACTGAACCCCATGGCTTCCCTACTATGCTGTCACTGGACTCCTAACGGTGTCAGATTCCTACAATTCCTTGTCACATGCCAAGTGAGCTTTGCCCATTGCACCTACAACAGGAAGTTAAAAAATTCGCATTTGTTTGCATTAACTGGATTTATTCAAATGATTTTAATTAAAATTCATTAATTTTTCAAGTTAATAGTTACTTTTTTTAAAAAAAAATTCCTTTGCTTTGGAACAGGCAACAGCCTGAAGGTGAAAGACATGGATTTTTATTTTCTTTTATTATCCACAGATGAGCAAAATTAGCAGTAGGAGATGGGCATACATTTTTGGGCAATATGAAACACAGGGAACTGGAAAGCCTGCCTTGGAAAGCAATACATTCAAACATGCATGTGAGAAAAACTTGACCACAATCTCAGAACTGGGTAGGCTCAGGTAACCAATATTATATTACCCATGATAGCAAAAGGGGAGTAAGAGCAGCCATTCAGTTAGATCATGGCCAATAAATAAAAATACATATCTTTGCTTCATATATCGAAAGCTCTTATTTAAAAAGTTCACCAGTTTTGAATCTTCAATAAATCAAACCCAACAATATTTTAAACAAATCCATATTTCTGCTTTCTAATGTGAATTTCCAAATAATTACACTACAGTTTCAAGGCAACATGCTTCATGCAATATTCCTCTAACAAAGGAGATGGTTCCTCTATCTTGAGCCTATGACATCTTTAAAGACATCAAAAAATCTCAATTAGATCATCACACTTTTATTATACTTGTTAAGCAACTGGTCTTTGCATATTATTTTTTATTTCCCCCCACCACTGTAGCATCATTCTGATGAACCTGCTGTGAATCTCTCCAAGGCCAATATATCAGATGAGTTTCAACATCAAGATGTGAAAACAAACTCCACATAAAAATAGTAAATAATGAGAACTTGGGGCCGGCAACTCATTGTGACAATGGTGACATCTTTATAATCACTATAGTTCAGATGGAGAGCATGGCTGGAAATTGCAAAGCAAAGAGCAGATTATTGACCGCAGGAGGATGAAACTGGAAGTTCATGCGCCAGTCCATATTGGGGGATAGAAGGTGGAAAGGGTCAGTAACTTTAAATTTCATGGTGTTACATCAGAGGATCAGCATGCAAGTCCCATTACAACAGATTCAGCATGTCATCTAAAACTTTGACAAACTTCTACATATACACAGTGGAGAATATTCTGACTGATTGCATCATGACCTAGTAAGGAAGCACCAAGGCACAGGAGTGGAATATCCTGCAACAACTGGTGGGTACAGGCCAGTCCATCACAGGCAGAGCCTTCCCTTCCATTGGGCACATCTACAAGGAGTGCTGCCACAAGAAAGGACCTCCACCATCCAGACCATGCTCTCTTCTCACTACTACCATCAGGAAGGAGGTACAGGAGCCACAGGAGCCTTAGATCCCACACCACCAGGTTCAGGAACAGTTAATACCATCCAACCATCAGCCTCCTGAACCAGGATGAACTTCACTCACCACAACTCTGAACTGATTCCACTACCTGTGGACTCACTTTCAAGGACTTTACAATTCACATTTGCAGTATTATTTATTTACTCATTAATTAATTATAAATTTGTATTTGCACAGGTTGTCTTTTTTCATACTGATTGACAATTGGCTGTCAATTATTGTCTGTATGTAGTTTTTCTAAGATACTGCTGAATTTCTTTGTTCTGCAGTGAATACCTGCAAGAAAATAAATCTCAAGGTAGTATATGATGATATATTCATATTCAGACAATAAAATTACTTTGAACTTTGAAATAATTGACTGAAAAATCATTTCAATTAAGGGCTGTTCGTTACAAATAGAAAATCTACATGACAGTTCAAAAGGATTTCTGGCAGTGAAATATTACTGAAAATGGTAATGTAAATAGTAGTAACTGATGCCAATTCCTTTGTGAATTGAAGAAAATGAATCATAGTGTTAAACTTGTATTGATAAACCAACACTTACACTGCCTCAGTCCTAGCTGAGCTTCTCAAGATGCAAGCAGGTTTCTCTGTTTCAATGCACTGAACATTTATTTCTATTTCTCCCAAAAGCAGTTTAAAATGATCAGCTTGTGCTTGTGTCATCAGGCGAGGATGAAAGTGGTAAACAAATAACAATCTGTGTGATTTTCTCATTCCATGAAGGTCCATCACTGAATGGGTTTCCACTCATTCATTCGTCTCACCACGCTGGTGCTAACTTGGTATGGATTATGTGGATTCGATTGACCTCGGCTTCCTGAACCTCAGCTTTGAGGAGTGGGCAGCCAGATCAGGATTCATATTTGTGAGGTCCTGACCATAGATTTGCCAGATGTCAAAGGTTATTGCACAATTTAAATTTGGTAGGCAAGTACTTAAAAAAAAATTCAGTATCTTAAAACATTAACAGATGTACCACACATTTGGCCTCTTTATACCAGGCATTGCCAATTTTTAAGTAACAATCCCTGTCATCTGAATGATATCACTAACTTGCATTATAAAAGCAGCAAAAGCAGTTTTTGCTTATTTATATTTCAATTTACACTTTATTTACAGTACTTTTATGACTTTGTAATTTATTACAACTGTATTTTGATTCTCTAAGTATTAAGCATTAAAAAAAATCCCTGGAATATGACATCTTCAAAAGGAAGCTTTCTAAAGCCATCGTAGTGATACTGCAGAAGATCCTCTGGTTCTGTCGCCTAAAGCCTAGATTCCAAGTACCACCACCATCACCCGGCCCCTACCTTCTGCCTCACTGAAGGGCCACAGGGGGAAGAACTCCATTATAATGAATCCCATGATACTGCTGCAGGGAAGTACAGTTGCATATTTAGCACAGTGGATGTATGATTGCTGGCAGCAGTCAGATGGAGTATAACTAGGCAAGGACAGTATTGGAATGGAAAGCCCAACATAAGCAGTTCAGCTTAATGAGAAATAATGCAATAGTATCACTATTGTAATTAGGCAACTGATTAGATTTCAATTCAGAAAAAAATAAACCTCATTGAGGGCAACGTATATTTCCTTGGGATTCATAGTGCTATTATTGACTGTGAAAAGAAAAATACTCCATCTTCTAGTCTAGTCATTATTCACTCTGCAGTGTACAAAAAGCCACAAGTACAGAATAACAAGCTCAAATGCCATTAACGTTTAACATATTTTTAAATACATTTATCATTGTTTAAAAATTCAATAACAATCAATTCTGATGACAATATAAACAACAGGAATTCTGCAGATGCTGGAAATTCAAGCAACACACATCAAAGTTGCTGGTGAACGCAGCAGGCCAGGCAGCATCTGTAGGAAGAGGTACAGTCGACGTTTCAGGCCGAGACCCTTCGTCAGGACTAACTGAAGGAACTCACTCTTCCTGACGAAAGGTCTCGGCCTGAAACGTCGACTGTACCTCTTCCTACAGATGCTGCCTGGCCTGCTGCGTTCACCAGCAACTTTGATGTGTGTCTGATGACAATATACATGTTGTACATTTAAGAAACACAAACACGGGCCAGCTGGTGGTGCAATGAATCGGCGCCGGACCCGGGAGTGGAGGTTTCCGGGTTCGAAACCAGTTGGGTCCACTCCCAAGTACGCTTTCCATTCAGGCCGGGTTGAGTGTCGAGATCGCAACTTGACCTCATAAAATAAAGGGAAAAGTACTGCGAAAATGTCTGTGTGAGGGGTGGCTCACCACACAGTCTCTCCCTCACTCCGCGCCTTGTAAAAGCCATGAAAAAGACACCATCACGGACACACACACGCACACACTCGCAGGCACACGCCAAAAAAAACACAAACACAACATTTTCACGTTAAATGTTGTTAAATATTAATGGCAAATTTGGAGAACATTATCAAGGACTATGAACACATTGAAAGCAATTGATCTCCATGCTGAATGCTGATACTTAATTGTTACAACTTTTGATATTCAATTTAAATAGTAGTATTGATGGCTACGTTTTTTTTATCCAACAAAAGTAGAAAGAATTCAAACTACTTTGATCTAAGTCTTTGTAATCCAGAGGGCAGAAAAGAAAGAGAGAAAGTGAGCAAGCAAGCATGAGAAAGTGCACAACGGAAATGAGTGACAGAGTGAGGAGGAGTGAGTAGTACTATTGACTCCTCTAAACGGTTCATCTGTATGAGTAAGCGGTAAAAGAATCAAAAAGTGGAGATGATGGTTAGTTACAGAATAAAATAGCAGAGTCGTAGGAAAAAATCAGGGGGAATTAGACTGACAAAAATACTCCACTGCGAGCTGGCATAATCCTGATGGACAAAATGGCCTCATTCAATACGCAAGAGAGACAGAGAGACAGTGTGAGAGACAGACAGAGAGAGACACTGTGTATTTATTCATGAAGGTATTTGGAATCACTGTTGCACACTCTCCTGTGTCAGCAGACATCAGAGATGTCAAACCAAAACTAGTTACTGATGCATTTCCCTTCAGGGCACCTGCCTATGTATTAGTTCATCTCTGCAAGATCACAAAGTTGTTCTTCCATAGCACTACCTGAGAACAGACAGATCCCACCACCAACTCAGGCCAATTTACCACTCCCATGAACTACTGACATGCCAAACACACATTTATTGTCATTCCCTCTGATACTTGAGGACTGACAGATCCAATACAGGATAACTGATTTCCAAAGTTTCTGTGGCCCAGCTAGATAGACAATACCACTTTAACTGACAAACGAAAACAGATATTCTATTCCCTAAACTAGATACACCCTTGAAGTACTTTTAAGTAAAATGAAAAGTTTTTTCTTGGCTTTGCCTTTGCAGACAAGAGAATCTGAAATTTATCTAGCAGTAACTTGGTCTACCAAGCTAACTTTCTATCCACCTATCCATTGTGAATAATTAAAACAGTGTTAATTCATTGGCTGGGCCCTAAACAATTACATCTGGCAACTTGTCATCCATTCCATGAGAGAAGGTGACAAAATTGGCCAAAGCTTGGAATTTGCCTGCTAACAGCAAGGAAATTATATAATTGTTTGCTGGATTTACGGCCCTGATCAAAAGTTTTTCATGATCTGATTTTTTTTGTATCTTCTGATTCCAACCTGCATTGTTGCTGGGTTGACCTAATGAAAAACTCACTCATTTATTCCTCAGGTTGCCTGATAAAACTGTAACTAGTTTTCTTGTTCAATGTGTTAAAATTGAATTCAGCTATTTCCTAATTTCAGTGATTGAGACATGTTAATTTTACCCCTGCTTAGATTTTGCAAGTGGAGGCAGTGAAAGCAAAATCCCAAGGTAAGAATTTTACTCTGACAGGAGCATAGAAGCACTTTCAGAATGTAGCCATAAATTTGCCATGGTCTAATGCAGATTCTAATCCAATTTGTGTTACCACAGTCAAGCCTTATCAAAATATTTAAAATTATTTAAATTACTAGACTAGGTTAGATATTTGATGGATCCACAATGCATTGTGAGAACAAATGTAAGCTGCAACTTACAATTTTCAATTTTAGCGTGAATAGATTTGTTACACACAAAATATATTTAACTGATCCTTCATCTCTTTCATAACATCAAGAAATTAATCCCAGGTAGTATTCGAAGGCACCCCACTAAATGGAAAAAACTAGGATTTTATCAGTTCCAACTCTTCCGTAAAACATTTTATGAAGATTTTTATGGTGAGAATATATGGTGAATTATATATTTCAGTTGCACATTGTATGTTGAATGCTTTCCTTTCATGACAATCTTCGATTTAAGAGTATTTGCAGACTCAATTCTGAAGTAGAACGAGAGTGAAAAAATCAATCCACTTCAGAGTCAGTTTAGGCTATAACTTGAAGTGTAGCATCAGCACAAATTAAAGTCCTGTTTACTCGAATATTAAACTTGCAAAAAGTCATAGAGTCTACTACATTACATAACCATCTAAGGCTTTTACTGTCACCATGTGCACATTAGACAACCTACATGCAATCATTTTTGCGACTGACAAAATTGATTTGAACCAGTGATATTTCAAGGAGTGTTTAATAAAGTGTATAACAGCATGCAAGGAGAAAAGCCCTTCAAACTCAACTGCAATCTTGCTAGTTTGCCTAATGTTATCAGTCAAAATATCATCTAGAGGCTAACACATCACACTTGCTTAATTTGATTTTGATGGTAATAGATTGCTGCTTATTCAATCATTTCGAGACTCACCAGGTAAGGCATTAAAATTAAGAGATCCATTTGTTCCTTCTGCTGGAAATAAAACTTCACATGGTATTACTTCAATAAAAACCAGAAGAATGTCTCTCAATTTCCTTGCAAATACCAGCATTATAAAATGGATAGACTCAGTCGATCCATTACCATTTGTGAGACTCTACTACATTGAGACTGGGTTCTTATATTTGTTACAAAACAATTTAGAACATGTATCAGTACACGGTACTACAAATGTTGTGGCCATTACAGAGACTTGGCTGTCACAAGGGCAGGAATGACTGCTGAATGTTCCAGGATTTAGATGCTTCAAAAGGGACATGGAGGGGGATAAAGGAGGTGGAGAGTGACATTGTTAATCAGGGATAGTAACATAGCTGCAGAAAGGGAGGACATTGTGGAGGGAAAGTCAACTGAGTCAGTGGGGGTAGAAGTTAGAAACAAGAAGGGAGCAATCACTGTATTGCAGATATTCTATAGACCCTAAAATATCAACAAAGACACAGAGGTGTAGACAGGGAGGCAGGTTTTGGAAAGAAACAAATAATGTATAACTTCCCTAACATTGATTGGCACATCTTTGTGCAAAAAGTTTAGACAGGGCAGAATTTGTTAGGTGTGTCCAGGAAGGATGCCTGACACAAAATCTAGACAGGCTGATTGGAGGAAAGTCCATATTGGATCCAGTACTATGCAATAACCTAGTCAGGTGTCAGATCTCTCAGTTGATGAACATTCGGAGACCGTGACCACAACTCCATGACTTTTACCATAGCCTTGGATGGAGATAGGAGCTGAGAGTGTAGGAAAGTATTTAATTGGGGAGGACATATTATGATGCTGTTAGGCAGGAGCTTGGGAGAGGAAATTCAGAACAGTTTGTTGTGTATTTAATATCTCAGTAACGTTTGAATAATATTATAAATGTATTGTTTGATTAAGCATTCTTGTTGTTTAAATAATTCATTATGAGTTAAATGTAAAAGCATGTGAATGGCTTACGTCAATATGCCACCACGTCATATGCGCACATCTCACTAAAAGTAAGGAGAATCTAGACACGCATCTCTTGGGCTCCCTTGTTTCTACTTTGATTAGCATTATGTCCTGGAGTTATAAAACATAACAATTGTCACAAGGGGTTTCAAACCAAACCAAGAAGACTACCTGAACAGTTGAGTAAAAAAGTACACCGCAGCACGTGATTCTTCGGGAAGGGAGAGAAACGTTTGAGTTAAATAAGGCAGAAAACAGACGGGTTCATAAACAGTGAGTACCAGTTGATAATAGTCATAAAAAAAAAAGAGAGAACTGGCAGACTACATCAGAAAGTTGTTTGCATTCGATTGCACAAAAGATAACTGGGTGCTGAATACGGAACAAATTGAAAGCAAATTTTGAAGCAAATGAAAAAGCCAATGAAAAAGAAGTACTAGTAGTGAGTGCAGTAGGCATACAGATTACATAGCTGAAATGCTCCAACCAAAGCAGCTGAAATGAACTTTGCTGATGTCATGAAAGGAATGCAGGAATATTTAAAAACTAAACTACTGTTGATTGCAGAATGCTTTAGATTTCATACCAGGAATCTAAAGGAAGGAAAGTTTATTGAATTTCCAGCATCTGCAGAATTCCTGTTGTTTGCATTTTCAAATTCACTACTGTGAAGCCTCTTCCGGTGATGCCTACAACGAAGGAGTTTAGATCCTCTCTTCGACAGGAGTTCAGTGAAACCATCTCTCACTGCTCCCCATCTGTAATTTCTTCGGCTCTTCAACTTTTCTTTCTTTTTGTTTAATTTTATTTTTATTTGGATAAGGAGTTCACAATTATCATGTACTTTTTTCACACATATAACCTTTTCCATTTTTTATATGTATAAAACTACAATTATTTATACATTCTTAAGTACACATTGAGATGATATAAAAGCAAAATAAACATTTAAATAGATAATTATGTACTGTGGTAAATCTAACCTATTAGGCTAAGTAATGAAATTAGTTGTTAAGAAAAATGGTAATAATAGTTTCCATACAACCCTACTGGACCATTTCCACTGGTCCAAAATGTTGCATACAAGCCTATATACCAACCATTGTAGGTGTTTATATCCCAATTTGTTCGTGCTTGTTCCTGCCCGCAGACATAATTATCCAATCCCTATGTACTTATTTACTTAATTTTTTCATTTTTTTTATCCCTTTCCCAAATCTTTCCCTTTACTTGTGTTAATTCTCTATTTTCCAAAAAAAAACAACAAACATTTAGACTAGGGGTGCTTACGTTAGCAATATTACTGTGTTGATGAGAAGAGCAATATAAATCATTAGGAGAGTCATCTAAAGTCTGCTCGCATTGGGGTTATATATTCAATCCATTTATTCCAGATTTGATAAAATGTTTCTTTTTGAGTTCTCAGGGAGTAGGTCAACTTTTCCATTTTAAATATTTCCAAGATAATTTCGTACCAATCTTCTAATGTAGGTGGTATTGGATTTAGCCATTTTCTAGTGATTGATTTCTTACTTGCCGCTAAGAGGGCCTGCAGCAACTTTATATCTTCCTTCTGTTCAAGGAACAATACATGCCCCAAATAGAGCGTCTCAAAGTTCAGAGGTATCTGGGACCTAAGTACCTTAACTAATGTTCTATGAATACCTTCCCAAAATAGACTTAATTTAGGGCAATCCCAGAAAATATGAAAATGATTTGCCTCCTTGGAGCCGCACCTTCTCCAACACATCACATTTGTATCTTTATATTTTTCCTGATATGGGGTCTTGAAGTATCTTATAATGTTTTTCCAACAATGTTCTCTCCAAGTCAAAGAATTAGTCGAGGACCATTGAAAGCTGCAGATTTTCCCCCAAGCCTCCTCTGAAAGTACCAACCCCACTTCTTTCTCCCACTTCTCTTTAATATACAGTGTATTTACATTTTTAGCATGGGAGAGTGCATTATATAGGCGAGAAACTGATTTACTAGGTATTGAACTGCAAGCCGAATTCAGAATCTTGAAAAATTCTAATTCTACTGTTGATAGGTCTGTATATCTACAACTCTGGTTAACATAGTTTCGTATTTGAAGGTACCTAAAAAAGTCATTATGTTCTAGGCCATGTTTGTCCTGCAGGATTTGGAAACTTTGTAATACTCTTTTATCTATAAATGAGAGGTAGGTTGTAAGACCTTTCTTTATCCATAGCTCAAATCTTTTATCTCCTCTGTTGGGAAGGAATTCGGTATCATATGCACACCATCTAAAGAGTTTTAGCATGTTATTAATTCCACATGAATTAACCACCTTCTGCCATACTTTTAATGTAAGATTTATCCAAGCATTATTAAATTTTTCCAACTGGGCCATCAATCCTTTGTCAGCTATTGAGGCCTGAAGAGGAAAACTGTCAACTAATCCAAATTCTATTTCCTTCCATCTAGCCTTATATTCCCTATTACACCAATATAACAGAGGGGTTATCTGTGAGGCATAAAAATAATTTCTCAGGCAAGGAAGAACCATACTTCCTCTTTCCTTCCCTAACTGTAAGGTGTTATATCGAATTCTAGGTTTCCTTCCTTGCCAAATGAAGCGGGAAATCCATTTGTCCCATTCCCTGAATTGATTATCATCCACCTCCACTGGTAAAGTATGGAAAAGATATAATAACCGAGGAAGAATATTCATTTTTATAGTATTTATCCTTGAATTTAAACTTAAAAAGGGGATAAGATTCCATCTATGCATATCTGCTTTTATCTCTGAGATTAATGGCCCATAATTTACCTGTGACAGTGTTGAAAGATCCTTCGGCAGGGTTATTCCTAAATATTTTAATGATTTAGCTTCCCACTTAAGATCGTATGTATCCTGCAATTTTTTGGATGGTGTATAATTTAGGGACATAACCTGCGTTTTCTTTACATTTATTTTATAACCTGATATTTTCCCAAAGTCATCCAACAGTGTAAACAATCCTATAAATGATTTTTCTGGTTCACTCAGATAGACCAAAACATCATCTGCGAATAACGCCACTTTCTGTTCAATCCCTGCCACCTTGATACCTTTTACGATTTCGCTCTGTCTTATTAGTTGGGCAAGTGGTTCAATATATAGCGCAAAAAGGAGAGGAGAAATTGGGCATCCCTGTCTAGTGCCTCTCTCTAAAATGAAGGAGTCAGAGAGGTCCCCATTTATCTTAATTCGGGCTGTTGGGCTGTCATACAGAGTCTGAATTACTTTAATAAACCTTTCTTGAAAGCCAAATCTTCCTAACACTCTGTATAGGAATGCCCAACTAACCGAATCAAAAGCTTTCTCAGCGTCCAATCCTACTACCATTGTTTCTGTCTCGTTCTTATTAACCTGTTCTAATATGTGCAGAGTTCTCCTTATGTTGTCCTGTGTTTGTCTTTGTTGAATAAATCCAGTCTGGTCTAAATGGATTAGGCCAGGTAAAAGCTTTTCCAATCTGCGCGCTAATATAGATGTAAATAGTTTGTAATCTAAATTAAGAGCACTAATTGGCCGATAATTGCCACATTCTAGTTTATCTTTACCCTCTTTAGGAATAACTGAAATAATCGCTTCTCTCCAGGAAGGTGGAGTTTCTCCTCTCTGCAAGATCCAATTATAGGTGTTAAGTAGTAATGGGGCTAACTGTGTCTTCAGGGACTTGTACCACTCTGAGGTAAACCCATCAGAACCCGGGGACTTTCCAACCTTTAACCTAGAGATGGCCACGTTCAGTTCTTTGACAGTTACTGGTTCTAATAAACTTTCATTTTGTAAATCTGTAAGTTTAGGTAAATCTAAAAAATTCAATACACTGTCTATATAGGGCTCATTGGGGGCCCGGGGTTGGGAGTACAGCTCTCGATAATACGTTTCAAAACTCTCTTGAATTTTCCCTATTGTACTCTCCACAAGCTTTGTCTTTGGATTCTTTATTTTATGAATTGTATTGTCTGCTTGTTGTTTTCGTAATTTATATGCTAATAACCTAGCTGATTTACCTCCTACTTCATAATTCTTTTGTCTCAGGTAAAGAAAATTTCTTTGAGTTTCCAACGTATAAATATCATCAATTTCACTTTGCAATTTCCTAATTTCCTGTTTTCGATTTGAATTACTTTTGTTGCTATCTACAACTTGAAGTTGTTTTAATTTTCCTTGAAGGTCTGCTAATTTTTGTGCATTGATTTTTTTCATGTGAGTAGTAATGGAAATAATTTTCCCTCTCAGTACAGCTTTCAATGTATCCCATAAAATCACTGGTGATGTTTCTCCCATGTCATTAAGGTCTAGATATTCTTTGATTTCTCCCCTTAATCTCTCCATTACTTTTGGGTTATTAAGTATATGTGAGTTTAGCCTCTATAGTGTTTTCCTCATTTTCCTTTCCAGGATTAGAGACATAGAGACTGGGCTATGATCCGACAGATCAATTGTTGCAATATTACAGTTTTTTATCCTGAGTCTATCTGTATTAAAGATAAAGGAATAGTCTATCCTTGAATAGGCTGAATGAGGGAAAGAGTAATATGTATAATCTTTACTAGTAGGGTGTAATTCCCTCCAGACATCTATAATTCCCAACTCCTCCATCAATGAATTCACTTTCCGAGTCAGAGGTTTATTCTGAGTAACTATTCTTGAAGAATCTAATATAGGATTTAATCTAATATTAAAATCCCCTCCACAAATTACTACCCCTCGAGAACTGACCATTAGGTCAAAAATGTGTCTATAAAATGACCATTCACTACCTGGAGGAGCATAAACATTCAGCAATGTTATTTCTGTACCTTCTATTCTTCCTGTGATTTTTACAAACCGTCCTTCTTTGTCTCTAGTCTCTGAAATATGTTCATAATTAAGAGTACTTGATATTAAAGTAGCTACCCCTCTTTTGTGACTCAATTTATATGATGAATAAAATACATGCTTAAAGCCCATTCTTTTTAATTTTCCATGTTCAGATTGGCTCATATGTGTTTCCTGGAGGAAAGCTATTTGTGCCCTCTCTTTTTTCAATTTAGACATAATCTTATTTCTTTTAATTGGATTCAAAACCCCATTAACATTATAGGAAATTATTTTTACCAATTCAGTTTGCATTTTTCTCTAGCAGAAAAAAAGCACTCTCCTTTTCTAACCAAACAGTAAGCAATCCCTTCTCAACAGTAAACCAAGACATATAACCACACCCTAGACATTTCTGAACGTATAACATTTGAAAATTTTCCCCGACTTCCCACAGTGAGGCCTGAGCACCGACCCGCCTCAGTTCAGAGGGATAACCTCTATCTTCACCCTGTGTTAGAGGGCCCTCAGCAGTTTGAATAATCATAGAGAATTTTCTCCTATTTATGTCTCGACCATATTGCTATCATTCAAGTTATTCCGCCTAGATTATTTTCAGTTACCAGTTTTCATTTTACTTTTAAGTCCGATTTACTCTTTTCAGTCATTTCTCTTAATTAATCTGTATTCTCTGTACATTCGCGTCTGAATATTTGCAGCTTTTCCTTGTAGTTTGACATTCTGGTTCGAGTGGAGCGTCCTCGCCCCACTAACTGCCACGACTTCTGCCGAATCCTCTCCAGTAGCGACTCCGGTTGGGTGATAACTTTAATAGGTAGTCCCCGGTCCGCCAGGTCCAACGTTGCCTCCTCCACCGTAGCGTAAGTTTTTGTCCCTTCGTCGTAAAAGACTCTCAGCCGAGCTGGATACAGGGTCTGGAATCTGATGTTGTTTTCCTTCAGGACTCTCCGTGTTTCCGTATATTCCTTCCGTCTGGCAAGAATCCCCGGTGCGTAGTCGTGGTCTAAACTGATTTTACAGTTGTTCCACATGAAACCTTTCTTTTGCCATGCTCTTTTAAGCACCTCTTCCTTCATTCTGTAACTGAGAAATCTGATCAGAATCGATCTGGGCTGGGTGCCTGCCGGAGGCTGTGGTGCCAACGCGCGGTGAGCCCTTTCTATCTGTAGGTCTTTTGCGGCCGGTATATCAAGGTTCTCTCTAAGCAGCCTCTCCACGAAGGGAATCATCAATCCGGGTATACCTTCGGTTCCTTCGGGAACTCCGTAGATCCTCACATTTTCCCTTCTCGAGCGGCCTTCTTGATCTATTAGCTTCCACTGGAGTTGGTCTTGTAGCTTCAGCATTTCTGCTATCACCTCCTCTGCATTTTGTAGCTTCTCTTCAATTCCAACAATCCTCGCTTCGGCTTCATCTATCCGCGAGTTAGTTTTTACTATTTCTCCTTTAATATCTTCCAGCTGTTTGCTGTTATCTTGTCGGAACTTGCGAATCTCTCTGAGAATCAAAGACAAAGTCACCGATTCCCCCTCATTATCTCCGTCCTGGCTTGCCGTGGGGGAGCTAGGCCCTTCGCCTTGCTGCATCTCTTTATGTTTATCAGCCTTCAGAGCGGACTTTTTATTCTTGTTCTTAGACATCATCCTTGCCCCTTTTATTAATATAGTTATGCAATATTAAGTATTTGTCTAAATTCGATTTTGGGGCAGTTTACCTTCTTTTTTGTCGAGAGACCTTTTCCTTACGCCGCCATTCCCTTGATGACCGGCTCTTCAACTTTTCAACCACATTTTGACTCAGACTCGCTATCACAGCCATATATCCTTTCTTGGAACGTGCCTCCATCACCAACTTACTCCAGTTGGCTTTAGGATTCGTTTCCGAGCCTCTCAATTTGGACCTTCTGAGGATCCCAGGTAATCACATTTTATTGACTCTGCCTCTCGCCGCTTCTCCCGTCAAGCTCTGAAGGCGACCCTCTCCGCCATGAGGAGGTACTTGGTGTCCCTATCCCAGACCCTTCCACACCCCGGGACACTTTCTTCGCCGTCTGTAATGGTGCTACACATTATTTCATTCTCCGTCGGATCCACGCCTGCAATCGCCGTTTTTTTGACTTTATCATGTAAGGCAAAGATCGCAAGATCCTACGTCTACGGACTCCAGAGCCTGCTGGCCCTGAAACTAGCAGGCATGAACTTCAGATTGCCTCTGCCATTGATCTCGCCGGCTCCAACACCTCAGGGCATATTCAAAACCCGGACTCCAGCAATGACCATGGACACATTCAAAGAGATTGTGCAACCACCAACTGCGACTCCAGCCTTGAACTCCAGGCTGGGTCTTTATGTGTTGCTATTGTGACTCCAGTCTCCCCTTCCCCCACCAATACTCTGCAATCCCGCCTCCCTCAGATCCCATCGTCAGCTCCTGGGTACTCAGAGGCTCCATCTTCCTCTCACCCCAAACCTCCCCTCTCCACTGACACCCCAAGTCTCTCCCCTCCCCCATCTGATCCCAGCTCTCATCCATGCCGGGTCTTTACCATCCCCTCTGAACTTCAACTGTCGTTGGCAGAACACTCTGTCCTCAGTAAGGGCCTCACCTTTGTCCCCCTTCACCCACACCTCAGCGAGTTCCGTGTTCGCCATGATGCGGAACTCTTCTTCCACCGTCTCCATCTCCGAGCTTACTTCTTCGGCAAGGACTCTTCCACCCCCACCGATGACCCCTTCTCCTGTCTTCAACCCTCCTCTTCTTCATGGACACCCCGTTCTGGTCTTCTGCCTGCTCTGGATCTCTTTATCGCTAACTGCCGACGGGACATCAACCGTCTCGACTTCACTGCACCTTGTTCCCATTCCAACCTTCGGCACGTTCTGCTCTCCACTCCCTCTGCACTAATCCTAACCTTATTATTAAACCCGCCGATAAGGGGGGTGCTGTTGTAGTCTGGCGTACTGACCTCTACCTTGCCGAGGCACAGCGACAACTCGCAGATACCTCCTCTTATTTACCCCTCGATCGTGACCCCACTAAGGAGCACCAGGCCACTGTCTCCCACACCATCACTGACTTTATCTGCTCAGGGGATCTCCCATCTACTGCTACTAAACTTATAGTTCCCACACCTCGCACTTCCCGTTTCTACCTCCTGCCCGAGATCCACAAACCTGCCTGTCCTGGCAGACCTATTGTCTCAGCTTGCTCCTGCCCCACCAAACTCGTTTCTGGATACCTCAACACGTTTTTATCCCCCCTTGTGCAATCCCGTCCTACCTATGTTCATGACACTTCTCACGCTGTTAAACTTTTCGATGATTTTAAGTTCCCTGGCCCCCACTACTTTATTTTCACCATGGATGTCCAGTCCCTTTATATTTCCATCCCCCATCAGGAAGGTCTCAAAGCTCTCCGCTTCTTTTTGGATTCCAGACCTAATCAGTTCCCCTCTACCACCACTCTGCTCCGTCTAGCGGAATTAGTCCTTACTCTTAATAATTTCTCCTTTGGCTCCTCCCACTTCCTCCAAACTAAATTTGTAGCTATGGGCACCCGTATGGATCCTAGCTATGCCTGCCTTTTTGTTGGCTTTGTGGAACAATCTATGTTCCGTGCCTATTCTGGTATCTGTCCCCCACTTTTCCTTCGCTACATCGATGACTGCATTGGTGCTGCTTCCTGCACGCATGCTGAGCTCGTTGACTTTATTAACTTTGCCTCCAACTTTCACCCTGCCCTCAAGTTTACCTGGTCCATTTCTGACACCTCCCTCCTCTTTCTAGATCTTTCTGTCTCTATCTCTGGAGACAGCTTATCCACTGATGTCTACTATAAGCCTACTGACTCTAACAGCTATCTGGACTATTCGTCTTCTCACCCTGTCTCTTGCAAAAATGCCATCCCCTTCTCGCAATTCCTCCATCTCCGCCGCATCTGCTCTCAGGATGAGGCTTTTCATTCCAGGACAAGGGAGATGTCCTCTTTTTTTAAAGAAAGGGGCTTCCCTTCCTCCACCATCAACTCTGCTCTCAAACGCATCTCCCCAATTTCATGCACATCTGCTCTCAATCCATCCTCCCGCCACCCCACTAGGAATAGGGTTCCCCTGATCCTCACCTACCACCCCACCAGCCTCCGGGTCCAACATATTATTCTCCATAACTTCCGCCACCTCCAACGGGATCCCACCACTAAGCACATCTTTCCCTCCTCCCGCCTCTGCTTTCCGCAGGGATCGCTCCCTACGTGACTCCCTTGTCCATTCGTCCTCCCCATCCCTCCTCACTGATCTCCCTCCTGGCACTTATCCGTGTAAGTGGAACAAGTGCTACACATGCCCTTACACTTCCTCCCTTACCACCATTCAGGGCCCCAGACAGTCCTTCCAGGTGAGGCAACACTTCACCTGTGAGTCGGCTGGGGTGATATACTGCGTCCGGTGCTCCCGATGTGGCCTTCTATACATTGGCGAGACCCGACGCAGACTGGGAGACCGCTTTGCTGAACACCTACGTTCTGTCCGCCAGAGAAAGCAGGATCTCCCAGTGGCCACACATTTTAATTCCACATCCCATTCCCATTCTGACATGTCTATCCACGGCTTCCTCTACTGTAAAGGTGAAGCTACACTCAGGTTGTAGGAACAACATCTTATATTCCGTCTGGGTAGCCTCCAACCTGATGGCATGAACATCGACTTATCTAACTTCCGCTAATGCCCCACCTCCCCCTCGTACCCCATCCCTTATTTATTTTTATACACACATTCTTTCTCTCACTCTCCTTTTTTCCCTCTGTCCCTCTGACTATACCCCTTGCCCATCCTCTGGGTTCCTCCCCCCCCCCCGCTTGTCTTTCTCCCTGGACCTCCTGTCCCATGATCCTCTTATATCCCCTTTGCCAATCACCTGTCCAGCTCTTGGCTCCATCCCTCCCCCTCCTGTCTTCTCCTATCAGTTTGGATCTCCCCCACCCCCTCCCACTTTCAAATCTCTTAGTAACTCTTCCTTCAGTTAGTCTTGACAAAGGGTCTCGGCCTGAAATGTCGACTATATCTCTTCCTAGAGATGCTGCCTGGCCTGCTGCGTTCACCAGCAACTTTGATGTGTGTTGCTTAAAGTTTATTTTAGTATACCTGGCTGAATTGAAGGGATTATCTGAGCATTGTCATTTCAGTGATGAGCTTAATGATGCATGGAATAATCATTTAGTTTTGGAGTCTTACAAGAAAGCATTCAAAAACAGCTCCTAACTGGAGCACAGTTTATATTTAAAACAGCAGTTGCAGCAGCTGTATCAATGGAAACAGCAGACAGCATTGAGTTGCAGTCAGGAATGAAAGTGAGCATAAACAAAAATGCAACATCTGAAACCAAGCATGCCGGGCAGACATGTTCACCTCCTGCATGGCCTACACGTCTTCCATGGCATTGCAATACCTTCTAAGAAAAAGACTGTAGTCTTGAAGAGCTTTCTGATTTGATATGTGACCAAGACAGAGCCTTTTCCGTGTAAGCCACAACAATTAACTGCTCATCACCAAACTGTTCCTGTAGTAAAGCTCTAGCCCTTAGATATCCATCTTCTGGGCTGACTCGATTGCAACTTTTGCCAAGCTCTCTGGGGTGATCTCCAGTGTACTGTTTGAGACAATAGAGAGAGTAACCATAATCTTCAGTTTTGCCTTCAGTGCTCCTCTCAAAAGCCCTCATGATACCTCAATGATACCTCAATGGATCACTTTTGAAGAATTGAATCTCTCTCTTGGGCAGAAATGCAATATGCTGTTATTGCATCACTATGCTTGTTATTGAAGGGTTAGATTGGTCTTAAATTAGGTTAAAAAGTTGGCACAACTTTGTAAGCCAAAGAGTCTGTACTATGCTGTAGTTTTCTATATTCTACATTCTAACTGCAACTCCATTTTACATTTCTCAATCAACTACCAACAAATCAGTGTCAACTCTTTGTGGCCATGGTCCAACCTTCTCCAAGACAATTTATCACCAACCATGTTTTGAAACTAGTGTAAGGAAATATTAGTGACTTCTTTTATGTCCAAAATGTCATTTTCAACTGACCTCTCAGTAAGTAATGAATGAGCTTTAATTGGCTCAGGGTTGAATGGTTGATCCATCGTCCTTTCCATATTTCTCTAGGACCACCCACCACACACCTGTTGCTCTCATTATTTCGATAAAGTATTGCTTTCACATCACGTAATATTATTAGTAAACAGTACTGCAATACAAAAGTAAAAAAAAACAGCTTTAAGATATGTTGGCTTTGAAAGAACTAATATTCATATGCGCAGTATATATCACATCATATATAAATTCAAATATTAACATACTATATCCATGAGAAGTAGATTGCCTGATGGGTGGAACAGTAGGAGTACAGTGAAAGTGACCCAATTCCAACCTCCAGTGCTGTTGCATGGTATCCTAATCATCCCATGGGTGCCCACCCCCCCTCCCCCAACAACCCTAAAAACAGGTCTTCCAGAATGGAATTAATGCAGTGCTCTGAGATCCAGCATAGACTTAATGAGCTGCATGGCTTCCTGCCATATCATAAGGACAGCGTGATCAACAGGCATGAACAGCACATCCTGGTGCCTTCCCCATCATTCTAGGGGATTTTAACCAGGCCAGCTTGAACAAGTCTCTAAATAATTATTACCAACAAATCACTTGTACCAGAGGAAACCACGCCCTGGACAACTGTTACATCACCATCAAGAGTGCCTACTGTGCTATCCCACACCCACACAGCTTGATTGCCTGGCTGTACCTCCATTCCCTGAGTATAGGTAGAGATTGAAGACCACAGCACTAATAGAGAGGACCAAGAAGGTAAGAAAAGGGAGGTGCAGAAGTGCTTACAAGACTGCTTTGAGTCTGTGGACTGGACTGTATTCAGGGATTCATCTCTGAGTCAGAATGAGTACGTCACAACTGTCACTAGCTTCATTAAAACCTATGTGGATGAGTGTGTGCCTATGAGTACTTACTGCTCAAATCCAAACCAAAAGCCGTGAATGAACCAGAAGGTTCATAGTCTGAGGGCTAGATCTATGGCATTCAAGTTTGTTGACTCAGGTCTGTCCAAGAAAACTAGGTATGACTTGCAGAGAGCTATTTCAAGAGCAAAGGGACAATTCCGAGCGAGGTAGGAGGTGACATTGGATTCACGTCAACTCTGGCAGGGTTTGCAGGACATTACTCCCTACAAAGCGAAACCTACCATCATGAATGGCAGTGATGTTTCACTCCCAGATGAGCTCAACATTTTTTATACTCACTTTGAAGGGTAGAATAAAACCACAGTTATGAAGATCCCAGCAGCACCCGGTGACCATGTGATCTCTGTCGTCTCGTATATCTATCTCGAGAAATACGTGTTATAATGTGTATTTTATATTACTCAATTTTTAAAAATTCATTTATTCATTCCTTTCTCCCCACCTAAATGAGAATATATACATGGGAGGAATACACAGGGAAATCATTTCTGTGTATAGTTTTTTTTTACTTACTTTTATAGGTACTGCAACGGGGGTCCTCAATCCACAGGTAGGAGGGGTTATCCCCCACGGCTAAACTTTTCTTCTAGCCCATCCCAGGGTCATCTAGAGACCCCAGCCTTGGAATCACACCTTCATTACCTTTTTTTTTATTATTTGCGTTTCTTGGCTCTTATTTGTTCAGGGAGTAGATCAATTAAGTTATATTCTGCAAATTTCAGTGATGGTGTCTGGCCTGCTGAGTTCCTCCAGCATTTTGTGGGTTGCTTGGATTTCCAGCATCTGCAGATTTTCTCTTGTTTGTGACATATGCTGGTGATATTAAACCTGATTCTGAAATGTCATGTGACAATAAGCAGCAAGTTATCATTGAATGCTGAAGAAAAGCACCTTAACATGTTAAATAGATCCATATTAACTTTGTAACTAAGAATGTCATGTTCATTTATGACCAAACCACACCTGGAAGCTTTGCATTTTACATTTTAAATCAAGCTAACTTATATCTCCTCACAAAATGTTGCTGTTGTTCCTCTTCACACCTTGTGATGCATCAGGTGACAACCTTGCCTTTTCTTTAGCATTTGTCAGTTTTTCATTTAAACGAGGCCGAGTTGCTAGCGCGATGCTCTACACAGGACAGATGGAAAGCGTGCAAGAAGCCAGCCAGATTTGAACCCGGGACTACTTACCTCAAAGTCCGTTGTGGATGCCACGGCACCACTGGCCGGCTCCTCACAAAATGAAACAGCAATTATTGTCATTACATTACATTAGCAGAATCATCATCTTAAATCTCTCATCAGTCCCTTGATTTTGTGAACTGAAGCAAGAACAATGAAAGCAGTTAAATGGAATCTCAAACTCACCATGTTTTTGCTTCTGGCTCCAATTCAGATAAAAGCCATCCAGGCCATTGCTGCTTATTAAATTCCCTATCTAAAAAGTTAATCTGGGGTGGAAGTCTCCATGGAAAGGAACAGCAAACTTTTAAGGAAACATCTTGCTTGGTTACAGTTTAATTTATACATCCACAAATCAAAAGTGTGAATAACCCACAACCAGTTAAAAAGAACCTATTTAAATTCTGTACATGCTTCAAAGCTTTAGTGACTTTCAATCATGTAACAAAGGGCACAGCTTCTATTCAGGGAAAACATGAAAAGCATAATCAACTCATTATTTTCTAATGTGATCTGCTTTTGATTTCTAGAGGTCCCAGTGACAAACAATGTTGAGTAAATAACTACTGAACTACAAATAATCAGCAAAGAATATCATGAACTCAATCCACAAGATAATTTAAAAGTATAGGCTTCACTATGTTTCCTACAAGGGATTAACAGATAATGTGAAAATGGTAAACCAGAGACATTGGATGTTGGTAAAGGGAAATTAAAAAATAAATTTAAATATTTATTTTCAAATGTATCTTACGCAAACACTTGAGTAGAACAATCATGTGACTGAGTGCACAGAGTAGCAATGGAGTCTTCCTAATTAAATAAAAGCAATATCAACCAGGCTCTGCAAATGGAATTCAATTATTACTGTATTACTTTTCTCTTCACTGTCAGGAAATACTTAAAGCACAGACATAAAAGGTGAAACATTTACCCTCTGTGAGCTACTTAAGCATACATACACTAATAAATGCTGGGTTCCACCCTCCCATTGACACTGCTTCTTCCACTCCTCACCAAAAGGCATAATGCCTGACTTTAGAAAGAACAATACAACAAATACAAATCGTACCAGATTGTAAATCTGTTTGTGATGAATAAACATCAAAGTGCAGGTCCATATGACATATAAAATTTATCACTTCTATTTGAGTTTGTGTTCTTAGGCCAAACAGTATCTCAAGCGTGCAGCTGAAATTTCCATCCCCAGGAATGATTCAGAAATGTCCTAACAAATACCCAGTTTAGCTTTTGCCAGGACTGCATAGCCCCAGACCTCATCCAAATGGTGGGTCAAAGAGTTTAATGTTAAAATGAACTGCGAGTCACTGCTCCTAACACTAAAGAAACTTTTGAGGGGTTATAGCATCAAAACACCAGGTATAACAGGTTATAGCATCAAAACACCAGGTATAACAGGAGTTAATAGGCACTAAGAGATAAAAAGGACACCCAAATGATTAGAGTCATACTTCAGAAAGAAGATAGTTGTGGTTGTTGAATGTTAATCATCCTGGTCTCAGGACTTCACTGTCAGGGTAGTGTCCCAGGCCAAATCATTTTCATACATCTCATCAATAAATTTCCATCATAAACACAAAAATAGAAGAAGGAATATTTTCCAGCTACATTCACTTGCTTCCCATAAGTAAAAGCATTTCAACATCTATCCTGTCATGCCCTCTTAGGATGCTACATGTTTCAATAAAGTCATCCCTCACTCTTCTAAACTCCAAGGAAAACAGACTCAACTGTCTCACCTCTTTTGAGAAGACAACTCCCTCATCCCAGGAACTAGCTTGGTGAATTTCCTTTGGACTGCTTCCAATGCTAATTCTTTTGATAAGGTGACTAAAAGTGTTCGCAGTGTTTCAGCTGTGGTTTCATCAACATGTTATATATTTGTAACAAAACCTCCTTCTTCTTAAACTTAATAATGGTTAATATGCCATTTGCCTTGTAGGACGTGTCTGCCAACACCCAGAGTCTGCTGAAGGGATAATTTGTAGTAATCTATCTTTTCACTTTCTTTTACCAAAGTGAAAGAATTGCCCATATGAAAGACTATTCACTAGATTTTCACCCACTCAATCTTGTTGCAGAATCACAGTTTTCTAATCCTAACATATCCTTCCACCTATTTTTGCATCATGGGTAAATCTGAAAATCTTACAGGTCATTAAAATAAACAATAAACTAATAAGAGCTGAGAACTGATCCCCGGGGAACTCCAACAGTCATATTCATCCAGCCTGAAAAGCATTCATTTATTCCAACTCCTGATTTTGTACGTGACAGCCAATTTCCAATTCATGCTAATATGGGGCTTTAGAGATAGAGATAGAAATTACAACTAAGAAAGTCATGATGAACATCTATAAAGTAATTACTTGTCCAAATTTGAAGTATTGAATCCTGTCCTAAGCATCACAGAACGATGTCAAAACATTTATTACATAGATAGACGAGAGAAATGGAAATAGTTCTTTTTGGAAAAGTAAGGGAAAGGGCAAACTGCAGAGGCAATGAAGGATCTACACAGAATAGATCATGACAAATGTTCCCAGTTTTGGAAAGATCAAGAACATCTACTCACTGCACACTGGTGCAAGTAGCTGAGTCAATGTCTTAGAGTACCAGAGAACTGTGTTTAATCCTGACCTCCAATCTTACCTGTACAGAGTTTTCACGTTCTCCCTGTGACTGTGTGGGTTTCCTTTGGGTATTTGGAGTACTGCAAACAGTCTTGGACCCCATACCTAAGAAAGGCATTTGAGAGAGTCCGGAAGAGGTTCACAAAAATGATCCCAGGAATGATAGGACTAATTATGAGGAGCACTTGATGGCTCTTGGCCTGGACTCATTCAGGTTTAGAAGAATAGGGGGAGGTCTTATTGAAACCAACTGAATATTGGAAGCCTAGATAGAGTGAATGTGGAGAGACTATTTACAATTGCAAGAGAACCTTGCACCAGAGGGTACAGCCTCCAAATAGAAGGACACCCCATTAGAACAGAGATGAGGAAGATTTTCTTCAGGAAGAGATTGATGAATCTGTGGAATTCATCGCTACATACATCTGTGGAGGACAAATCATTAGGTATATTCAAAGTGGAATTTTATGGGTACACACATAGTAAGTGTGGCAAAGTGAGAAGGCAGGAGACTAGGTTTGAGAACAAAAATAAATCAGCCATGATTGAATGGTGCAGCAGATTCAATGGGCCAAATGGCCTAGTTCTACTCATATGTCTTATGGGTATCCGAGTTTCCTCCCATATCTCAAAGATGTGTGGGGTTGGCCAGTGTATATTATCCTTAATGTCGGTGAGAGAAGTAGAATCTGATGAAAATATGGAGAGAATTTTAAAACTATGATTTGTGTAGGGCGAATATTCATACACTCAGTGGCCACTTTATCAGGTACACCTGCTCATTAATACAAATATCCAATCAGCCAATCATGTGGCAGCAACTCAATGAATAAAGGCATGTAGACATGGTCAAGAGGTTCATTTATCGTTCAGACTAAACACCAGAATGAGGGAGAAATGCGACCTAAGTGACCTTGACTTTGGAACGATTTTTGGTGCCAGATGGGGTAGTTTGAGTATTTCAGAAACTGCTGATCTCCTGAGATTTTCATGCACAACAATTCCTAGAGTTTATAGAAAGTGGTGCAATAAACAAAAAACATCCAGTAAACGACAGTTCTGTGGGTGAAAATGTCTTGTTAATGAGAGAGGTCAGAGGAGAATGCCAGACTGCTTCAAACTGACAGGAAGGTGACAATAACTCAAATGACCACATATTGCACGTGGTGTGCAGAAGAGCAACTCTGAATGCACAACACGTCAAACCTTGAAGTGGATGGGCTACAGCAGCAGAAGATCATAAATATGCACTCAGTGGCCACTTTTGTTTTAAGGTACAGGAAGTACTTAAGAAAGTAACCATAGAATGTACATTGATGTAAATGACATGTGGTTAATTGTTGGTAAATTGAAAGGCCTGTGTCTTTGCTGTATCACGCTATGGCTCTTCTTACAATACCTTAGGCTCTTAATTTATACTCCAGCCTCTTACGTGGCAAACTGTCAAATGCCTTTTGGAAATCTAAATCCACTAAACCTAGAGACCTCTCTCTGTCTATTCTAACCATCACACCAAAGATTTTGAGCAAAGTTGCTTAACGTAATTTACCTTTCGTAAAACCATGTTGACTAGGTTTGATTATATTCAACTTTCCTTCCTGAGTAGTTATTTCAGTTTTTATTTTTGCTTCCATCATCTTGCCAACATTAATTCCCTGCCTTCTGTTTTCCTCCATTATTTGAATAACGGAATCAGATTTGCTGTTTTCCAATCTTCTGGCATTCCTCTGGAATTTAGAGATTTGTGAAAATTGTTACCTAATGGGAATATTATCTCTGCAGTCACTTCCTTTAAAAATTTAAGCGCAAGACTCGTTTTCATGGATTCCCTCTTTCTAAATGGGATAAACTCCTGCTGAATCTTAAGGACTGTCTGTTTTGAATATCTGCCACACATGATCCTCAACCCGTCTCTTAAATTATTCTCCCAGTCCACCTTAGACAACTTCATCCTCACAAGGTTATTACGGTCAGTACTTAAGTTGAAGTCAATGTGTTGAACCTGTGGTGTTCACCCTCAAAAACGGTATCTGGAATTCTATCATATTCACTACCTCCTCAGGGATATTTAAAACACAAGATCTCTTATTAACCCTACCTCATCGTTAATGACCAAATCTTCCCATGTACATTCTACAACAGTATTCAAAGAAGCAATCCCTGCAGCATTTCTCAAATTCTTTTGTGATGCACGTACCAGATTGGTTCATCTAATCGATTTCTAAATTAAAATTTCCCATGCCAATTGCAGTTTCCTTCAAACACTAGATATTTCTCCATGAATGCTCTGCACTTTAGAGAAGTCCCTTTTTTGGGGGGAGGGCTCTATATACTAATAACAATGGGGTCTTCTTTCCTGTTATTCAGTTTTTCAATGTAAGCTGATTCTACATTATTATCCATTGCCTTCATCACTCCTTGGGAGATTTTAATCTCCATTACTATCCGTAACTGATCACTGCTCTGAAAATACCTTCCTTGATTAACAAGTTTTACTCCACTCTCACTCTTCCCTTTTTAACCTTGTTTTCTGGAACATGGTATAATCTGGAGTAATGAGCACCCAGGCCTGGTTACCCTGCAGCCACACCTCCATAATAGTGATTAGATTATACCCCATGTTATTATCTGTGCTGTCAACTCATCTATCTTATTGCCAGTGCAACATGCATTTAAGATCATTAATTTGATTTTTTAATAATTACTAATAACTGGAAGCAGGGCAAAGTCAAGATGGCACTAAATGGCAACTCCTTTACTTGCATCTTTGGAAACAGCTCTATTTCTATCTTTGATATCTCTTTTTTCCCTTTTCAAGATTCTTTTTAAGACCCTGACCTGGAGTTATTCTCTGGCTTTGGTTCTTTGCGGGAATGGGACCTGTCATCAGGGCCTCACAACCAGCTGGGTTTTGATATTCCAAGGACGTGGCCTGGAAGGCGAGCATGCCTTCAGGCTTCCAGATTTTCATGGCTCTGTGGACTTGCTGATTCTAGGCCAGTGCCCCTGATCAAAGCATCATGGGAGAACACAGAACATTGGGAGCAGCTGGTTAGCTACCGGAAGTTGTGTGTCCGGAGAGCTGCACCTTTTTGGTGCCAATTCTCTGGGCGCAACACTTAGAAAAGGTGACGCAACAGACTTTTAATATCATAAATCAGTGAGTTGTTTGTTATGTGTCCACTCTCACTGTGAAACAGGGGCACCTCTTTTTCCTTATTAGGGAGAGAGACAGAAAGCCTGTGGTATGTCCAATGACCAGATGAACAAGTAGTTTTTGGGATACTGCAGGTCTGTGTCTTTATTGATGCTTTGCTGCACGCTTGAGTGCTCAGTGGAGGGAGCTGATGCGTTTTTGCAGGTGGGGGTGGGGGTCATTGCCTGGCTGCTGTTTGTGCGTGGGAGGGGGAGCTGAGGGGGGTGCTGTGGGGTTCTAACATTTTAACTGTTATTCATTCTTTGGGGGCACTCCTCTGTTTTCATGGATGTTTGCGAAGGAGAAGAATTTCAGCATGTATATTGTATACATTTCCCTGACATTAAATGTACTCATTAAAATCTATTGAACTTTGGATTTGCTCTGCGCTGCATACTTTAGTTTGCATTTGGTACCCCAGCCTGTCATGCTGTTTGTCAATTTCTCCCTGCTATCCCATGCCATCACACTCTCATCTCATTTCCTTTTTGACGAGATTGTGTGGATTAGTCACACAAATGTTACAGCTACAGCAGCAAATCAGCGGCTGAGTATCCATTGACATCTCAATGGTCTGCACCATCAACAGAGTCAAATCAAGAGCATGCTGGAATATCTCCACTTGTCTAGTGGACCACAGCACCAACAACTCCTAAGAAGCCCGTGCTATTCAGCATAAAGCAGCCCACTTAACTGGTACTTCATCACTTTAAACATTTATTCTGACATTAGAGCACAGCAACTGCAGCATCAACACATCTAGACAAATCAACTGCTCTCTAAAATGACTCAACATTTGCAATGCAAGTAAAGTACAGAGAAAATTAACTTTAGCCACAGGAAACATGGTAAGCTGTTAGAAGGTGGGTAGACTTGGCTCAGGTAGCATCTTGTCATGCTGTATGATTCTATAACTAAGAGAAAAGAGTGAGATAGGATCGCAGTTGGAGGCTTACCCACCTAAGAGACTTCGGGTGCAATTCTACAATTTTCACCAAGGAGCAAAATGGGAAAAGTTTTCATAACATTAGCTACCTCTTGAACTCAAGCCGACTAAGTACAAGATTGCTAGAGGTCAATATTCAGATTTAAACTAAACATTTCATTCCCCTCAAATTGCAGTGAAAGAGAAAGTTTAAAATACAGAACCTTCCATCATGTGTCATAACAGCATAAAATTAACAGAATAAATATTGATTCTTCAAAAAAAACATTGTTTATTTAAACATGCTGTGCAGTGTGCTAATGCATTATCAATTATTTCATTATAATTTTAATATTTTATATTTCTCAACACAGACAAACAATATTGTCTGTTTAGAAAACATCAATTAATTACCTTGATTTTATTTGGACTTGGGTCTCTCTCATTACAAACAGTCTCTGATCTGGAAGGTGAACAGCTGGTCTCTTCAGGTCTGGCCCAAAGCCATTCTTTTCCTAGCTGCTCAGAATTCTGTGCCATCTTGACTATCTCTGCAGTTTCTCCCACAGGTGTTACAGATTAGTTTCTCCACACAACTCACAACGACCCAATTAGTGACTTGAAGAGTTGCCAGCCACAAGTCCAAACTAGCCATCAAGCACTCTGTAACACAACTGTCAACCAGAAGTCATCATAACGCATGCCAAGATCAGCCCTCTCCTTCAACATCTTATCTGCAAATAAACAGATGCAATTTTCTCTTCAAATTAGATTCTAATATTATGTTAATATACATACAATATTAACATTGTAGCATATAGAATGCTATTTTTGAACATTTTGCCTACTCTCCATTTTTGAGAACTGCCCATTTTTCAACTGCGAAGAATGAATGTTTGTTGAAACTCCCATTCTCTCTAGAGCAAAACTTTCACAAGGCTCTAACTGAACGTTACTGTGCTATGAAAATAGGGTTCAAGCTTTGACTTTGAATTACAGTTCAACCAAGTACATTATTCAACAGAAAAATTAGCATGGCCACAAGTGGACATGAAGTTCACAAAAGTACATTTCACTCCATCCACTGTGTGGTCCTCTTTACACCACACCTATCAGAATCCGAATCAGGTTTGATATCATTGTCATATGTCATGAAAATTATTGTTTTCTGGCAGCAGTACATTGCAATACATAGTAATAATTGTAATAATATTATTGTGTGTGTATATATATGTGTGTGTGTGTGTGTGTGTGTGTGTGTGTGTATTTTTATAAAAATAAGTAGTGCAAAAAGAGAGCAAAAAAAGAAGAAAATCAAGGTAGTTTACATGAGTTCATTGTCCACATAGAAATCTGATGGTGGAGGAGAAGAAGCTGTTCCTGAAACATTGGGTATGTCTTCAGGCTCCTGTACCTCCTCTCTGATGGTACCAATAAAAAGACCAATATCACCGTGTTCTAGGTGATAGGGGACCTTAATGATGAATGTTACTTTTTTGAGGCATTGACTTTTGAGGATGTTCTGGATGCTGGGGAGGCTGATGCCCACGATGGTGCAGGTTGAGTTTGCAACTTTTTGTATCTTTTTTCCAATCCTGTGCAGTTGCTCTTCCACAGTAGATGGTGATGCAACTAGTCAGAATGCTCTCTACAGTACATCTGTAGAAATTTGCTAGTCTTAGGTAACATACTAAATCTTCTCAAATTCCAAATGAAATATAGTCACTGTTGTACCTTCTTTGTAGATGCATCGATATGTTGGGCCCAGGATAGATACTCAGACATGTTGATAGCCAAGAACTTAAAACTACTCACCGTTTCCACTTCTGATCCCTCAATGAGGACTGGTATGTGTTCCCTTAACTTCTTCCTGAAGTCCAGAATAAATTCATTGGCCTTACTGATGCTGCGTGCAAGGTTGCTGCTGCGACACCACTCAACCATCTGATTTATCTCACTCTAGTATACTGCCTCATCACCATCTAAAATTCTAAAAACGTTCGTTGTGTCATAAGCAAATTTATAGATGGTGTTTGAGCTATGCCTAGCCACACAGGTGTGGGTGTAGAGAGCGGGTAGAGCAGGGAATTAAACACACATTCTTGAGGTGCACCAGTATTGATTGTCAGCAAGGAGAAGATGTTATTTCTGATCGTAGTGACTATCATCTCCCCATGAGGAAGTCAAGGATCCAGTTACAGAGGGAGGTACAGGTGCCTAAGGTACGTATTCTAGTTGGAAGCAATAATGATTGTCTTTGGATAAAGTTATTTATTTCAAATTGCTGTTGCAAGTATTAACCCTTGATAATAATGATCAGTTAAGCACAGAGAGAATCTCACTGACAAGTACCTTTATTGACTCAGTTCACAAGCACGTGAATTTACACAACTGAATAATTGTGTGCACAGTCACTAGGGTTCTCTGACACTGCATGAATAATCAAAGATGAAAAAAGATAATACCCGGAGAAAGGAGTCTATGCTGGCCAGGCATTCCTCACAATCCCAATGTAAGCTCCACATTTCTGTCGTGGGGTCATCCGCTTCCTTGATGATTGGTCTCCACAGCATCATCACTGCCTGTGCTCCCAAAATCTTCTATTCTTATCCTTTCCCTCATCTGTATGTTACAATTTCATTGGCTCAAGCTCATCTAACTGACCTGTCTCAGCTACTCATTTGATCTGGCCCAAAGTTACAAGAGGTATTGGTTTATGGCTGTTTCTTCCAGCCTTGTGACCCAGGTGATTTTTTTTGTTGTATCCATCTCATATTGATTCAAACTAGTCCAACCAGGACAGTCAAACCACGTCCCCAGCTGTTCCTTCTGTTTCCCTGCCACTTTACATAAATACAAGCTTCTTTTTTGAGTATGGTCTCGAGTTTAGCAGATATTCGGCAGAAACTCCTTGTGTCCACTGTCATTGCTCTGATTAAGCTACCCCGGAGCAAGAATTAGGTCACCAAACAGTTCACAAAATGGCGGCTGTAGGACAGTCTTTCAAAATGGCTGCCTCCATTTCTTCAACCACATGACAAGAACAAAGACTTTTGTTTTGTCTAGTTCCACCGCCCTTGCCCCATTCCCATTTGCTGATTTGTGGATTGTAGTTCTTTCTGACCAACAATGCATAAACAGAAGTCAAATTTACTCAAGGGGCCAATGGTGAGATTATAAAAGATTAATCATCTAGTTCTTGATTTGTGAATCATTATTGCATAAACAGGATTGAAATTGTATAAACTAATCCTGAAGACCAACCCTTGGGTGTTTCATCCTATCAATCTAGATAGGATTCAAATAATATTAAATAATTTGCTTAAATATAAAATGTTACTTTTTCTGGGAAATATTTGCTTTAAGAAATAAAAGGTGTCAATATACAGAAATTTTAAATTACATTTAATTCCCTTTCATTATTAAAATAGGATTTCAGCAGACAGATTGCAAATGCTGTAACACACATAAAACGTGAAGGAACTCAGCAGGTCAGGCATCATCTGTGGAAATTAATAAACAGTCAGCACTTTGGGCTGAGACCCTTCTTCAGGACTGAGAAGGAAGGGGAAGATGCCAGAATAAAGAGGTGGGGGGAGTGGAAGGGGACTAGCTAGTAGATGATAGGTGATCCAGTGCTCCTGATCTGGCCCCCTCTACATTGGTGAGCCCCGATGTAAGTTTGGGGATTGCTTTGTAGAGCACCTCCATTCTATCCGCCAAAAGCAGAATTTCCCAGTGGCCAACCATATTAATTCCTATCCCCATTCCCATTTTGACATGTCAGTCCATGGTCTCCACTTTTGCCACAATGCGGCCACTCTCAGGATAAAGCGCCAATACCTCACATTCCATCCAGGTAGCCTCCAGCCTGATGGTACAAACATCAATTTCTCCTTCCCTCTTCTTCTATTCCCCACTCTGGCTCTTACTTTTCTCATCACCTGCCTATCATCGCCCCCTCAGTGCCCTTCCTTCTTCCCTTTCTCCTATCCCCTTCTCCTCTCCTATCAGATTCCTTTTTCTCTCTTACTTTTCTTACTTTTTTCACTCACCTGGCTTCACCCATCACCAAGCTAGTCCTCCTTCCCCTCCCTCCACTTTTTTTTATTGTGGCATCTCCCCCCTTCCCTTCTAGTCCTAAAAAAGGGTCTCGGCCCAAAACATTGACTGTTTGTTCTTTTCCATACATGCTGCCTGACCTGCTGAGTTCCTCCAGCATTTTGTGTATGCTACTCTGGATTTCTAGCATCTGCAGAATCTCTTGTGTTTAAACTTGCAAAAGCTGTTGCAGAATTGCTGAGATCAGTTTAAATTGTCAGAAAAATGAAAAGATAAAATCGCAATGCTCCAAGACTTGTAAAATATACTATCGACTTCATGATTACATTATAGAATACACAATAAACAATTAATGAGATGTGCCAATTAGACTTAATGAGGAAGAAGCTAGAACTGAAAAGAAGTTCAATCCCAGTCATCTGACTTTCATACATAAATGTGCATTTTCCAAAAGCAATATAATATTTCATATTAAGTTCACAAAATATGCAGCTGCAGTTTGACAAAATTTGAAAATATAATGTTTCTTGAGTTGAAAAACATTTTAAATATCGTCTTGTATGGGCAATATTACAAATTACAGAGTAAAAGTTAGTAACATTTATGAAAAATGAATTTGAATAATCAGTGTATTACTTAATCCTGATGTAACGTAATATTTAACATCATTGTTTACAAGGTACAACAAACTGCTTATATCCTAGTAAATTCAAATAAGTAGCTCATTTACATGTTCAAATTAAGCTGCAAATTGAGCAAGCATTTCCCAGTATTTAAAATAAACAAGCAACCAATTAAAAATCCCAATGTTGCATTAAAATTGTTCCTTAACTAACATCTATAAAACATTTAAATTTTAAAATGAAACAAAGTCAAAACTCAAGCAACATTTGTAACAGGAGAGGACCTCATATAATATTGGCTTGAAGGCTCTGTTCATAGTCATGCTGTAATCTGATTTCATGGACAGGTGGAAATTTACAGAACTAGCTGCTGTTTGGCCCAAGTCGTTGATGCTGATTAAAATCCCTTCAGAGTAAATGGCACAAGTCAATAATTTTCCAGGATCATAGAATGGTTACAGCACAGCAAGAGGACGTCAGTCTCCATGTCCATACTAGCTCTATGCAAAGATCCAGCTGATCCCAGCTGCCCTTTTCCCATAGGTCCGCAAGATTTTTCGTAGACTTACTCAACTCCCTTCAGAATACATCTCCATGACTGTCCCTCACAATGTATTTTAGACCCCAACCATTAATCACAATTTTTTTTTAGCGCTTGGTATGTCACCAAAGACTAGCAAATTTCTACAGATGTACAGTGGAGAGCATTCTGATTGGCTGCATGCCTGTCTGGTATGGAGGCTCCAACGTGCAGGATCGACCGAGGCTGCAAAGGTTGTATTCTCAGCCAGCTCCAACAAGCTCAATGATCCCCAACATTGAGAACATCTTCATATTACTACCATCGGGGATGAGGTACAGGAGCCTGAACACCCACACACAGACGCTTTAGGAGTAGCTTTGCCCCTCCACTATCAGATTCTAAACAGCCCATGAACCCATGAATACCACATTGCTAGTCCTTTTGCATTATTTATTTATTTTTGTCATTTTAATATCGTGCACTGTATTGCTACTGCAAAACAACCAATTCACAACAAATGTCAGTCATAATAAACCTGATTTTGAACAGACTGAAGGAAATATGAGGGGTGATTGATAAGTTCGTGGCCTAAGGTAGAAAGAGTCAATCTTAGAAAACCTAGCACATTTATTTTTCCTACATTTACACACTTAGTCTAGCGGTCGTAGAGCATATGGATCCTTTCTTTGTAGAAGTTAGCGATTTGGACCTCCAGAAAGTGGTCCACAGTAGGGTGATTGATAAGTTCGTGGCCTAAAGGAGAGGGAGATGAGGAGAAACTTCAAACTTTCTACATTTTCACTCAAAGAGTTGAACTGCACGTGCATGTAACGAGAGCTGTATAACTCATCTCCTTCTATCTTAGGCCACAAACTTATCAATCACCCCTGCTGTGGACCACCTGGAGGTCCAAGATGCTCTCGTTACATGTACGTGCAGCTCAACTCTTTGAGTGATAATGCAGAAGGTTTGAGGTTAATAACTCATCTCCTTCTACCTTAGGCCACGAACTTATCAGTCACCCCTGCTGTGGATCACTTCTACAAAGAAGGGATCCGTATGCTCCACGACCGCCGGACTAAGTGTGTACATGTAGGAGGGGGACTATGTTGAAAAATAAATGTGCTAGGTTTTCTAAAATTGACTCCTGCTACTTTAGGCCACAAACTTATCAATCACCCCTCGTATTTCAGGCTGGCAGAATGCAGATAGTTCAAACACATTATTATGCTAGAATAACTAGCCCTGATGAATTGAATATAACTTATTAACTCCTTTGGATGTCTGAATATTTCCTGTGAAATTCATCCGGTTTTATCTAGCAGACATCTGTACTTGAAGCTGGAGTGAATTTTCTCTATAAGATTGCTCATAAATTGTTGGGCTATATTAATCTGGCCAAAGTTCAATGTTACATCCTGATTCCTGCAGACCTCCTCAACTGATTTCTAAGTACTACTAAGGGTACTAAGGGAGCAAGAGCTGGAAAGGGTACTTTGTACTTCTATGCCCACCTGTACCATCTCCTGCTAACATCAAGGGCACGATGTTGAAGATGATGTTGACTATGAGAACAAGATGGTGACAAGCAAGGAGTTTTGGTTGTTCATTATCAATAGTATATTCTGGATAAAGTACTTGACAACTTCACCAGTTTCAGCTGCATTTCTGTTCAAAATGATTCCAAAGAAGCAGTGAAGTGGAAGCTACACTGGCCAAAGACCAGAGTTGTCCTCCCCTCAACAAAATTGTAAAAATCTGCCAAGCTACGTTCCTGTTTCAGATCTTTTACTCTTCATCATGGAGCATGATCTCAATCTGCCTCTTCTTGAGTTAAGGTACAACCCAATGTGATTAAAGTGCTAGGTAGTAATAAGAAAACGGTTTTGTGCAAATTCTCAATGATCAACAGTTGAACTAATTCATCAACATCATTAAACTCATTCAGTAACATTTTTTGTGGAGAGCAAATAGTTACATTTTAAAATTACTTATCACAACTGGGATTGGTACACTAGCTATTAAATTTGCTTCCTTTAAGTTATATCACACCTAAGTAAGGTTCGTCCATCGTCATCGATGGAGACCTCGACACCATCAGTACTTTTTACGAGGTTGAGTTGCTAGCTCGACACTCAACCCGGCACGGATGGAAAACATGCCCGGGAGCGGCTCGACTGGATTCGAACTTGGGAACCTTCGCTCCTGGAGTCCGGCACCGATGTCACTGCACCACCAGCCGAGATGATGGTGCCGAGACTAGCACTTGATTTGGATTTAAGTGAGGGAGAGTTGCGCAGCGTCAGCCTCACTCTCTCTTCCCAATTCCCACCTGGATCCAGTGGCAAGACAAGAGTCGAGATGGGTGGAGATGGGATTCGGCACAGTGGATGACCAGGACATCTTCTGTGTCTTGTGCTCTACACGTTCCACAACGCTTGCAGAGACCGCCTTCTTGACCATTGGACCTTCCATTGGTCTCGACCGCTCAATGCGCCAGAGTCTGTCTTCACATGCTGGGATAGATAACTCCCTATCTCACCAAGGGTTTGAGGCCCGTCAGCTACCCTCACCTGGTTTAGCCGGCTTGTCAAAGCCGTTGCCCGGGGTGTGGCCGCTGTCATATGCAAACAGCTACGGGGAGCCACAGGTGAGAGCTGAGTGCCAGGTGGGGACCAAAGGTGGACTAACCGCCTTGAAAAGGATGCGGCATGTTCCCCCACCAGAGGTGCTACCCCTCCCTGACACCCCATACATTCACATCTTAACCCTCTATCAGTTAGAACTATTACTGATGAATAAAGCAGAGCTATTGGTACACTGAGCTAATCTGGGCCACATTAAAAAAGCCAAAATGTTTTTTACAGCCCAGAAAATCCTAACTTGTTTAAATGGATAAACAAAGACTTTGTATTTAGTAAATTGCAAAAGTAGAATAATTAAAGACTGTACAGTCCAACAAATTCCTACGATAATTATATGCTTTGAAGAAAATAGCTACTACAGCTGTGAAGTAGAAGATATGCGTTTATAAAATGTTGCAATAAGGAAATTTCCTCTCAAACATTGGTGGTCATAAATTGTATATCTGAGACAAAGAGTTAGAAGTCCCAAACCAAGCATTTAATCCAGAGTGAACTATCAAGATGGCGATGACCTCCTGTCTATCCCTTCAAGTGGATTTACAAGCATCTGTGGTAACATTACATGTTCAGTTCTTGAATTCCCTGGAGATCTGACTGTAACTCCATTATTGCTCTTGGCTAGAGACAGTGAAATATTTCTTTCTTTTTTCAAAACTTTTCCCTAATGATCTCTTTTGGATTACATGCGGACCACCTGAGGATTGGTTGTCAGAGCTTCCTGCTCTTGTTCTTGCTGGCATACCTTACTAGCCTTAATCAATGGTCAATGGAGGGAAAAAATGTCCTGCCTATTTATTGAGAATTATACTTTGCTTTGCAAGTTGTCAAAAACTAGTGATGTCACACCAAGGGAAATCAAGCATCTGAATGAGCAAGAGAAGCAACTGGTATTCTCCTAAGTGAATCTCATTAAAGGAGTGTGTAATGCAGCCTAGTCACAGATCAAGAACATCTAACCTACAGACACCCTTAACTAAGAACAAGCTCCCATAACATTATCAAATTCAGAAGTTTGATGTACAAACATATATTCATACCAAGCGGGAGACCTAGTTTCTTTCCTCTCTCATTCTTTCTACTGTTAGTAAACACCCTTTGTTATCAGTCTTACATGTTTGTGATGCCATTTATTACAATACTGTGGAAACAATATCACCATATTAAATTATTTTTGTGCATTTTTGGATTCATAGATAAAATCAACTTAGAGATTTCCGTAAAAACAGAACCCATCCGTTACCCAGGGACAACCTTTAACCAGTGCAAGAACTGAGAAGGAAATGGCATGCATTGGGAATGTGTTAATTTTCTGTTATCTGACTGGAGATTAAACTTAGAGAGGACATGAATGATTGAACATAGAGAAAGGGGGCAGAGAAGAAAATTAGCTAAAAATCCCTTTTTAAATGTTCAGTCAAAATCTGACTTGATTCTGGAAATAGTCTTGCGTCCTTATAATCATTAATTTTCAGTGCTAGAGGTGTTTAGCAGTAAGTAAAACAAATTCCACTTCAAAGTGTATACATAAGAAAATGGAGAAGAATTAACCAGCTGTGGTTAATTCAAACCTCTTGAGCAAATTCTAGAACATGCCACTAGATTCCTTCCCTGCAGAGCAAACAATGAAGCGGGAGAACACCCAGAGCAATTTATTGCATTTCATTTTCCACCCCACCTGGAATTATAACAAAATTATTGTGAATGTTTTCCTACAACGCATCAAAAAATCCCATACGAAACACAAATCATAACCATCAAGTAATAACTAAGGTCTGATGAATAGTTGCTATGGTCTCACCACCCCACATTAAATGATATAATTTAATCAAATTTTAATTAAATGAGAAAAATGACCTTTATGCAATAATGAAAAAACTGAATGCGCTGTTGATGGTGATTTTTGTAATCCAGACATTCCATTTCCAGTTTATATTAAACAACAATCTAATTTAAACAGAACTCCAATATACTTAAAAACTGACTATCCTTTCAGACTGAATCAGATTTTCAGATCCTCAACCTCAAAACAGATCTACCTCCTTCTCTTCTTTGTTGACTTCCATCATTTATTAGGATGTAATTTCTTGTTCATCACACTTGAATATGATCCTTGTATTCATTATTGAGGGAACCATACAGGTATTTTAGGGGGGCTTCTGCTCAGCCTGGGTAATAACTTATAAACTATTAATCAAATGCTGCATTAATCAAAATGCATGGATCATTAATACCAAATTTGCTATAATGCAATTTACAATTCAGCCTTCGCTTCCCAGTCCACTTTGATTCTGCCTCTAATCGGCCATTCCACCTGCAACATTTATCCATCCTCCAACACTAAAGGCAATGACAGGAAACTAAACTGGAATTCAGTGAACAAATCCAAAACAAAGTTCCACCCAATTGAACAAATTGTCCTTAAATTCTCAACAATTCTCTGTTCAACTCCACCATGGGCGAATTTAATTTCATATCACATTAATTCCTTTACAGTGCATGTAAGTGTTGGCAATACCAAATCGGAAGCATTGTAGAAACAATCCTGCACAGGTCACTGTGTCTTAAAAAGACTTGTTTCTCTGGCTAAATACATGTTCCATGTGAGCTTCACAAATAACACAGTAACAGCCTCGCATTCTTCTCTGCAACTTCCGTCATCCTCAAAGGGATCCCACCACCAAACATAATTTTACCTCCCTCCCCCCCCCCACCTTTTCCACAAGGATCTCTCCCTCCATGATTCCCTTGTCCATTCATCCCTCCCTGCTAATCTCCCTCCCGGCCCTTATCCCTACAAGCGGCTTAAGTGCTACACCTGTCCATTCACCTCCCTCACCTCCATAGAGGGCCCCTAAACAGTCTTTCCAGGTGAGACAACACTTTACCTGTGAATCTGCTGGTGTTGTCTATTGTGCCCAGTGCTCCAGATGCAGCCTTCTCTACATTGGTGAGACTCACAGTAAATTGGAGGACCACTTCGTCAAGCACCTCTGCTCCACCTGCCAAAAGTGGAACTTCCCAGTGGCCAAACATTTCGATTCCAATTCCCATTCCTCTCCCCACATATTGATCCGTGGCCTCCTCTCCTGCCACGATGAGGCCACTCTCAAGGTGGAGGAGCAACACCTCATATTCCATCTGGGTAGTCTGTAACCTAATATCAATTTCTTCCAGTAAAATAATCCCTCACCCTCCCCTTTTATTCTATTCCCCACTCTGGCTTCTTACCTCTTCTCACCTACCTATCACCTCCCCCTGTGTCCCCTCCTCCTTCCCTTTCTCCTATGGTCCACTCTCCTCTCCTATCAGATTCCTTCCTCTCCAGCTCTTTACCTTTCTGACCCACTTGGCTTTACCTATCAGCTTTCAGCTTGTCCTCCTTCTTCTTCCCCTACCTTTTTATTTTGGCCATCTTCCTCCTTCTTCCTTTCTTTCCAGTCTTGAAGAAAGGTCTTGGCCCAAAACATCGATTGTTTGTTCATTTCTATTGATGCTGCCTGAACCTGCTGAGTTCCTCCAGCATTGTGTAGGGTTTGCTTAAATTTCCAACATCTGCAGAATTCCTTGTGTTCACAGTAATAGCATGCAGGATTGAAATGAGATGTAAGAGTAATTATGTGAAGTGCAGAATTTTGTTAACCGTAAGTTGGAGAACAGTGTTAAAACATAATGGGTAAGGCAGGAGCCACTCATGTCCTAGACCACACTTTCAACAGAAAGCTTCATTTAAGCTAACTTAAGTTAATTAATCAACTGAAATTCATGCAACCAAACATGCAGAACTAAGTAAAACAGAAGGTCTTACATCAGTGATTCAAGGATGAATTTTTCCATAACTAGTTTAACCAAGACATATTTTCAAGTTTGTAATAGCAAAGAAATTCTTGTAAAGGACTGGTTCAATGGAATTAAGTTTGTACATAGGATTTATTTTTAATTCCAAAAAAATCATTGCTGTTGTGCCTACCATTCTGGTCAGATTGCTAAACTTTAGATAAACTTTAACATATGTGAGCAGCATAAGAGCCTGGAGCAAGTCGAAAAACAGTCAGTTTACAGAGGCAAAGGCATTGAAGGGACTTGGATGTTCAGTGATAATTTTCATGCATCTCAGAACTACATAAGTCTTTTGAACTGCATATTGATCAGAGTCTAAATTACAAGTCCTACATGATAATTGCTTCAAGATGGCCCTTACTTTCTGCAAACAAAATTGAAAACTGAAAATTGGACACTTTCCACCAACAATTGTATTGGCCATCAGTTCAAAAACCACACTGCAACACTTCCACAAGATGACCAAGATCATGTTTAATGCAAGAGCCCCGCACACAGGGATTAAATCTAGATATTAACATATATTAACATTGGCTAACTAATTGAGAATAAAGAAACAACAAAAATGGATCATTTTCAGGCTGGCAAGCTATAACTTTGTGGGGCATCACAGGGATCAGTGCTGGAGCCTCAACTACTTACAATATATGAATGACTTTAAAAAAAAGAGACCAAACACACTATAACTGATTTTGCTGCCAATACCAACAGAGATGGCAAACAAAGAATTGCCAGATAGAATGTAATAAGTGGAAATTTAATGGCATCCATTTGGGTAGGAAAAGGAGACGCACAAAACATTGTTTAAATGAGGGCATGTGACAAATACTGCCGTCTACAGGGAGCTGGGTGTGCTCACATCAAATACAGAGTTATCGTATAGATACAGCAAGTGAGAAAGAAGGCAGGGCTACAAAGGTGTCAGGACACAAAAATAATGCTGCTGTCATTACAGAGACCTCGTTGAGAGAGGGACTGGAATGGATGCTTAATATTCCTGGGTTTCAGGGACCCCTTATTACATTATATTTGTCATTTCTGTTTTAGAAAAGAGAGGGGGAAATGGGTGGGAGGGGTGGCAGGAGATGCACTATAAATAAGGGACATCATCATCACAGCTGCTCCCAATGGGGACATCCACCACATCCATATGGGTAAAAGTGCAATCACACTGATGGGGTTATATTTCAGACACCCCCTCTTACCCTATCCGCTGGAACATTGAGGAGCAGATGTGCAGGGGTATTATGGAAAGGTGACAAAACATTCCCATTATGGATAGAAACCTCCTGAGTACAAGAGATTTAGTCAGGAGCAGAATTTATTAGGTCCTGATGTAGGATCTCGGTCCAATACACGGACTGTATATTCATCTGCATTTATGCTGCCTGACCTGCTGTGTTGCTCTAGTATTTGATGTGTGTTACATAGAATTTATTAGATTTATCCAAGAGGGTTTCTTAAAGTAGCTTGGAGATAGACCAACAAGATGAAGCCCACACTGGACCTGGTATTGGGAAATGAGCATGGCCAGGCGACTGACCTTCCAGTAAGACAACCGTTACAGAACATTGTCCACAACTCCATAAGTTTTAATATAAATATGAATAAGGGTAATTGTGAAACTTGAATGTTGAAATGAGCAAACTATAAGCACATAAGGTAGGAACTAGGAGCTGTTAATAGGGAGCAGCTGATTCTGAGGAAGTGGAGTGTGTTTAAAGAACAACTGCACAGGATATGGGGCAGGTAGGTTCCTGCAAGGAAGAATATAATGGCAAAGTAAGGGATCTTTGGATTACAAGAGGTGGTGAATATAGTCGAGAAGAAAGAGGAAGCTCATTTTAACTTAGAAAGCTAAAACACACAGGCCTGTGAGGGTTATAAAGAAGCTAGCAATGAACTTAAAGAAAGGAATTAGGAGAGCCAGGCATGGCCATGAGAAGGCCTTGACAAATAGGATTAAAAAGAATCCGAAAGCATTCTACAGGTACAGTACATTAAAATTAAGGAGATATGGAGAGAGGGTAAGACCACACAAGGACAAAGGAGGGAATATATGAGACAGAGGCAATCACATTGTGTTTATTTTAAGCGATATGTATGTATAACGTGGTAGTGTGATGACATATGCAATATATGTATTTATACCTATAACCAAGAATGAATTATTTAAATTAACTATAAACCCCATCTCAATAGAAAATGCATCTCAACTATATACACACTATACAATATAATACATCTATTATATACACACATTCACAGCACAGTGGATTTTAAATTATTCCCTTCAGGCCTAAAAATTTAATCGTTGTGGAGGATTTGTTACTCTTGTGAGATAACATCTTTCCTGACAAGGGGAATCATTCTGCTTGGGCAAGTGAGAGCAATCTCAGGTTCTGGGGCTCCCTCCATGGTGGTTATAGGTGTTGACTTTGAGACTGCAGGACGTGGTTCTGACAGCTCTGGACAGCTTTCTTCTCCTTTTTTTCTTCTAGTTTGTGATTCTTGGTCTTGGGAAAGTGGAGTACTCTCTTATCAATCCTTCTAATGCCCCCTTTACAATCTGATCTCTCCTCTTGGTTTCCTCATCCACAACATCACCCGACAGATCCTCTGTTTTTGTATCTCCATTGACTCCTTTCTTTTTTGTCTACCATTCATACAAGTAGACTTTGATCTTTGTATCTACAAGATTTTTGTCTCCCACTTGAAATTCATGCAATAACCTTAATGCACGAATGTCATTCTCACAGGAGTTTTCTTTTCCCCAGTGTAAGTTTTTAGTTGGATATCCGCAAGCTTTAGTTCACCATCTTTGAAATGCCATTCAAACTTATTTTGTGCAACGACTGAAACAGCTGAATGCGACTCCAATTCCACTTTAATTAATTTGCAAGTGACAATAAAACACAGGGTGTTGTAAAGAGTGAAAATGGTTAATAAGAATTACAGAGGGATCTTGATTAGCTGAGTAAGTGGGATGAGGAGGAGCAAATGGAGTTTAATGCAGATAAGTGCAAGGTGTTGCATTTAAGCAAATCAAATTAGGGTAGGACTTTCACAGTGAATGGTAGAGTCCTAGGGAGTGTTGTAGAACAGAGTGACCGAGGAGTACATGGTTCCCAAAAAGCGGTGCCACAGGTAAACAGGATAGTGAAGAAGAGTTTTGTCATGCTGACCTTATCAGTCGGGGCACTGACAATAGAAATGGGATGTTGCGTTACAAGGTTGTGATAGACTGTTGGTCTACTATTACATTAGAGAACAGTGGAACTGATGCCAAGGTCAGATCAGCTATTGTTTTTTTGAATTGTGGAGTAGGCTGGAATGACCATAGTCCTGCTTCTATTTCTTATACTTTTGGTGTTCTTGATTAGTCAGTTTCTGAATCTGCAGTGAATTTGGCTTACCAGCAGTTAGAGTTCACTGCATGTAACCAATAATGAAATGCAGTAAATTCATTGCAGGAAGAATCAATAGCCTTCAGGCCCAAAGTATACATTACAAGAGCAAATAATGATTCTGAAAGCTTGCTTTAATAGCTGACTTGTCTACTTGTCATTCAGTAACATTTTCCTAACAAGTAGAAACTACAAACTAAAAACAACTACAGGAGCAATCCTGAATGGATGAAATATTCACACCTTCAGTCTAATTTATAGTATTTTACTATTTAATGTTGCATAAAAAGCACATCTTTCAAAGGGAGAAACAACAGCCCTATGATAGGTCACAGATCATTTGCCACAACCTATCTTGTACAGACATTGAAATGCATCCATCATGATTCTGGTGAAGAACTTGAAGTGGCTTTCATATCAAGTCATCTTCTTTGTTTACTTCATTTAATCTCACCAGGTTTGATGACCAATTGTCAAGACTGACAATTATCATTTCATTAACCACCAGAACCGCAAATGAAAAATACTATGTTGTGCACATTTGCCAAGAAACTGGTGAGATTTCCATGGAGCCCACAGCTGCTACTGAACAATTTTTGAAACATAAGCCTGCATTAAATTATCCATTAACAGCCTCATTAAAGAACCTGTTTTGCAAATTTAAACTTCCTTAGCAATTTGAAGCATTTTATTACATTTCACTATATTCAATTATTTTTCAGAAACTTCAGCTAATATATTGAATTCACAATGCTGAGATTTAAAGGATTATTGGCATTAAATTGGCAAATACTTCAAGCTTAATGACATAATACCATAACTAAGCCACATATAATGTAATCATATGAACTATTTTAGTGGATCAAGATGATACAGCATTACCTACATATATAGCCGCGTCAAGAATCAAAACTCCTGTGTTTCACTTGTATGTATGTCACACATATAAGTATCACTTTTTCAAATTATCTACAGAGCAGAAAATTCCCAGATAATTTGTTCTGAATAATAGAGTTCTGATCAAGTTTATCCAACCACTCCCTCTGCATCACCCTAAGACATATACTCTTTCCTGTGTTTTCTCAAACCAACATTTTGGAATGGTACTGTCGTGTCAAAGCAGTGTGTTTTATGCGTTGCTATGGAATCTTCTTCTCTCCCACTGATCTCTGTGTTCCCCCAGAGAACATTATGAACTCACGAGCAATAGCGTTTCAACAAATACACTTGGCCTTAAGACGAACACCAAAATAACTGATACGTTTTTCAGAAGTATTCTTTATTCATAAAAATTTACAGTTATACAATGAGACGTTTCATTGCTTTACTCACTCTATTTAGCATATCATGATATTTACTTATAATTCTTAAGATTATTCCACATGGCATCAATTCTTCATTCCCAAACAAAGCAATAAACCCATGAAAGTATTGCACGGGCCCGATGGCTCAGACAGCTGTATTTCCAGGAATACTTCATTAGGTAGCCTTTCATCCCCAGGAAGCTTGCAGTGGACTGACCAAGCTCCACTCCGTCCTTTACCACGCGGCACTCCAACCAGAAGTGCATCAGTCTGTTGCATTTGGCTGCAGACACCTCTTGCACTGAAAGGCCAGCAAGTTCCAGACAGACCAAAGAGGAGCTTACACCAAGTTGATGATTGCCCAGCAGCGATCAATGCTTTTCTCAGTAGTCACCCTTGGGGACAGTCCCAGAGCAGAGTGTTGCATGCTTTGCAACTACTTGGGATGAACTTTGAAGCAGATGCATATTCCCTGAAGGAATGGATAATTGTCTCACACTCACTGCAGACATTATGAAGTAATAGAGACTTCAACAGTGGATGATGGACAAAGAAATGATGGTTTATTTCCAATGGTTAAGCAAGAATGGTGCCAGCAGATTCTACAGAACCAGGTGACTTCTTCCAGTTCGTTCACAAAACAGCTTACTTCTCTTCTCTTATGTATTTCTTTCTTTTCAAGGTGGTGTGGTTCTGCTGGAATCCATGATCTACAGTTCAAACTGTGGTTCTTTGCAACTGGAGGGTTTTCAGACTGACTGTGTGGCCTAGCACTTCGCTATCTACAGCCTGGAAGACATGCGATCTCGAGGCTGGGAGTTCGGAAGTCGGGGAGCGGCCCCGTGGCTGGCCCAGTACCCCGCTGATTTTGTTGACTGAAGCATTGTGGGAGACTGGGACACTGAGACAGCAGGCCGCATGTCTGCTAGTCACCAGCTGCTGTTGAGGAAAGCCCCCGTACTCAAGCAATCCCTGTCTCTTCTGATGGAGAGCAAGAGCCTGTCAGTCCTTGAGATTGTATCATCACAACAGCGAGTTGCTGGTCTCCACTCTCGTTGTTACAGGAGTGACCTTTCTCTCCCTCACTGGAAAGATAGAGTCTGTCTGACTCTATAGAGTGCTGGTTTGTTAATTAGTTTGACGGATTCTTATCAGTGGACTGTTGCTGCTTGCATGGTGGGGAGGGTGGTTCTGCTGGTGCATGTGGGGGTGGGGGGAGTTGATATTTTTGCTGCTACTTGTGTGAAGCGGGGGTTCGGGACTTCAATGTTTTTGTCATTCTAAGGGTTCTTTGTTACACGAAGACAACAGATTTCAGGTTGTATACTGTACACATACTCTCATATTAAATGTACTTAAGAATTTTGAACTAGAAACATGATAAACTTTCAGATCCTGGAGATATAGCTCAACAATCTGTCATTCTATTAAATTAGTTCTATTATCTAGAAGTAGGATGCAAGCACCAGACCTTCTTCTGAAGTCTGTTGACTTCACGTTACAGTGTAAGGTCTACTCCATGATGTCCAGGAATCACCATACCACATGGCTTTTGTTCCTTGCTCATGCATGTAGATTCTAACCATGTCTCCTGGGACCATTGGATCATACATACGAAACAGCTTGCATCGCTTGATGATCTTTCTGAAGCTCAGCATATTTTTTTTTAAACTTAGTGACAGAGGTTCATAAACAAACATTATCAATTTCTCCCAAGGCCGGTGTTCAATCTAACAACTGCTACAATCAGTTTGGTGATCTTCCTTCTGAAGATAAGTTTGGAGTCTGCCCAAGTTCCACCTCACAGAAGAACACTTTTCATGAACAAATTGGAATACTCACCCCAGTGAAAGAATTACTAAAGCACATTTCCATTGGTTCAAGATTCCTCCATCATGTCAGTGTAGCATAGTGGTTATTCCAATGCTTTACAGTGTCAGATATAAAACCGATCAGGGTTCAATACTGCCACTGTCTATAAGGACTTAGTACATTCTCCCTGTAACTGTGCGAGTTTCCTCGGGGTGCTGCAGTTCCTTCCAAATTCCAAAGACATACGGGTTGGTTTAATAAGTTGTGGTCATGCTACGTTGGCGACACTTGCAGGCTGCACCGAGCATATCTCAGACCACACACACAAAATGATGGTGGAACGCAGTGCGTTCCAGCAGCATTTTGTGTGTGTTGCTTGAATTTCCAGCATCTGCAGATTTCCTCGTGTTTGCAATATCTCAGACTGTTTTGGTCATTGTCACAAATGACACATTTCACTCTGTTTCGACGTGCATGTGACAAGTAAAGCTAATCTTTATCATGTTTACAGGAGCAGACTTAGAAAGAAATACACACAATTCCACTGTGACTACCACTACCTCAAGTGACCAAAAATGCAGTAAATTAATTACTTCTGACATATATTTACTGTTGTATTGTTGAAAAAACAAAAGCCAAAATCGAATACAGCAAGCTCCCACATGGAGTAGCATGATAATTATCAAATAATTTCTCTAGTACATATTGACTACAGCATGTGCCATTTATAAAATGCAGTTCAATTACAATACTTGCCTAGGTTATTCCAAAAACACTTCCCAAATCTGTGACGTTTATCATAACAGGGAGAAGAACGGTAGATGTGCAGAACACCACCACCTGTGTGGAGTACCTTACCAAGTCATGCGCCATATTGACTTTGAACTCCATTGTGTTCCTTCATAGCTCGGCCTACTGTTTGGACTCCTAATCCACCATATTATAGGAATACCTGCACCAGGAGGACTGCAGCAGTTCTGGTAAGTGGTTCATCAACATCTTCAAGGACAATTATGGCTGGGACACTAATGCTGGCCTACAACACCCATAGTCATAAAAAATAAATATAAAATACAACAAAAAATTTTGTGGGCAAATGAAATAATGAATTCTAATATCTTCAAATTTTATAGACTCTAATAAAAAAAACTATAACTCTAGCAAATTTGTGCTTCAAAGGCACAAAAGGCAATAGACTCGAGAAAGTGTGGAGGCAGATATTTTCACAAATTCTAAGAAGTATCTGGATAAGCACCTGAATCACCAAGATGTTGTAGGCTATAGACCATGTGTCAGCAAAGGACAGGGCTTGATGGACATTATGGATGTAGTGGAGTGAAGAGCCTGTTTCTGCATTCTATGACTTACTCAATTTAAATAATGCCCCATGCCAATAATCCTTTAATATTCTTTGCCCTTTCATGTAAATGGTTCTAAACATTCTAAATGAGCCCATGCGCAACTAACACCTATCTTCAAATCTATCTTCAAACCCTATGCAAGTCAAAATCTGGTGCATGGCATCCTCCTTGTGACTTATTCAAATGCATCAAACACTCAAAATTCATCCACATAACTTGGGAAAGACTTTCTATAACAATGAGGCTGCAGCTTCTGTAGAATAAAATGCAACTGTAACTAGATCATGAAATTCCTCCTCATTATGCGGCAGGGCAGGTACAGTAATACAGTGAATTCCATGGAATAACCATTGGTTAATTGGGACAGCTCCTAATTTGGAACAACTCTTAAAGAACAAAAGCTAATTGAGAAAATAGGTAGGATTCCTTTTGGTTGATTGGGATACTACTTCACTTAATTGAGACAGGAGACTGTCACCAAACAGTTTCTGACTAGTGTCAGTCACATGCACTTCCGTGGCCATTATACACAACACCATGCTTTGAGCAAACATTTTTCAAATAGCATCATTTGTGTGTGCTTGTTTTCAAAAAGCAGTGATTTTTGCCACTGAAACTTGGCAAGAAATGAGCAGTAAGACAATTCAATTTTGCTCATTGCAATTTCAAGCTTTCAGGCTTACAGATACCAGAAATGGCCGTGAGTAAAAATGAAACTATTTCACTCCTTCGACAAGTTGGGATCATCTTGAATGTTACAATAAAAATGAACATTTGGAGGGTGCAATGAGGTATATGTCCAAGGCAGGAGACAAGTGACAGGATGGATAGAGAAAAGGAATTTATTTAGTTTCAAAAATGATAGGATGAGATGATCACAAACAAGAGAAAATCTGCAGATGCTGGAAATCCAAGCAACAAACACAAAATGCCAGAGGAACTTAGCAGGCCGGGCAACATCTGGTGAGGTGATCTACTGCTTACCCCAGTATACAAACAATGTAATAGTGGTGTGGCCACTTGAGTCAAGTGTGATGTTCTCCTGAGGGGTTGTCTGTTGGTGGGTCCTCGGGTGGCTATTGAGGCCGACTTGGGATCCACACATTCTGATGCGTGGTGAGCAAGATTATGGGGAGATTTGGTGTAGTGGTAATTACCACTGGATCAGTAATCGGGAGACCCAGTTATGGGGACATGAGTTTGAATCCCATCATGGCAGATGGTGAATTTGAATTCAATTTTAAAAAATCTGATGACATGAAACCATGTTGATTGTCGTAAAAACCCATCTGGTTCAGTAATGTCCTTTAGGGGAGGAATCCTGCCTAGATGTGACTCCAGACTCAGCAATGTTGTTGACTCTTAAATATCCTCTGAAATGGCCTAGCAAGCCATTCAGTTGTATCCAGCCACTAAAAAGAAAATAATAAGGAATGAACCCCGGTGGACAACCCAGCATCAGCCTAAGCACTGGAAATGACAGCAGCAAAACCAACCCTGTTGACCCTGCAAAGTCCTCCTTACCAACATCTGGAGACTTGTGCCAAAGTTGGGAGCTGCTGTCTCACCGACTAGAAAAGCAACAGCCTGACATAGTCGTACTGACAGAATCATACTTTAAAGTTAACATCCCCAACTCCACCATCACCATTCCTGGGTATGTACTGTCTCACCGGCAGGACACACCTAGCAGAGGTGCTAGCACAATGGTATACAGTAGAGAGAGAGAGAGATGCCCTGGAAACTCTCAACATTAACTCTGGACCTCATGAGGTCTCATGGCACCAGGTTAAACATGGGCAAAAAAACCTCCTGCTGATTACCAAGTACCGTTCTCCCTCAGCTGATGAATCAGTGCTTCTCCGTGTTGAGCAGCAATTGCAGGAGGCATTGAGGGTGGCAGGGGCACAGAATGTACTCTGGGTGGGGGACTTCAATGTCTATCACTGAATGGCTTGGTAGTACCACCACAGATCAAGTTGGTCGGGTCTGCTGGACATAGCTACCAGACTGGGACTGCAGCAGGTAAGGGAACCAACAGGAGGGAAAAACATAACCTCACTAACCCACCAATCTGTCTGGCACGGAAGCATCTGTCCATGACAGCATTGGTAGAAGTGACCACCACAGAGTATTTCTGGAGACTAAATTACATCTCCACATTGAAGAAACTCACCACCACATTGTGTCACTACCACCGTGCTAATGGGATAGACTTTGAACAGATCTAGCAGACCAAGACTGAGCATCTATGAAGTGTTGTAGGCCATCAGCAGCAGCAGAATTGTACTCAACTGGAATCTGTAACCTCATGACCCAGCATATCCCCCACTCTAACATTACCACTAGGCCAGGGGATCAACCTTGGTGCAATGAAGAGTGCAGAAGGGAATGCCGAGAACAACACCAGGCATACTTCAAGATGAGGCGTCACCCTGGTGACGCCACAATACAGGACTACTTGCATGCCAAACTCCATAAGCAGCAAGTAACAGACAGAGCTAAGTGGTCCCACAACCAACGGGTCAGATCTAAGCTCTGTAGTCCTGCCACATCCAGCTGGAGCAAACAACTCACTGGAGGAGGAGGCTCCACAAATATCCCCATCCTCAGTGACAGAGGAACCCAACACACCTGTGCAAAGATAAGGCTGAGGCCAGTCAGAAGTGCCAAGTAGATGATCCAGCTTGGCCTCCTCCAGAAGTCCCCAGCATCCCAGATCCAGTATGTAGCCAATTCGATTCACTCCACATGATATCAAGAAATGGCTGAAAGCACTGGATACTGTGAAGGCTATGGGCCCAGACAAAACCCCAGCAACAGTCCTGAAGACTTGTGCTCCAGAATTTGCTGCGCCAGTAGCCAAGCTGTCTTGGTACAGCTACAATACCGGCATCTATCCGGTAATGTTTCAAATTGCCCAGGTATGTCCTGAAGACATTAAACAGGACAAGTCCAACCCTGCCAATTACCGCCCTAACAGCCTGCTCTCAATCATTAGCAAAGTAATGGAAGGCATCATCAACAGTGCTATCATGCAGCACCTACTCAGCAATAACCAGTTTGGATTCCGCCACTCAGCTCCTGACCTCATCATCTCCTTGGTCCAAAGGTGGACCAAAGAGCTAAATACCAGAGGTGAGGTGAGAGTGATAGCCCTTGGCATCAAGGCAGCATTTGACCAAGTATGGCATCAAGGTGCCCTAGCTAAAATGGAGTCAATGGGAATTAGGGGGAAACCCCTCCGCCGGTTGGAATCATACCTGACACAAAGGAAGATGGTTGTGGTGTTTGGAGGTCAATCATCTCATCCTCAGGACGTCACCACAGGAGTTCCTTAGAGAAGTGTCCTAGGACCAACTATTTTCAGCTGCTTCATCAATGACCTTCCTTCCATCATAAGGTCAGAAGTGGGGATGTTTGCAGATGAACACAATGTTCTGCACCATTCGTGACTCCTCAGATAGTGAGGAAGTTCATACCCAAATGCAGCAGGACCTGGACAATATCCAGGCTTGGGCTGACAAATGGCAAGCAACATTCGAGCCACACAAGCGCCAGGCAATGATTATTTCCAACAAGAGAGGCTCTAACCATTGACCCTTGACATTCAGTGGCATCACCATCACTGAATCACTTATTATCAACATCCTGGGGGTTACCATTGACAGGAAACTGAACTGGTCTAGCCATATAAACATCATGTCTACTAGAGCAGGTCAAAGGCTAGGAATCCTGTGGTGTGTGACTCACCTCCTGACTCCCCAAAGCCCATCTACCATCTTCAAGGCTCAGGTCCGGAGCATTGTGGAATACTTCCTACTCGCCTGGATGAGTGCAGCTCTATTAACACTCAAGAAGCTTGACACCATCCTGTACAAGGCAGTCCACTTGATCGGTACCCCTTGCACAAGCCTCCAATCCCTCAACCATCAATGAACAGTTGCAGTAGTGTGTCCTATCTATAAGATGCACGGCAACAACACCGAAGTTCCTAAGGCAACACCTTCCAGACCCACGACCACTACCATCGAGAAGGACAAGAACAGCAGATACCTGGGAACACCACCACTTGGAAATCTGCCTCCAATTCATTCGTCATCCTGACTTGGAAACATATTGCTGATCCTTCATTGTTGCTGGGTCAAAATCATGGAACTCCGTCCCTAACAGCACTGTGGGTGGACCTACACCTCTGTTCAAGAAGGCAGCTTATCACCACCTTCTCAAGGGCAACTAGGGATGGGCAATAAATGCTGGCTTAGCTGGTGATGCCCACATCCTGTAAATGAATAAATAAAAAAAGCACAAATTACAAACTTGTAAATGTCCCATCTTTCTGAGGTTGAGTGTATGGGTGCAGGTAATGCAGAGGAAAGTTAAACTGAAATAAAGGAAGACAAACATACTCAGTGGCTATCGAATTTGTGTTAAGTTGATGTTTCCATTCTCTCAAAGAGTAGCTAAATGGGGTAGGGAAACAAAGATCTGGAGTTACAGATACAAAACTCACTGAAAGGATTCCATAATATAACAAAAATAAAGCTAGGATATTTAGGCTTATTTGAGACTGATAGAATAGAATAGCAGAAAACAAAGATCCAGATATTTTAAGTACATTTATTATTGAAGTGTGTATGCAGTATACAACACTGATATTCCTCTTTCCTCAAACAGTTGTTCAAAGAAAACATCAAACACCCAATGTGCAAAAAGGAGATCAAATCTCACATACAGCAAAAAAGAAGTGCAAAACACACGGAATATAAAAAATCAAACCACAGAGACTTTGAACCAGTCTAGGAATGTTCACTTTATTTCAGTTCAGTTCAATTTAGCACTGTGTTGTTCATTGACTGCAGAGCCAGTCCACCCTGATCAAAATCGCACAAAATAGTAATTTTAAAAAAGAGTAACCAGAAACCAGAGACTCATATACAGGAACATGAACTGCAGAGTCCAAACCACAAACCATGTTGATTAAACATTGCCTCGGACCCAAGACTCCAGCACCATTCCCCAGCAGCAGTGAACAAAAGACCAGTCAAACTCGGGCAGATGGCACTGAACACTCACTCGCCTTCGGCTCTCATCCTTATCAATTTCAATCTTGCTCGACACTTTAATCGGCGAGATCGATGAGAAATGGCATTGATCTTGGGCTCCTGCCCCGTCTCTGGGGTCATGGTTTCCAGGCTATGCACACTGCTCCAAACCTCACCGAACTCCCTTGGAAATAGCAAAGAGCCAGATTGCACAATCAGCCCGAAAACACAATACCAGAATGTTAATCACACATTCCAACTGCACACAGCTTAGAAGTAGAATGGTATTTAAAAGAAGAACAAGACCCTTTTTAAACCACAAAAGGCTGTGCAGACAGTTCTGGGCTCACATTCTAATTTAATAAAATGACTCAAAAGCAGAGAGGTTACACCTGTCAAGAAAAATTGTACAAGTGCAGATCCTTTAAAAACAAATCAAGGAGTAACATACTCAAACACCAGAAGATAATTATAAAATTAAATAAGATTAACAATGACCACATTCAATTGTGGGAAAATTCTAAATAGATCGCACTTACACTTATTCCTCCAGAATGGAAAGATTCAAGAGAGTTTGGCTGGTGCATTTGACATAATACATTAAAGAGAAATTGTCCCCATTGTTGTTTCACGTTGAATGACTGCTTATCATAGCTTCAGGAAGGATACTAGCCTATTTGAAATAAAAATAGAAAATGCTGGAAACACCCAGCCAGTCAGGCAGCATTTGTGGAAAGAGGAACAGTTAAATGTTTCACACTTTGGACCTTTCAATAGTATTGGGTAAGAGAGAAAATATGCTGGTTTTAGGTAGCAAAGGAAATATTCTTTGGATTATTTCACATTAGTTTCGTGTTGTATTAATATATATTTAAGATAATATATAAAATGTTAACTGTACTTCTATTTGTCATCAATGCAACTTCCATGAGACATTATTAATTATTAGTAGAATCAAAGTTCCTTAAATCTTGAGTTTCAGCTCTGATCTATCTTGTCTGCCAATGTGGCCTCCTGGGTCTTTGAAACTCCTGCCAATGGTGTGAACATTGCTAAAATACTCAATGGTAAGGGTACAAGCTTTTATAAGAGCATTAAGATTTATAGGCACAATCTCTGACTCTCACCTAATCAGATCTCCACAAATGCTTCCAGAGCTAGTAACTCTGCTTCTCAACCAGGGTCAATAAAAATGCCATATTGCAAATGGTCTGTAGATGGGCAAGTACACTACACTAGAAACACTGGATGTGACTCTACTGCAAAATTCAAGCTCAAACAAGCAAATCAAGGTCCACAATGTCGAATAAGGTCTTAAGTGGCCTAAGAGGGGCTATTATAAGGCACACACAAAATGCTACAAAAGGGTTCTGCAAGTTGTAATATTTGTGGAGAGATACACTTTTCTTCTGATTTAATATAAATTCTTGGTTCATTTTGCCTCCTTCACTGAGACATCTATCAAATGGGTGTGGTTTATAAGATGATTTTGGGTGCAGGATAAGTAATCGCTGAATACAGTAGTAGTGATCTTTAAATCTTTCAGTAAGTTTGGATGTCAGGTCAATTAGAGCTTTCAAGACTGAGATTAAAAGATTATGGTATCAAGGGATATGGAGCAAAGCAGGTAAATGGAGTTGAACTACAGATCAGCCATCAGCTATGACAGGAGAGGTCAGAGTAACTAAATGCCCAACTCCTGTAAGTTTCCTTCTAGAAAAATTATGCTAAATTGAAAACTAAAATGTTTATTGTTTTTTTTCTAACTGTTGAGAATTTGCTATTTCACTGAGAATCTGAGCAGGTTACAGGACAAATTAATAAATGAATATCTAAATGACAGCATAACCTGATTACTTTGCCCTATTGTTGCAAGAAATGACAAGTTTACTTTTCATTTATGAAAAATATAAGCTGCAATAATAGCTAAAGAAAATTGTTGCCTTTTAAAGAGAGTAAGATAAAAGCTGCGTAGCATTTTACAGCAGCACATTTAACAAATATTCAGCATAACAACTGTCATTTCCCAGGAGCACTTCCTAATTCATTAACAAGCAGTTCAGAAAAGAACTGCTCAGGGTTACATGTACCAGCCCATCTTTTATATGAATATGTACGGATCACAGAAAATAAATTACTATGAACAGATAGAGTGATTTACAAACATTTGTTCTGGGATCAGTTTCATTGGAGTTGTTAGATTGTCCATCGGCTATTATGATCTCATTTTCTCTTTCTTAGCATCTTGTTTGTACTTTCTTACTGATACCTAGGAAGAAAATTTACTAACTAAATCATGAGAGTGAAGAAATCAAAAAGCTCACAATCAAAACGTTGCTCTGAAGCTGAGAATCCTACTCTACTGATTGAAGAGAATTGCTGAGTGAGGGGGAAAAGTGCATGTTAAAGCAGCACTGGGTAGGAACCAATATTAACAAATGCATGCTGTGCAATGCCAAGTCTTCAGCATGTAGACACCATTAAACCACACATCAGTATCGAAGTACTAACCAAAGTACAAATAATGCTGCTTCAATTTTTGCTATGGTAGCCCTTTTGGGCAGGTTAATCCATGCCCGACAGATGAATGAAGAAATTAGACATTAAATGTCTGGTGAATAATGGTTGACAAGTGTCTGGTGTGTGCCCTCAAAAACATACCGGACATATCTAAACCAAAAGCCGTGGATTAACCAGGAGATTTGTAGCCTGCTGAGGGCCAAATCTGTGGCATTCAAGACCAGTGATCCAGAAGTGTACAGAAAGTCCAGGTATGAATAACAGAAGGCTACTATAATGGTGAAAAAACAATTCCTGTTGAGATTAGAGATGGAATCAGATACACATCAGTTCTGGCAGAGTATGCCGGACATTGTTTTCCACAAAGCAAAACCTAACCAGGAATGGCTGGGATGCTTCACTCCCAGGTGAGCTCAAGGCCTTTTATGCACACTTTGAAAAGGAGAAGAAAACCACATCTGTGCAAATCCCTGCAGCTTCTGGTGAACCTGTGAACTCTGTCCTGGAGGCTGACATCAGAACGTCCGTCAGAGGGTGAACCCTCGCAAGGCGTCAGGCCCTGATAATGTACCTGGTAGGGCTCTGAAAACCTGTGCCAACCAACTGGCGGGAATGTTCAAGGACACCATCATCTTCACAGCTGAAGTCAGAGGTTCCCACCTACTTCAAAAGAACAACAATCGTTCCAGTTCCCAAGAAGAGCAGGGTGAGCAGCCTCAATGAGTATCACCCAGCTGCACTCACATCTACTGTGATGAAGTGCTTTGTGAGGTTAGTCGTGGCTAGGATCAACTGCTGCCTAAGCAAGGAGCTGGACCTGCTGCAATTTGCCTATCAGCACAGTAGGTCTACAGTGGATGCAATCTCATTGGCTCTCCACTCGGCCTTGGATCACTTGACAATAATAATGCCTATGTCAGGCTGTTATTTGTTGACTATAGCTCTGCGTTCAACACAATCATACACTCAGTTCTAACCAACAAGCTCCAAAACCCGGGCCTCTGCATCTCCCTCTGCAAATGGATCCTTGACTTCCTCGCAGGGACACCAGAGTCTGTGTGGATCAGAAATAACATCTTCTCCTTGCTGACAATCAACGCTGCTGCACCTCAAGGATGTGTGTTTAGCCCATAGCTACTGTATACACTCTTCACACCCATGATTGTGTGGCTGGGCACAGCTCAAATGGCTTCTATAAATTTGCAATGATACAATTGTTGGCAGAATTTCAGATGGTGATGAGGGGGTGTACAGGAGCCAGATCAGTCAGCTGGTTAAGTGGTATCGCAGCAACAACCTTGCACTCAATATCAGTAAGATCATTGTGAGCTTCAGGAAGGGAAAGTCGAGGAAACACACACCTGTCCTCAACGAGAGATCGGGAGTGGAAAGGGTGTGCAGTTTCAAGGCCCTGAGTGTCAACATTTTTGAAAATCTACTATATCCTGGGCCCAATATGTTGATGCAATTACAAAGAAGGTATGACAGCAACTAGATTTCATTAAGAGTTTGAGGAGAATTGGTACGTCACCAAAGACACTCGCAAATTTCTATAGATGTACTGTGGAGAGCATTCTAACTGGTTGCATCATCTTGTATGGAGGAGCCAATGCACAGGATCAGAAAAAGCTGCATAAAGTTATAAACTCTGTCAGTTCCATCATGGGCACTAACCTCCCCAGCATCCAGGACACCTTCAAAAGCCAAGGCCTCGAAGAGTCGGCATCCATCATTAAGGACCCTCATAATCCAGGACATGTCCCCTTCTCATTGCTGGCATCAAGGAGGTGGTACAAGAGCCTGAAGACGAACACTCTGTGTTCCAGGAACAGCTCCTTCCCCTCCACCATCTGCTTTCTGAGTGGGCAATGAACGCACGAACACTTCCTCAGTATTTTCCCCTTCCATTTTTGCACTACTTATTTAACAATTTCCTTTTTTAACATACACTTATTGTAATGTATAGTTTTCATTATTATGTATTGCAATGTACAGCTACATCAAAACAGCAAATTTCACAACATATGCCGTTAATATTCTGAACATCATGTTGTCAAACTGTGGGGGTGGGGGAGGGGAGCACCAGGCAACAACTGCTATTTCTGATTATAGTGCTCTATTGACAAGGACAACCTCAGGGCCATCCAGACTGAATCATTATCATCTCAGTGTTGGAATCTGTAATAGAGGCTATGATGGTAGAGGACACCCTTTCATCTGGCCCTGTGCTCATTTATGACTATTTATGATGACAAGCCTGGAGAATCTTAGAGATCCCTGGCAACGATTGTGATTCTGCTCCAAGGACAGAAGTCCGATGAGCTTCCTCACCGCTCATACTTGTGAAATCAAGAAACTCGTGCTGCTTTTCTCATATAAACATACCAGTCAGCTATAATTTTCACACCCTTCCTAAATGATAAATGTACAAGGAGGATTTCTACTGAGCTAGTCACAGAACGTGATAGCACAGAAATAGGTCCTTCAGCCCATCTAGTCTGTGGGAAACTATTTCTCCGTCTTGTCACATTGATCCTGTCACATTGTCATATTTCTCCATAGCCCTCCTATCCACGTACATATCCAAATTACTCTTGCATATCAAAACCAAACCCACATCCACCACTTCTGCTGGCAGCTTATTCCACACTCTCACCACCACCTGAATGAAGAAATTCCCCCTCATGTTCCCCTTAAACATTTCACCTTTCTCCGTTAATCCATGACCTCTAGTTCCAGTCTTGCCCAACCTCAGTGGCAAAAGCCTGCTTGTAGTTACCCTATCTTTACTCCTCATAACTTTGTATAACTCTATCAAATCTCCCCTCATTCTTCTGTGCTCCAGGGAATAAAGTACTAGCCTACTCAGCCTTTCCCTTTAGCTCAGATCCTCGAGTTCGGGCAATATCCTCGTAAATTTTCTCTGCACTTTCCATTTTATTGACATCCTTCCTGTAGGTAGATGAACAAAACTGCAACAAAACTGCAAATTATGCCTCACAATTGTCTTATACAACTTCAAAATAACATCCCAACTCTTATACTTAATACATTAATTTATGAAGGCCAAATACTTTCTTTACCACCCTACCTATCTGAGATGCCACTTCCAAGGAATTATGGATCTACCACCCTCTTCAGTACCTTCTCACTTGTAAGTCCTATCCTGGTTTGTCCTGCCAAAGTGCAACTATTCACATCTGCGTGCATTAAATTCCACCTGCCTGTTTTCAGCCCATTTTTTCAGCTAATCTGGATCCTGTTGCAAGCTTGGATAGTCTTCCTTGCTGTCCACTACATTCCCAATTTTGATGTCATCTGAAATAGATGACAAACAGCAACGGAGGCAGCACCGATTCCTGTGGCAGTCCACTAGTCACAGGCCTCCAGTCAGAGAAGCAACCATCTACTACCACTCTCTGGCTTCTCCCACAAAGCCAATGACTAATCCAACTTACATCATCTTGAATGCCTAACCACTGAGCCTTCTTGACCAACTTCCCATGTGGGACATTGTCAAAAGGCCTTGCTAAATTCCATAGAGGTAACATGCACTGTCTTGCTTTCATCAACCTTCTTAGTAGCATCCTCGAAAAACACTAAGATTGGTTAGACACGATTTACCATGCACAAAGCCATGTTCACTATCCCTAATCAGTCCTTGCCTATCCAATTACTCAAATATCCAATCCCTTAGAATACCTCCAATAACTTACCTGGCTTATTATTTGAATCTTTCTTAAACAACAGAACAACATTAACCATCCTCTAATCCTCCAGTGCCTGAGCCATGGCTAAGGACATTTTAAATATGATATTTTAAGAGAAACAGCAGGGCTCACACAACTAACGGTATGAGCTAACAGTTTAAAAAGTTTGTGTTTGGCGAGGTAAGTGGGTGAGTAGAATTATTTTTCCTTGTTTCATTCTTGTAGAATTAGATAGCATGTCTGCAGGGTTAGTGCTTTGTTCAGGGTGTCAGATGTGGGAATCCTGGGAGACCTCCAGCCTCCCTGATGGCCACATCTGCGCCAGGTGCACCGAATTACAGCTCTTCAGAGACCGTGTTAGGGATCTGGAGCTGCAGCTTGATGACTTACTGCTTATCAGGGAAAGTGAAGAGGTGATAGACAGGAGCTACAGGGAGGTAGTCATCCCTAGGCTACAGGGGTCAGAAAACTGGGTCAATGTCAAGAGAGGGAAGGAAAATCCCCGGATAGTGGAGAGCACAACTGTGGCTGCCCCCCTCAGCAACAAGTATCTCGTTCTGGATGCTGTTGAGGAGGATGACCTGACAGGGGACGTCCACGGTGACCGGGTCTCTGGCACTGACCCAGGCACTGTTGTGCAGGAGGAAAAGAGGGAGAAGAGGAATGCGGTAGTCATAGGGGATTCCATAGTCAGGGGAACAGACAGGAGATTCTGTGAGCCTGACAGAGATGTCTGCATGGTGTGTTGTCTCCCAGGTGCCAGGGTATGGGATGTCTCGGATCGGGTCCAGAATATTCTGAAGGTAGGAGATGAGCAGCCAGTTGTCTTGGTACATGTTGGTACCAATGACGTAGATAGGAAAAGGGAGGAGGTCCTGAAGAGAGATTTCCGGGAGTTAGGAAGGAAGCTGAGAAGCAGGACCTCCAAGGTACTAATCTCAGGATTGCTACCTGTGCCACGTGCTAGCGAGGGCAAGAATAGTACGATCAGCCAGATGAATGTGTGGCTGAGAGACTAGTGCAGGGGGCAATGCTTCAGATTCTTGGATTATTGGAATCCCTTTTGGGGAAGTATTACCTGTTCAAAATGGACAGGTTACACCTGAACCTGAAGGGGACCAATGTCCTGGCAGGAAGGTTTAATACAGCTGTTCGGGAGGGTTTAAACTAATTTGGCAGGGGGATGGGAACCGGAATGATAGAGCGGAAGAGGGGGAAAACAGAAATAAGTCGAAGATCGTGAGCAGTAAAGATGTCAGGAAGGACAGGCAGGTGATGGGGCAAATTTGCAGCCATTGGGATGAGTTGCAATGCAATAAAGTTGCAGTGCAATCAAAGCAAAAAGTACCAAATATTGGATATACTTAAATGCATGCAGCATAAGGAATAAGGTGGATGATGTTGTCGTACAGCTACAGATTGGCAGGTATTATATTGTGGCCATCACTGAGACGTGGCTAAAGGATGCATGTCTCTGGGAGGTGAACACCCAAGGATACACGGTGTATCGGAAGGATAGGAAGGTAGGCAGAGGGGGAGGCATGGCTTTATTGCTAAGAAATTATATTAAATCATTAGAAAAAGGTGACATAGGATTGGAAGGTGCAGAATCTTTATGGGTTGAGCTAAGTAATCGCAGGGGTAAAAGGACCCTGATGGCAGTTATATACAGGCCTCCTAACAGCTACAGTGATGTGGACTACAAATAACAACAGGAAATCGAAAAGGCTTGTCAGAAGGGCAGTGTTATGATAATTGTGGGGAATTTTAACATGCGAGTGGATTGGGAAAATCAGGTCGGCACTGGATCTCAAGAGAGAAAATTTGTAGAATATCTACAAGATGGCTTTTTAGAACAGCTTGTTGTTGAGCCTACTAGGGGATCGACTGTACTGGATTGGGTATTGTGTAATGAACCAGAGGTGATTAGAGAGATTGAGGTGAAGGAACCCTTAGGAGACAGTGATCATAACATGATTGAGTTCACTGAGAAATTTGAGAAAGAGAAGCCGAAATCTGATGTGTTGGTATTTCAGTGGAGTAAAGAAAATTACAATGGCATGAGAGAGGAACTGGCCAAAGTTGACTGGAAAGGGACACTGATGGGAAGGACGGCAGAGCAGCAGTGGCTGGAGTTTATGCGAGAAGTGAAGAAGGTGCAAGACAGGTATATTCCTAAAAAGAAGAAATTTTCAAATGGAAAAAGGATGCAATCGTGGCTGACAAGAGAAGTCAAAGCCAAAGTTAAAGCAAAGGAGAGGGCATAGAAGGAAGCAAAAATTAGTGGGAAGACAGAGGATTAGGAAGTTTTTAAGAGCTTACAAAAGGAAACTAAGAAGGTCATTAAGAGGGAAAAGATGAAATATGAAAGGAAACTAGCAAATAATATCAAAGAGGATACTAAAACCTTTTTCAAGTACATAAAGAGTAAAAGACAGGTGAGAGTAGATATTGGACCGATAGAAAATGATGCTGGAGAAATTGTAATGGGAGATAAGGAGATGGCAGAGGAACTGAACGAGTATTTTGCATCAGTCTTCACTGAGGAAGAAATCAGCAGTATACCGGACACTCAAGGGTGGCAGGGAAGAGAAGTGTGCACTGTCACAATTATGACAGAGAAAGTACTCAGGAAGCTGAATAATCTAAGGGTAGTTAAATCTCCCGTACCAGATGGAACGCACCCTCGTGTTCTGAATGAAGTAGCTGTGGAGATAGCAGAGGCATTAGCGATGATCTTTCAAAAGTTGATAGATTCTGGCATGGTTCCGGAGGATTGGAAGATTGTAGATGTCACTCCGCTATTTAAGAAGGGGGCAAGGAAGCAAAAAGGAAATTATAGACCTGTGACATCGGTGGTTGGGAAGTTGTTGGAGTCGATTGTCAAGGATGAGGTTACAGAGTACCTGGAAGCATATGACAAGATAGGTAGAACTCAGCATGGTTTGCTTAACGGAAAATCCTGCCCGACAAACATATTGCAATTTTTTGAGGAAATTACAAGTAGGCTAGACAAGGGAGATGCAGTGGATTTTGTGTATTTGGATTTTCAGAAGGCCTTTGACAAGGTGCCGCACATGAGGCTGCTAAACAAGAGCCCATGGAATTACGGGAAAGTTACATACGTGGATAGAGCGTTGGCTGATTGGCAGGAAACAGAGAGTGGGAATAAAGGGATCCCATTCTGGTTGGCTGCTGGTTACCAGTGGTGTTTCACAGGGGTCAGTGTTGGGGCAGCTTCTTTTTACGTTGTACATCAACGATTTGGATTATGGTATAGATGGCTTTGTGGCTAAGTTTGCTGATGATACAAAGATGAGTGGAGGGGCTGGTAGTGCTGAGGAAACAGAGAGTCTGCAGAGAGAATTGGATAGGTTGGGAGAAAAGCAGACTCAATGGGCTGAATGGCTGACTTCTGCTCCTTTGTCTTATGGTCTTATGGTCTTATTTCTGCTATGACCCCTGCAATTTCTGCACTAGCCTCCCACAGAGTCCAAGGAAGCACCTGGTCAGGCCCAAGAGATTTACCCACCCTAATTTACTTCAAGACAGCAAAAGCCTCCTCCTCTGTCATCTATACAATCCATGACTTTCTGCTGCTTTGTCTCTCTTCCAAAAACTCTGTGTCTGTTTCCTAAGTAAATTCAGATACAAAACATCCATTTAAGATCTCTGCAATTTCTTTCAGCTACACACACAGATGACCACACTGATCTTCAAGAAGACGAATTTTGTCCTTTGCTATCCTTTTGCTTTTAATATATCTGTAGAAACCCTTGGGATTCTCCCTCACCTTGCTCCTTCCTGCATATACCTGTTGTCCACCTTGTTTTTCATAACTAGGACCTCAATATCTCTTGAAAACCAAGGTTCCCTAAACCTTGCTCTTTATTCTGAGAGGAATATACAAACACTAGTCTCAAAATCTCACTTTAGAAGGCCTCCAAAACAACAAGCACACCTTTGCTAGAAAACAATCTGACCCAATTCTCACTTGCCAGATCCTTTTTGATACCATCCAATTTGGCCTTTCTCCAATTTAGAATCTCAACCCAAGGACCAGACCTATCCTTCTGCATAATTATTTTAAAACTAATGGCATTATGAGCACCAGATGCAAAGTGTTCTCATGAATAAACTTCTTGCGCTGTCTAATTCCCTTACAGGAGATCAACTATTGCACACTCTCTCGCTGGGACTTCTATGTACTGATTAAGGAAACTTCCCTGAACACATTTTACAAACTCAATCCCATCCAGTCCTTCTACAGTATGGGAGATCCAGACAATATCTGGAAAGTTAAAATCACCCAGTATCACAACCTTATGTTTCTTGCAAGAGTGTGTGATCTTTCTACAAATCTGCTCCTCTAAATCCTGTGTACATTGGATGGTCTATAATATAATCCCAATTAATGTGGTCATCCCATTCTCATTCCTCTGTTCCACACATATAACCTCACTAGACGAACTCTCCAGTCTGTCCTTTCTGAGCACTGCCATGATATTTTCCCAGATTAGTAATGACACCCCTGCCCTTTAATCTCTCCCGCTCTATCACATCTAAAACAATGGAATCCTAGAACATTGAGCAGCTAGTCTTTCCCCTCATACCACCAGGTCTCACTAATGACTAGTGTCCCAATTTCAAATACTGATCCATGCCCTAAGCTCATCTGCCTTTCCTACAATACTCCTTGCATAATGTACACAACTTAGAACAGTATTTCCACCACACTCAACCTTTCCATTCCTGACTTTGTCTATAGGCTTAACAATATCTTTCCCCTCAACCACACCATTATCTAACACACTGGATCCCCTGCAACTCTAGTTTAACCCCCCCACCCCCTCACAAGCTTTCTTTCTTTCTTTTTCCAATATTTTTATTAAATTTCATATACACAAATACAGAATTCATAAGGATTCTTATTATAAATCAAAATAAGGTAGCACAAAATGCACTATACACAAATCACACTGATACAATCACGGTATCCCATATTCATGATCAATCAAATAAAATAAATTGAATTATGAAATACAATAATATGGTTAATTATATTATTAAAAAAATCTACACCCAGTACCAAAACAAAGCTGGTTGGTAAAAAAAACCAAAAGAAAAAAAGAGTACTTTACCATATAGTGTTTTATAATAATAGCTCAGATCCATATTTTAATAACTATAACAATTCAAAGATTTTCAAAATAGTTCAGAAAGGGTCCCCATAGCGTTTGAAAATCTTGATTAGAATCAGAAATCGAACAACGAATCTTCTCTAAATTTAAACATGACATAACATCGCATAACCATTGAGCATGTGTAGGGGGGGCAACCTCCTTCAATTTAAGCAAGATCGCCCTCCGAGCCTATAAGAGAAATAAAAGCCAGTACCCGCAAATGAGAGGGCTCCAAAATTATAGCTCTTTCCACAACAATACCAAATAAGGCAGTCAAAGGATTGGGCTTAAAATTAACTTTAGAAAGTACAGAAAAAGTTTGGAATACATCTTTCCAATATTTTTTAAAGCTCAAACATGACCAAAACATATCAATTAATGAAGCCTCTCCATGATTACATCTGTCACAATAAGAAGATATATCTGCAAAAAAACGCGAGAGCTTGTCTTTAGACATATGAGCCCTATGTACCACTTTAAATTGTAGGAGGAAATGACGAGCACATAATGATGAAGAATACATCATTTTGAAAATAGCCCTCCAGGTCTCATCAGATAATGGAGTCTGTAAATCCTTTTCCCAATCTTTTTTAATTTTGTCTAAAGGAGCCATTCTCAGTCTCAACAACAGATCATAAATATAAGATTTTGAGCCATTATCAAAAGGTTTCAAATTAAAAATTACATCTATTATGTTCTTATCCGGGCTGGTAGGAAATATATGTAATTTAGATCTTAAAAAATCTCTAATCTGTAGATGTTGGAAAAAGTGGGTATTTGATAGGTTATATTTCACGGAGAGCTGCTCCAAAGAAGAAAGATCCCCTCCAACAAACAGATCCTGAAATCGTTTAATGCCTAATCTATCCCATTCTCTGAAAAACAGATCGGCTGTATATGGTTTTAAAAAAATTAGAAAAAATAGGACTAGAAAGGGAAAATCTCAATAAACCGAAATGTTTTCTAAACTGTAGCCAGATCCTCAAAGTGTGTTTAACCACCAAACTGTCAGTTAATTTATTTAAAGATAAAGGAAGAGAGGATCCAAGAAGAGAAATAATAGAAAATTCCGTAACAGAGTTGGCTTCCAAAAAGACCCTATTGGACAATCGTCAGGATTAATATAATATAACCAGAATGTAAGATCTTGTTAATTGCCCAATAATATAACCTAAAATTGGGTAGAGCAAGGCCTCCATTCTTTTTAATTTTTTGAAGGTGGGCTTTACTTAATCGCGGTTTTCTGTTCTTCCATATAGAGGAAGAAAGAATTGAATCTAAAGAATCAAAAAAAGACAGGAATAAAAACAGGTACGGCTGGAAAAAGGTATATAAATTTAGGTAAAATATTCATTTTAATGGAATTAATTTGACCAATCAATGATAAAGAGAGAGGTGACCAATTAGAAAGTGTCTTTTTCACATAATTCATTAAGGTTAGGAAATTTTCTTTGAATAGATCGTTATAATTCTTAGTGATTGTTACACCCAAATATGTAAATTGTTTTCTTACTATTTTGAAAGAAAGTTTAATATTGGTTGGTATCAAATTATTTAAAGGAAACGATTCACTCTTAGGTAAATTAAATTTATATCCTGAAAACTGACTAAAATTAGTCAGTAAAGAAGTTGTAACATTAGATATAGAAAGTAATAGGTCATCAGCATAAAGCGAGACTTTATGAATAGTACCTTTCCTTAAAATACCAGTGATATCTTTAGAGTCTTGAAAGGCAATTGCTAAAGGTTCCAAGACCAAATCAAAAAGCAAAGGGCTCAACGGACATTCTTGTCCGGTTCCATGTTAGAGTTTAATTGGTTTATAATTCTGAAAGTTAGTAAGGACCCAAGTGGAGGGAGATAAGTAAAGTAATTTAATCCAATGAATAAAATTGGGCCCAAAATTAAATTTTTCTAAGGTTTTAAATAGGTAATTCCATTCAGCTCAGTGAAAAGCCTTCTCCGCATGCAGAGAAATCACACATTCCGATATTTCCTTCGATGCAGAATGCATAACATTTAACAATCACCGTATATTAAAATAGGAATAACGATTTTTAATAAATCCTGTCTGATCATCAGATATTATAGAAGGTATAATATTTTCGAGTCTACGGGCCAAAACTTTAGATAGGATCTTAGCATCAACATTGAGTAAAGAGTTTTTTCTCCATGTATATAGAATTGGCTTCTATCTTTTAAAAGTTGGCTTTCAATCGGATACATTATAAGAAGATTATATTTAGTTTTAGTTTCAATACGTCTTTTGTATAGTTCAGGGTCTGGTGCCAAAGCATATTTCTGGTCTAATTGTTTTAATTGATTAACTAAATCTGTTCTCTCTTTATTTGTTTATTAGCTTCTTTATTTGTCCTCTAATATATGCCTTAAAAACGTCACAAATGATAAAACTAGAAATCTCTTCCAACACATTTTCTTCAAAAGAAGAGTAATTTGATTCTCCAGAAATTTCAGAAAGTCCTTATCAGAGAACAAAGTTAAATTAAAACACCAGGATCTGCTCATATGAGTGAAACCAGGAAAACTTAAAGATAGAAATACAGGAGAATGGTTAGATACAGCTATTTCTTTATGTTCAATGGATCGAACTAATGGAATCATTTGACTATCAATAAAAAAAAATCAATCCTTGTATAGGAATGATGGACATGAGAGAAGAATGAATACTCCCTTTCTGCTGGGTGAAAAAAAAATGCCAGACATCAACAATATCACATTTTGTTAGAAAGGATTGAATAAATAAAGCTGATTTATTAGTTGAGGCTGAACTAAGAGAAGAACGATCTAATACTGGGTCTAGACAACAATTAAAATCTCCTTCCATCACTAAAGAATAAAGACTCAAATGTGGTAGGAATGAAAAGAAACGTTCAAAAAATCTTGGGTCATCCACATTGGGGGCGTACACCTTAGCAAATACAATTAATTTATTATCTAGTTTCCCTGACACTATGACAAATCGCCCATTAGGATCAGAGACAACTTTATGTTGAACAAAAGAAATTGTATTGTCTATAAAAATCAAGACTTCTCAAGATTTCGCTCTGAAAGAAGAATGAAATTATAGACCCCTCCATCGATTAAAAGGGCATGCGTTGTCACAACTACGTACATGTGTTTCTTGTAGAAAAATAATGGGTGCCCTCAACTTTTTAATATAAGCAAAAATCTTATTCTGTTTCACAGGATAATTTAACCCTTTCACATTAAAACTAAGTTAATTAATATTTTGATCCATTTTAAATACTAATTAACAGCAGAGTTAAAAGATCTGACCATAAATTATTGGAACCAGAGAACAAACCATAAAATAAGGTACTCAAAGAGAAAATTTGGATGGTAGCCCAACCCAGCTTCCAGAAAAAAAAGAAAAAAGAGACCTTACTCCCTCCCCCTCCCAAAGCCAAAAAGCCGGCCAAAAGATAGTCGGCATGCTAAACCCTTAAGACAACCCTCCCAAAGAAATCCTGCTGGCAAAACTCCAATCATTCAAGGTTGTTATGTTCCTACCAAAACAAAACAGACAAAAAAATTTAGAACCGAAATCCAAAACATAAGAGGATTCATTTTAACAATTTCAAAAACTATATAGAAAAACCTCAATAAAAAGAATAAAGTAGTAAAAATATCAAAAAACAAGATTTATAAACGGTCAAAACATAAGTTTATTGAAACCTTATTCTATCCAACATTAAAAAGATAATTGCTCTTGTAAGAGATATAACGCAATTAATCTTCTGGTTTCAAAAACTTCTCTGTGTGTTCAACCTATCCCAGCCATTTCCACACACTATTTTTCAGAACGATTCTAAGACGTGCAGGGAAGCGAAGGGAGGACTTAAACCCTTTGTTATAAAGCAGCGACATGACCTCTTTATACTTAGCACATTCAGCCATAACCTCCGGTATATAATCTTCCATGAATCTGATCATCTTCCCATTGTAATCTATTATTCCTACTCGACAGGTATGATGGATTAAAAGCTCCGTAGTATGAAATTCATGCAAACATAAAATAACCAACCTAGGTTGCTCTCCCAACTTTGGTTTTGGGGCCAGTGACCAGTGGGCGCGGTCCAACTTGGGCACAGAAGGCAGTAGATCAGGGAATAGCTGCTTCAGAAAGCTTGCAAAGAACCGCGTGGGGTGGGCACCTTCAATTGATCCTTCAAGACCGGAATACGTAGATTGTTCCTTCTGCTTCTGCTTTCCAAGTCGGTAATCTTCTTTGTTAATTTTTCATTAAATAATGATAATTTTTGCAGAGCTTACTCATGTCTTCTAAGTCCGCTTCCAGTATCGACAAAGTTTCTTTATTCTCCCTAATTCGCTTATCATGTTCGATTAGAATTTGTTGAATAATGTCCAACTTGACATTAAGATGTTGAAATTCCTCAGAAAGTTCTGTTCTTTGCGTTTTAAAGAAATCTCCAACTGATTCAACAGTGGCTGGAGAATCATCTTCTTTTTCTTTTGCAGAAGCTCTAGTCTTGCTCAAAGACATAATAGAGCAATATTAAGATTTATAATGAGGTTTCAAAAAACTAGTAGGAAACAAAAAGATAGATTAAGTAGGAGCAAGTTCAAAAAGATGTTACCCCATTGGCTGCCAGCAAGGCTATCCTAAACCTTCTTTCAAGGATATTAGTTCCCTCTAGTTCAGGTGCAAACAGTCCCTTCTGTACAGATCAAACCTTCCCATGGCCAAAAATCTGAAGCCCTCCTGCAACATCTCCTTAACCACATGCTAACTGTATGATCTCCCTATTTCTGGCTTCACTAGCACATGGCACAGGTAGCAACCCGAGATCACAACCCTCGAGGCTGTGTCCATTAACTTAGCACCTCACTACCTGAACTGATTTTGCAGGACCTGTCACCCTTTCTACCCATGTCATTGGTACCAGTGTGGACCACAACCTCTGGCTACTCACCCTCCCACTTAAGAATGCTGTGATCTTGATCCAAGAAGCCCCTGACCCTGGCACCTGTGAAGCAACATACCATCCGGGAAGTTTGTTCTCATCCACAGAACCTCCTGTCTGTTCCTCTAACCACTGTGTCTCCTATCACTATAGTTAGTCTCTTCTCTCACTCATTTTCAGAGACCTGACAGCTGTGATGTTCCTCTGCTAGGTCAGGCCCAATAATACTATCCAAACCTTTTGTTGAGGCAACAGCCACAGGGGTACACTGTCCTGGCTGCCTAACTCTTTATGCCCCCTGAAAATCACCCAATTATCTGTGTCCTGCCCCCTGGGTTTTACCTCCCTGTATTTCTTATCCATTGACCCCTCAGCCTCTCAAGCTCCAATTCTTTAACACAGTCTGAAAGTAGCTGTAGCTGAATGCACTTTTTTGCAGGTGCAGTTGTCAGGAATACTGGAGGCCTCCCTGCCTTTGCACATCCCACAACATGGGATCCCACTATACTGCCTGGCATTGCTACTGCTCTAACTGTACAATAAGAAAGAAAGAAAGAAAGAAAGATTAAATGATAAAAAATCTACCCTTGGCCTTCGCCTCTCCTCACTGAAGCCTCTATGAACCAAAGCCTGAACTCTCCACTCCAACACTGGCCCACTCACACAAAAGCCACTCCCACAATAACCACTCCGCTTAAACTTCTCTTTCTTGGGCTTTGCTAAGTGCCTAATTATTCACTTTCCAATCTCCCCTCAGAATTGTGCTGTACAGAATGTTCTGACTACCCTCATTCACTTCTACTGAACTCTCTTGCTACGCAATCCAACTTCTTCTCAGCAACTGCTTTGTACATTATGACCCGTGCCCCTGCTCGCTTCTTTTGAACTCTCTCTCCCACTACTCAATCCAATGTCTCCTCGGGAAGCATGGCACGCAGAATGTTAACTAGTCTCACTTGTTTCTAATTATCTTATCAGCAAGACTTTGCCAACCAGAATGGTTTCGCTCATCTCCAAGACACAAGTTGGCACATCCCTTAATAGCTTATATCTGTATGCTTCAAAGCTTCTAGGGCCTCATGAATAAAGATCTTATGTTTTACTCATCTTTTTAACAAACACTCCTGCTTATTATGAGTATTGTGAATGGACTACTCCATATCAAAGAAAAAAAATCTGTTTTTAACCTGCTCAATACATCCTCTGTCAGGCTCCCACCCACTGCACAACAGTATTCACACAGGGGATCTCACTGCAGAGGCTGGAACCATCTTCGCCCAGCAAGCTCTCAAAAGAATGTGAAAAATAGAGGGATCTTCAAACAGAGATCCGTGTGGGTAGCTCAGTCCTGACTGCAAGCTGGAGCCACATATTAGAATGGTAATAGAAAACGTACACAGCATGATGCTGTTGATATTTACTGTACACCAAGAGTAATTTTATGTAATTTTAAGAGAATTATCCTGCAATGATACTGTTTAAAAATAAACTTCAGTCTTTCTTAAATTTCCCCTACTTCTCTACTAGGAATGGCTATGCTTGCATTCGCAGATTCAGTTCAGTTTCACTTTCCATTTCTTGGAATCCCTGAAATGTGATGATATTTCCACAAATCTCCACATGCTTTCTTTCTTTCTGGCACTCCACATTTCTCCACCCTCCTCCTTTTGACATTTCGCTGGGGGTTTTACACATGATAATATTTCTATTTCTCTTTATTCAATCTGTTATACCTTCCATTACATTTAATAAACTGGAAATCTCAATTACGTTTTTTTTGCCAGAATAGTTTGAACATGTACTGGATTGGAGTACAACTCCATGGACGTTACTCAACTTTTAGCAGTGCACTCAAATTCCATTCTACACAGAGGAACCTTTTCAACATAAGCAGGAGAAGTGACAAGTATCCATTCAACGTTTTTTTTAAGGATGAATCAGGATATAGAGTTATAGAAGCAGCAATTTAATTCTGTTTATGCAGAACACTCGAGCTACTGGGTGGCCATAACTTATCTAAAGACCATAAGACATATGAGCAGAATTAGTCCATTTGGCCCTTCGAGTCTGCTCCACCATTCAATCAAGGTTGATTTATTTTCCTTTCAACCCCATTCTCCTCCCTTCTCCTTCTAACCTTTGACACCCTTACTAATCAAGAAGCTAATAACCTCCACTTTACATGTACCCAATGACTTGGCCTCCACAACTGCCTGTGGCAATGAATTTCACAGATTCAGCACTCTCCAGCTAAAGAAATTCATCTTCCCGCTGTTCTGAAGGGAAATCCTTCCATTCTGAGTCTGTGCACTCTGGTCCTAGACTCTACTACACTGGAAACATACTCTCCAATCCATCTATTGAGGCCTTTCATATTTGGTAGGTTTTAATGAATTCACCTTCATTTTTCTAAACTTCAGCAAGTACAGGACCAGAACCATTAAACACTGCTCATATGATGACCCTTTCCTTCCCACGATCATTCTCATAAACCTCCTCTGGACCATCTCCAATGTCAGCACATCCTTTTTAAATATGGAGCCCAAACCAGCTCACGATACTCCAAACAGGGTCTAAGCACTGCCTTATAAAGTCTCAACATGACATCCTTGCTTTTATATTCCAGTCCTCGTGAAATGAATGACAACATTGCATTTGCCTTCCTTATTACTGACTCATCTTGAAGTTATCCTGAAGGGAATCCTGCACGAGGACTCCTAGGTCCCTTTGCACCTCTGACTTCTGCAATTGCTCCTCATTTTTAGAACAGTCCATGCCTTTATTTCTTCAACCAAAATGCATAACCATACACTTCCCGACACTATATTCCATCGGCCACCACTTTGTCCATTCTCCTATTTGATCCAAGTCCTTCCGCAGACTTCCTGCTTCCTCAACACCATATACCTGCCCTTCAACTTATCCTTGTATTGTCCACAAACTTGGCCACAAAGCCATCAATTTTGCCGTCAAGATCATTAACATACAACAAGAAAAGTAGCAGACCCAACACCAACCCATGTGGAACACAACTAGCCACCAAGAGCCAACCAGAAAAGGTTGCCTTTATTCCCACTCTTTGCCTGCTGTTCATAACAGTATCTCCTGTATACCATGGGCTCTTAACTTGTTTAGCAACCCCATGTGTGGCATCTTGTCAAATGCCTTCTGAAAATCCAAGTAAACAACAACCACCGACTCTCCTTTGTCTATCCTGCTTGTTATTTTTTCAAAGAATTCCAACAGATTTGTCAGGTATAATTTCACCTTAAGGAAACAATACTGACTTCAGCCTATTTTATCGTGTGCCTCCAAGAACTGCAAAACCTCATCCTTAACAGTGAACTCCAAAATCTTCCTAACAACTGAAGTCAGGGTAACTGACCTATAGTTTCCTGTGTTTTGCCTCCCTTCCTCCCTTCTTAAAGTAGAGTGACATTTGTGATTTCTCGTCCTCTGGAACCATTTCAGAATCTAGTGATTCTTGAAAAGATCTTCAGGCCTAGATTCATCTGCCAAATCAACCCATTCTGTGGCGGATGGCACAGGCAGCAAACCACAGATTACTACCCCTGAAGTTGTGCGTTTCTCTTTCCTATTTTCTCTCTTTAGGACCTCATCTATTTTCTTACCTTTTGTCCTTGGTACCAACAAGTACTATGACATCTGGCTGTTCACCACAATTTTCAAGAAAGCTGTAGACCCAGTCAGAGATGTCCCTGGCCCTGATACCTGGGAGGTAACATAGTATCTGAGTCTCTTTCACATCCACAGAATTTCTTGTCTGTTCTCCTTGTCTTTTGTATTCCATATCACCACCATTCTCCACTTCTCCCTACTTCCCTTCCGACCAACAGAGCAAGAGACATTGCCAGAAACTGGTCACTACAGATTTTCCCTGGTAGGTTGTTCCCTGACAGTATCCAAAGCAGTATTCTTATTGCTGAGGGGAATGGTTACATTTGTACACTGCACTATTTTTCTGTCCTTGACAGTTACCCAGCTACCTGCCTCCTCAAACTATCTGCCTTCAGTAACTGTGACCACCTTCCTGTAGCTCTTATCTATCATTTCTTCATTCTCCAGAATGAACCAAAGGTCATTCAGCTCCAGCTCTAGTTCTGTAAGGAGCTGCACCCAAATACACTTCCTACCTTTACATTTCACCTTTTGTTGCTTTGTTTCCTTTTTAGTTGCCTTCTGTTGGTTTTTAAAAGCTGCCCAATCCTCCAAATTCCCATTAATTTTTGGTATATTGTATGCCCTCTCTTTTGTTTTTATGCTGTGTTTGACTTTCCTTGTCAGCTTTGGTTGCCTCATCCTCCCTTTAGAATGCTTCTTCTTCTTTGGGATGAACTGGTCCGGCATCTTCTGAATTACTTCCAGAATCTCCAGGCATTGCTGCTCTGTCGTCATCCCTGCTAGTGTTCCCTTACAATCAACTTTGAGCAGTGCCATGGTTGCTCATCCTTACAAAATATTAGAGCATAAACATATAAAACAACTTAAGCTTGTTATATCATTTTTTTACATTTCAAAACAAGATGAATGTCTTTGTGTCTTTCCTGTTAAATTGCCTATGAGCTGATCAGGCATGCAGGTACACTTGCTCATGTTACCTTGGATGGATGTGAGTTGACCAATCATATCTACAGACTCACCTGTACAAGCTGCACTTGGTAAGAGTTGGGGAAGGGGGTTAATTCAGGGACATGTCGTGAGGCATCAGTTGCAAAGAGGCCTCTGGCAGCATTTTGCTATGCTGTAAAAGCCTTTTCTCAGGAGGCAGAAATGAGGGCATGGCCTCATCTTTTGCTAAAGCAGTCCAGGAGCTGAAATGACATTTAAATGTCTCTAATGTTAGAATATCTATATCCTGTTAAGATCCAGAATAATTGAAAAAAATTAAATTTTTGAACATCATGTTGAATGCACATTTGGAGCAGAGAGATAAATGCACTAACATCTGTTACCTAGTAGTGCCACAGCCAGCATGATTCAGCCTCATGCAATGATTTTTTATATATAATCCGTGCACATAATTTTATCACCTCAAGCCTGGTGACAAATCTCATCAATGAGATTTACCATGTTATTAGATCAAATTGCATCATATTTTATTGTAAAAATTAGTTTAGTGGCAGATTATGTTTCTCTCTACTAATGCTGCTTTATACCAAACTCCTGTGAGAATGAGCAGATAACACCATTCTACCAATGTCAATTTTCCTTTCCTCTTCAGAGCTCTTGAATGAATTGTTGTCATCTAATCTACATCCATCTTTGCTGTAATACAATATACCAACTGAGCCTCACCAATCATACTTCCCTCTCTAGCAAATCACTGAAAAAGCCCCTGTCATAAATTACAGATTGTACCCAATATGACTGGAATTGCCTCATTTCCCTCAAAAATCATATTTCTCATGGCATAGGAGGCCATTCATCGCACTGAATCTGTGCTGTTTCTTAGAGCAACCCCATAAATCCCACTCACAAGGTCAATTACTCCCTTTGGCACGTGGGAGGAAATTGGAGCACCTGGAAGAAAACCATAGGGGCAGGATCCGAGGTCAGAATTCAACCCAGGACCCGAGAGCTGTGGCAGAGCTGTATCGATTTCTGCATTGCCATGGCCATCTTATCACCTGAGACATAGTTGACCAGCCTTTCCTTTAGCTTCCAAGTCAATCTGCCATTAATCACCCATTTCCACAATTACTTGCTCTGTCTTATACGAAGTATTACCAAAAATGGTCTTTCTTTCTACCCTTGCACCATTATCATTGAACAAAACTAAAGATGCATTCTTCCTCATGTTGACCAGACAATGTTTTCCAAGCATAGCATTATACATGTACAGGATCAATGTCCATGCACACACTCACCATACAAAGCTCCAGTGTTCCACCACCGCCTCATAGCTTGGGCAGATTCCAAAAATGGCATTTGATAATGGACAAGAACAAGCTTTTCACTGTCTAAAACACATACTTGTAAGTACATGAACATTTCTACCTGCAATATTTATAAATCCTTTGTGACAAGATTTTTGCATTAAAGTTCCTTTAAAATGCATGATGGATTTTAGTTCATCATCACCTTTCTGTCTTTCGTCTCTTCCGCTATTACAATGAAGCCTAATCCAAGTGCAGATCTCATCTTCGGTCTAGACACGTTGTAGCCTGTAGGACTCAATATCAATTTTTCCAATTTTAGATTACTCCTTCTTTCTCATTTTATGAGAATTGACCACTTTTACCTGCCATTTTTCCCCTTTTTCTTTTCTATATAGATATGCCTGCTGGACGGGTCCAAGAAGGCCAGGTTTTGCAATGTCAGCAACACATTACACAGACAAAGAAATTAATCTGATTTTAAGTGCCCTTAATTGACACATTATTTCCTCCATTATTCTCACCACCTTCACCTTCTCTGCTATTATACCTCATCCGCCGAATTTGCCAGACCTGCTGGATGTTTCCAGCAGTTTTTGCTCTTTCCAACAAAAGGAGCATTTTGCTTTTGTTCCAGGTTGAATAAGATACAATTGAGATTGTTTTTCTTTTATAGATTTGTTGTTCTGATGAATGGAGATAAGACCTCAGGCAGACAAACTGAAAAAAAGTTTGTATTACCAAAATATAAGTAAGATTCCTTTTGATAAACTCCTCAAGTTTCATAGCTTTAGAAATCCAATTTGAACAAACCATGAGACTTTGATTTCAACCTTCATGCATTTCATGGTGACTTTTTTTGACACACAAAATCTCTGTTTATTTTAAGTATGAAGAGATCTGTTAAGATTAAGAATCCAATGTGATATCATGGAAATTTTGGCAGCTACTACAAATATTGATAGTTAGAGTATTTTTTTTATTTTTTTAGAACAAATTAAGTTAGCATAGTGGGTGGTTAAATTGAAAACCAATATTTTTAAACTCCAAGCTTCAACCAATTTCATCTACTCATCTTGATGTCAAGAAACTCCAGAGCACTCTGGAGAAAAGTAGGTAGTAATCCAACCCGTCAGCTAAATAGATATCTGTGGCTGAACACCAGTAGTGTGTGTAAGTCACATTATATTTTTGTTTGGCTTGGAGTCACATTTCATTTGATAAGGTTTTGCAGGGCTGCTTGCAAGTTGTACATTGAGTATGGTCAATGTTACTGTTGTGGTAAACGTGATATTTCATTGGAAGATACATTTACTAATCAATGAGAGCATAAAGGTCACTGTACGTCATGACATACTAATGGAGCTCAGCTGCCTGCACTGACTGTGCCAGCTGTCTCCACTTTGTGACAAAGCCCCTGCAGAAATGGAACAACTCTTCTCCTGTCTGCATCCTGCGCCAAGGTCTCCAGTGCAGCAATGAAGAACCATAGAGCAAGCTTCCTTTATGTACCATTATCCCAGGGCAATTTCAGTTCTAAACTACCTGTCAGCAGCTCTTGCAGCCCTCTGCAAGTCCCCTTAAACTGCACCTGCATCGTAAAGTACAGAAACATAATCGTTACAACTCTTGTCCAAAATCAGACCCAACTAAGCCAATGCACAAAGCAAATGGTGAGGCTTCAAAATTATTACAAAACATAGGCAGCCAAAATTTGATGAGCTACCTAAAGCAAGCCTAAAAATCAGTAGTGAGCTGCATATCCAGCACTAACACCTATCACCCTCCCACTTGTATGTTCTACTTCCACCCCTCCTCCTCTTGACTTCATGTGCTCATCAGCCTTCTTGGTTCAACTATCAGCGGTCCCATTTTCCCCCTTTCCCTTTCATACTGTCTGCCTTTCCTCTCCACTCTTAATCTTGGTCTAGGATCAACCCAAAATGTCGGCAATCTTGCTCCCCCCCACCACCACACAGACAGACAGACAGACAGACAGACACACACACACACACACACACACACACACACACACACACATTTAAGATACTCGTATTTACTTTGAGGGCTCTCTTCAATTTACCTGATGGGAATCAAACTCTGGGGCCCTTCTGCCATTGTAGCCCTGATGCAAAAAACTCAGCAAATTGACTGAATAATCAGGGAGCAAAAATATATATTCAATTGCAAACGAAAGACACCACAAATATCCAGTGAGACAAGCAAAATATTATTGTTCTCCATAAAATGCCACCACTGTTTCAAATGCTGTACAAACTCTAAACAACTTTTATTGTTTGTTTGCCTACATAGAAATTATTTAGGTGTATTTTACCGCAAAGGGAACATTTGACAGCCAGAAAACATAACACAGAAAAGGTGCATTGTTCTTTCTGATAAATCAGCACAAGATGGGGAGAGCTGCATACTATTGGGTTTTCAGACAAATTTATCTAGTTCCATAAAACTCTCACTGTCAATAGCTCACTGCCCAGTCCCAATTACCTCCTAAAACCTAAAAGGAGAACAAAGAATAAAATAAACTGCTCTAAGTTCTAGAAGTAGTTGAAGTACTAATTTATTTACATGGACAATCATAAAACAATAACAAAATCTCTCAGGGAGGTTGGGCATAAACATATTTCTTTCAAACTCTTTTATCCTTGACCTTCCTTTTAAATAATGTAACAAACACAATACTGTTTGTGTTTTGGAACCTATAAAATATAAAAATTCAAAGCAAAGTTAATAGTTTTCTTGTTCTCTTTATTTTCCTGTATTGTTTTAGAAAAGTCTTTATGACACATGTTTTGGGGCTGTTAAAACCCAGTAGTACCAATCTTCAGGAAGCTTTAAATAACATGCTGGTGAACTGAAGCAAGTTCTGTGTAACGTTATTTGCAGACATATGCAGCAAGCACATTAAATCCTTTTGTATAGTAATTCTTAACAAATACTGTGCCAATCAATGATTTGGACATGAAACACAGAGATCATAGTCTTTTAATAAACACAATAAACAATGCATTGTACAGCATATGAGTAAATTTACTCAGAAAACATTTAATGAGCAAAGGGAATGGGAACTGCAGCAATTTCTTCCAATAAGAACAGAGCCACTTCCACAGCAAATGCAGCAAGAGGACAACTATTGCATATAAACTATGTGCACAAAACCCATCTCCATCCATCATCAAGCCTGATTAACAAGTAAATTACCCAATCACCGCGGCTTCTCCTAATTAAAGAAGACAATTTTTTAATGTTCAGTTGAAATGAAATTAGAACAAACAAAAATAAAACACTACAAATGATGGATTAAAAAAAAAGGAGGGAGGAGAAGATGGCGACGCGACGCAGCACGTGTGGCCTCTCCGGTGAATGACATCGTATTTGTTAAATAGGAGCCGTGCACAATTCTGATTTGATGGAGACAGACGTGAGAAGCATGAGAGAACATCTGGAGAAATTCTGAAATGCCCGGTTTACTGCTGCTGCTACTATGTGATCGAGAATCTCCGGGGGTGGGGGGGAAGGCCCCAAATCCTCAGCTTTGCCTGTTGCTGGCGGCCGGAGCTGGGGTCGAAGCGCTCGGCAGAGATGGTGCTCGGTGCTCGGTGTTGGAGGGCTGGTCGGAGGCTCGAAGTTTTCAGACGGACTCAGAGTTGGACTGTGGTCGGGTGCTTCCAGCATGCTGCATCGGCGAGTTTGCGGCGCTGGAAGCTCATGGCAGGGAGAGTTTTCTTCCTTCTACCATCTGCGTGAGATGATGGGGCTATCAAGAGACTTTGAGACTTTTTTTTACCGTGCCCATGGTCTGTTCTTCATCAAATTATAGTACTGTTTGCACTGTTGTAACTGTATGTTATAACTATGCATTTTTTGTCAGTTTTCGGTCTTGGTCTGTCTTATGTTTCTGTGATATCACACTGGAGGAATATTGTATCATTTCTTAATGCATGCATTACTAAATGACAATAAAAGAGGACTGCGTGTCCTCATAATCTAATCTACCTATAGTAAATCAGAGAATGTTGGGAATGCTCAACAGTTCAGGCAAAATTTGTGGACCGAGGGAGAAGTCACGTTGCAACCCCAAAGTGCTACTGGAAATTCTTAAACTCCACAAAGAGATACTTCTCCTGAGAGTGGGAGGGTTAAACTCTCTGGTAAAACCAAGGTGGCACATCCAGGCAGAAAGAATTTGCAGGTACACTGTGTTCAAGGGTTCCTACCATATACCCCAATTTATCCCCTGAATGGCTGTTCCGAGTCAACCTTCATATCCAACCAAGTAAGGATGGAAGATTTCCTTCCCTTAAGGACACTGGTGACCGGATGACTAACTGAGAAGATTTACAGTACAATTACTAAGTACAATGGAGAGTGTGCCTCTAAAGCACAACGTATCCCAAGCCCAGAATGGAGAACACATACTCCCAGTTACCAAAAGGAATGCAGAACTAACTGGAAAGTGCAGGTAGGCAATAAAGCACAAGATCGTAACAAGGTAGATTGTGAGGTCCAGGGTCCATCTTATTGTACAAGGGAAATATTTCATAGTCTTATTACAGCAGCATAGAAGCTGTCCTTGAGCCTGATGGTACGTGCTTTCAGGCTTTTGTATCTTCTGCTCAATGGGAGAGAATATCTAGGATGGATGAGGCCTTTGATCATGCTGACAGTTTTACTGAGGCTACAGGAAGTGTGTACAGAGTTCACAGAGGGGAGGCTGATTTCTGTAATGTGCTGAGTTATGCTCACACTCTCTGTAGTTTCTTGCGGTGACAAGCAGAGCAGGTCAAAGTTCGAAAAGTTCAAAGTAAATTTATTATCAAAGTACATATATGTCATCATAAACAACTGTGAGGTTCATTTTCCTGCAGGTGTACTCAGCAAATCTATAGAATAGTAACCTTAACAGCATCAATGAAAGATCAACCAGAGTGCAGACAACAAACTGTGCAAATGCAAATATAACTAAATAGCACTAAGTAACAGGAACATGAGATAATGAGATAAAGAGCCCTTAAAGTGAGATCATTGATTGTGGGAACAATTCAATGATGGGTCAAGTAAGTGCAGTTATACCCTTTTATTCAAGAGCCTGATGGTTGAGGGGTAGAAACCCAGTGGTGTGACTCTCGATGTTCTTGTACCTTCTATGTGATGGCAGCAGCAAGAAGAGAACATGACCTGGGTGGTGAGGATCTCTGATGACGGATGCTGTTTTCCTATGACAGTGTTTCATGTAGATGTGCTCAATGGTTGGGAGGGGTTTACCCATGATGCAGCAGGCGGAATCCACTACCTTTTGTAGGCTTAGTCCATACCAAGCTGTGCCCCATCCAGATAGGATGCTTTTTATAGTACATTAATAAATATTGGTGAGGGTCAAAGGGGACCTACCAAATTTTATTAGACTCTTGAGGAAGTAAAGGCATCCATGAGCTTTCTTGACCATGGTGTTAATATGGTTGGAACAGAACAGGCTATTAGTGATGTTCACTCCTAGGAACTCAAAACTCTCAACCGTCTTGACCTCAGCACCATTGATGTAAACTGGAGCAAGTCCACCGTGCCCCTTCCTGAAGTCAATGACCAGCTGTTTTGTTTTGCTAGCATTGAGGGAAATGTTATTGTCATGTTGGTATGTCACCAGGCTCTCTATCTCCTTGCTGTACTCTGGCTCATTACTGTTTGAGATACATCTGCAAATTTGTACCTGGAGCTGGAGCAGAATCTGACTACACAGTTGTGAGTATATAGGGAGTATAACAGTGGGATGAGGACACAACATAGAATGGTCATGTGGCTGTGTTGCTACCTGTCTTTACCAACTGAGGACTGTTGATCAGGAAGTCAAGAATCCAGTTACAGAAAGAACCATTGACTCCCAGAGTCTAGAGTTCAGTGATGTTTGCTTGGACTCTTCAGATTTAGAAGGTTGATGTGGTCAATAAACAATAGTCTGATGTGTCTTTACTGTAAGTGTCTTTACTGTCTGAATGCTCCAGAGATGCGTGTAGGGCCAGGGAGATGGTATTCACTATAGACCACTTTCAGTGATAGACAAATTGCAGTGGGAAAGCTAGTGTTGATGCATGCCATGACCAGCTCCTTGAAGCACTTCATGTTAGATGTCAGAGACCCTGGTTAAGGTTGTTGTTAAGGCACATTACCTTGTTTTTCCTTAGGAACTAGGGTGATAGCAATCTTTCTAAAGCAGGTGGAGCTAGCAGGGAGAGGTTAAAAATATGTGCAAGTTCCCACATTGGGTGATCTGCACAGGATCTAAGGACACCATCTGGGCCAAATGGTTTTTGCAGGTTCACTCTCAATCTTACTGATCTTACATCCACAATGGTGACTGTGGGTTCAGGTATACAGGAAGCTACTGGGTGGTGACATATCCATTCTCTTCGGTTAAAAAATGGGATAGAATGCTTCAGCTCATTGGGAAGGGAAGTGTTGTTGTCAGTGATGCTGCCGCCCAACTTTGTTTTGTAGTCCATTATAGCATGTAAGCCCTGCCAAAAATGATAACTGGCCTAGGACTCTATTTTGGACTGGTACTGACTCTTAGCTTCTCTTATAGCTTTATGGAGATCATTTCTCGAATTCTTGTAAATGTCAGGCTCCCCTGATTTGAATGCTTTGGACCTAAATTTCAGTAGGGAGTGCATCTCCTGGTCCAGCTATGGTTTCTGATTTGGGAACACCTAGATTCTATTCTTCAGTGTCCTCAACATGTGCTGATAAAATCCCTGAAAGTAGTGACATACTCATCTACACTGACAGTTAAGTCTTTGAACATGGACCTGTCTACCGATTCAGAGCTTTTATGGAGAAGCTCATCTGTTTCCTCAGATCAGCACCGTACAACTTTCTGTACGGTATCCTCACATTTCAGCTTCTGTTTGCATGCACGGAGTAGGGCACAGTCCAGTGGTCTGATTTACCAAAGAGTGGACAGGGCGTCGGTAGCTCAGTAGTCATCTTTGAAAGTTGTATGACAATGTTCAAGGGTGATCGGCCCTCTTGAGGACAAGAGAGTGCAGGTAATAGTATTTTGGTAACACACTCTTGAATTTAGCCTAGTTGAAGTCACCAGCCATGATGAAATGGACCTCTGTTAATCTTGTTTCATCCTGTTGCAGTAGCAAAGAAAGTGTGATATACGGGAAAACATTCCAAACACACTGTACTCTTGCAGACATACTGCAGGAGTCCGTCATTCACCCATCCAAGGTCCTCAATTTGTCATCATCGGCAGGTCTGGGGTCAATACCAAAGATCAAAGCCCAAAGTCCAGAAGTAGAGGCCTGATGGTCAGAGCCCTGAGTCCACTAGGAAAGTCGAAGCCCAAAGGTCCATGAATCCACATGTCCACTGGAGGCTGGAGGTCTGGGGTTGGAGATCTGTGTAAGTGTGTGGGGAAGAATAGGGCTTGTTTGGTTGTTTTTTTTTGTTTGTTGCTATAATGTGTTATGCTGTGTCCTGTATTGTTCTGCATGTGGGCATGCTATGTTGGCTCTGGAATGAGTTGCAACACTTGTAAACCGCCCCCGGCACATCCTTAGATTGTGATGCTTGTTAATGCAAACATAAATTTCACTGTATGTTTTGATGTACATGTGATAAACAAAATGAATCTGAATGCAGAGCACGACTACCATCATATCAAGGACTTTTGCACTTACGTCTCCATTCAAGGGATGACTATTTCACTGCATGAAGTATCAAACAAATTTGATTCAGGCCTCCAATGTGTGCTTGCACGCCATGCAATGGCCGCCATAATCTGGATGGCCAAACATCAGTCAAGCAAACAATCACCCCGCAATGGGTACCAGCTATTGCTACAAGGGAACAAAAGGTGAATCATAAGAGCATTGATAATGCAAGGGAAAGAAGTGAGTACTTCTCCTCCTTACATGTTGCCACCCCTCTCCGGTCACCAAATGATGTCCCATGTCCACCTGTGTACAAGCACAAAGAGAGCAGCTTATTGGGGCTTCTTCAGAGGCTCAAACGCAGAGAATGCTGGTCAGGGCAACTCAGCAGTTAAGATAGGTAGAAGTTGTGCCAGAGTCCTTAGAAGTCATTCATAATAGGCACAATTTTGCCTTGTCAAATTTCTATTATATTCTCCAGCTATAGAAATATTATTTAACTGCACCGGCTTTCTGTTTTTGGTAGGAATGGTAAAATGTGAATTGATGAGAACTGTGAAAAGGATAATTGGTTGTTTATGCTGAGTGAACGTTGTGAAGCGGCAGAAGTGTACTCACGCCATCTGCACGTTGACAGAGAGCAAATTCTTGTGATTGATCACATCCATGAAGGCTATAGTGCTCTGCAGCTGCCGGAAATGGAAACCGGAGTGCTCACTCATTCTGACTCATGTTGTTGCAAAGAGAATGTGCATCACAGTCTGCCCAGATTAAACAAGCTCTCAATCACCTTCAATATGTAGATGTAGGTTACTCAGTGCAATCCTATATAGGTACCTGGTGAAGGCCAATGAAGTGAAATAGTGACTGTCATTACCAGTGGTCAAAGAAGGGTCAATGAGTCTTTCAGGCAGTGGATCTTCTATCTGATACAAGTCCTTAAACCTCTTGAAATATTGGTTCCAAACTAACAACATGGAAGTATATTTTTAATTGTAACATCAGACATTTAAATATAAAAATAAGTTTTTTCCAAGTAAAATCAGACCAACAAATCTTGGACAACTTACCTCTCTGAGAAATATTTGGCACAGAGCCCCATGAAAAGCCAGCCAAAAACAGGAGTATAGGTTTGAGACGGCTATTCAAAGTACTGTCAATGCCCAACTTTTTTCTTTAAATACCTTCTTTCTCAAACCTCACTCACTTTTAGATATTAAAATTCAGTCTACTGAATCTCCAGCCCAGAAAAAGACCACTTCATCCAACTGGTCCAATTCTGCTGCCCCATCCCAGCCTTCAATGCTCACTTGCCATCTTATGATCTTTTTATCCTTCTATTCCCATGTACCTGCTAGAGTACTGAACAAGCAAGCAAGTTTATTTGTATAGCACTTTTCAAAGTGTATAGTGCTCGGCTGGGGGCCGTGGTCGAGTGGTCGGTGACTTGGGCCAGCTCCCCCACCGGACTTAGTCTGGTGAGGAGGGTGTGAGGACACCCAGCAGGACTGAAAAAACAAGACCCGACAAAGGGCGGATGAGCTCTTTGTGAGCCAACAGCCAGCTTCCGTGGAAGAGATTAAAGCCTCACCAGGTATTTACGAATCGTATGCTATGCACCTAGTTAGAAGAGATATGATTAACTTGGGCGCTGTACTGTGTGCCTGGACCTGCCCAAGGCCTCCACCTAAGGAAAGGCCGAGCTTGAAGAAGCGGCCGCGGCTGGAGGCTGACGCGGCCTCGGGCTCAAGTTCAGCGGGGGCGGCGACGAGTGGTGCCAAGGCGACCAGCGAGAACAAGCTGGAGGAGAGGCTGTACTCGGTGCTGTCGCAAGATCGAAGAAGGTGGAGGTGCATAGCTGCCAACCCTGGATTCGGGACGGCACCCACTGACTGACTGACTTTTCAAATTCAAGGCAATTCAAAGTGTTTTACATAGAACAAGATATAAAAATACAACATCAAATTTCACAGACAATATACAAGAGGATAAAATCACACAAAAATAGATTTGATAAATAGAAGTTACAGTGCAGGAGATCCTAATTAAAAGCCACAGCAAAAAGAAAAGTTTTAAGCCTTGATTTAAAAGAGCTTAAAATTTGGGGCAGACTTCAGATCCTCTGGAAGGTTATTCCAGATAGGTGGAGCATAGTAACTAAAAGCTGCTTCACCATGTTTAGTTTTGACCCTGGGGAAAATAGGCAGACCCGCCCCAGATGACCTAAGAGCTTGGGGTGGTTCACAATGCAGCAAGAGATCGGAGATGTATTTTGGCCCGAGACCATCTAGTGCTTTATAAACCCATGGTAATATTTTAAAGTCAATCGTCTGGCGGACAGGAAGCCAGTGTAGTGATCCGAGAACTGGAGTTCTACTTTCTTGGTCTTAGTGAGGACTCTAGCAGCAGTGTTCTGAATGAGCTGTAGGTGTCTGAGGGATTTTTAACAGAGACCTGCAAAAATGCCACTCTAGCAGTCAAGCCTACTAAAAATAATTGCATGGATGAGTTTTACTAGATCTTGTTGAGACACAAGCCCCTTAACTGTTGCTATATTTTTAAGATGGTAGTAGGCTGACTTTGCAATTGTCTTATTGTGGCAGGTAAATTTAAGCCAGAGTCCATCACAACACCAAGGCTGACTTTTCAATGCGCGTGCTATTTACTGAACACACAAGGGATCAACTGATATTTTATGAAAACGATTACTCACAAACAAACAACTGTAACCTTTAACATGCTTTTGAAACAAACAGTTCAGAGCAAGTTCAATCTCAATAAATCGTTAAATTAATATCTAGAGCAGTTAAAAATTGACATTACCCATGAGTTTCCAGTGTCTTGTAAAATTCAATTACTGGACTGGGTTTCAGCAGAGAAGTATGTTCATACATAAGGAATAAGGAAATGCAGAAGCTGATAAATCCATAACAAGGCAGTAAACAGAATATTAACCTAATTTCTCTTTCCAGAGATGCTGCCTGACCTGTTGAGTGTTAATAGGATTCTGGTTAATAGGGCCATTGGTTAATTGGGATGGCCACTTGTTTGGAACAACTCTGAAAGAACAAAAACTAATCAAGAAAATAGCTGGAATTCCTTTCTTTTAGTTGTGACACCATGCAGCTTAATTAGGACAGGGGACTGTTTTCGAACAGTTTCTAACTAACATCAGATGCTTGTACTTGTGTGGCTGTTAGACACTACACCATGCTGAGAGCGAGCAGTTTTTAACTATCGTCAATTGCATGTGCTTCTGTTTAAAACCAGAGACTTTTGTCACTGATAGTTGGTGAGAAATAAGCAGCAAGATAATTCAGATCTGTTTTGCTCACTGCAGTCTCAAGCATTCAGTCTTGGAGATGCCAGAAATAACCAGGAGTGAAAATGAAACTATTTCTCTACTCCAACAAATTAGGGACCATGAAGAATTGGAAGGTGTCAATGGTTCAATCAGAGAATGTATACAGTATACAACCTGAAATTCTTACACTTCTCAGACATCCACGAAACAGAAGAAAAACAGAATGAATGACAGAAAAATGTAGAACCCCAAAGCCACCCCCCCCGGTACAAACAGCATCAAAGCACCAACCCTCCCCTCTCCCCCACCCCATTTGCTCCAGCGGAGAGCATCAGCCTCCCCATCACCCACCATGCAAGCAACAGCAAAGCCCCCAAAGAGACCATGATCTGCAATCCAGCAAAAACCACTGTTCCCAACAGTTTGACATCCCACAAGGTCTCCCTCTCTCACTAACAAGGGAGAGAGGAGTGTCACACCTTCCACAGCAAGAGGAGAGGTCAACACCTCACTGTTTCAAAGTTACAGCCTGTGGCGTCGTTTTTGAGATCCCCCAACTCCAGAATCAGCAACAAACTTGAGGGAGGGCGATTGCTGGCGTGCGGAGGCCTCCAACAGCCGCACCCACTGTCTTGATGATCTGGTCTCCCGCAGTGCTTCAATTGGTGACACTGGTGAGAAATCGGGTTGCAGAGCTGTGCCCAAAGCTGCAAGTCTTCCAAGTCGCTCCTGGAGATATCTAAAATGTTCAGCAAGCTCCAAAAGAGGGAAAACAACAATCAGAAATCACCCTGGCCATTACCACTAAGGTGAAAGTTTGGAGGGTGCAATTGTCAAAAACTGAAATGGAAGCAGACCATTATCTACACTAGGTGTCCCCGTTGATTTTGAACACGGCAGCGTACACGCAGCTCTCACCTGTGGTATACATATGACAGTGAATACACCCTGGTGCACCACTTCGACAGACAGGCTAAACCAAGTGAGGGTAGCCGGCAGGACTTATACCCTGGTGAGATAGGGTCATGCCTACCTAGCATGCAAAATCAGTTCCGGCCGACTGGGCAGATGAGATCTCCAGTGAGAGCCAACAGTTCTGCAGTGCTCTGTGCAGAATGAAGGGCATGACATGGCACAGAAGAATTCACAATCAACCACTGCAACCAAGGAACTCCCCGTGTGATGACTTTCGCACCACTGAACCTGGACTTCCGAGATCCAGAGAGTGGAAGCGCTCAAGTGCCACAGCGTTTCCACCTTAAAAACACTCCCACACAGGTTTCCTGCCATGGTTGGATACATCGGACAACCAGCAAACCAAATATTAGGAATTAATACACAGGTTTATAGTACTGCAGTAGTGCTCTAGTTTGTTCTCTATTTCCTTTAAATACATAATTGTTACTCAATTAAATAGCAGTTTGTCTTCTTTATAAATTTTAAACTATTTCCATGAAACCTTGGCTAATTGGGGCACCTGCTTATTTGGGCCAAAATGTACTGGTCCCGATGTGTCCCAAATGACCAGAATCCACTGTATTTCCTGTATTGCATTAAAATAGAATTAATAAGGCAGCTTATTTAACTAACTACCGAAGTAAAGAGTTATGCTATGTGAATATTGTACAGTGATTTGAGGCTATCTTTAATATTAGAGCAGGGGTTCCCAACCTGGGGTCCATTGGCGCCTCAGTTAACGGTAAGGCTCCACGACATAAAGAAGGTTGGGAATCCCTGTATTACTGCTATTCTCAAAAACAATAACAACTATACTACTCAGCAGTCACTCACTTCCACCACCCCCATGCTGGTTCAAAATATGTCCCTGTAGAGGCAGTTTTGCTCATACTTAGTTGCAAGAATTCACAGACTTTCCAATTTATATGTATGCTTGTCTCATTATTGAACTAGCTGGCCTTGGCAGCTTTAATCTTATTTACTGACTGGGAAAAGAGAACAGTTATCCTGGAATACATTTGTATCTACACGCGAACAAGCCAGTTCAAACAAAAGTATTTTCAAGAATTTCAGTGCAACCTTATTCAAGCAGGGAGAGAAGTGTTAAAGAAGCCTTCAATGTTTACAGTAATCAGAGTTAATTAAATACAAGCTAAAGTAAGCTGCATCTTTTTTTAAGATTCACACCTAATATTCTTTAACCCCTATAAATTGACAGTTACATCAATATCTGATTGAGTTTTGGCTCCCAATCATGTTATTTCTTTTTACAATAATTTATTTATTATTCCTAGGTTTGCTATATCTCAACAACAATTATAATACATTGGCAGTTTTTAAACAAATTGGTGCAAATTTGTTTTTAATCTCTACTTTGTGATTTGTTGATGAGTTAGGAGTCTGGTCTCTATAAAGAAATAATGCAAGAGATTTTAAGAAGTTAAATGGAAAATTAAAGTGTGATATGTTTACCAGTTGCAGTAGAAATGTCCAATTGAGTTTTTTTAAAATCTCACCTTATTTAAAAAACAATTTTTTAAACCATGTGATTTGACTGTGAGTGAAACACAATCCCAAACTCAACCATCATGAATAAAAAGGCATGTACAATTTCAGTTGGCTTTTGCATGGAACTTGGAAGGGGAAATGATCTGGGTTAATGTGGCATAAAAGAAACACTGCATATCATCCAAAGCAAATGGTCTGAGGAATCTGACACAGATTCTAAATCAGGAAAATTAAGATAATTATTTCAATGCTGTGTACTTAACCCCACTGCTCTACTCTCTTTATACTTAAGACTATGAAGCTAAGCACAGCTCCAATGCCACACTGAAGTTTGCTGACAACACCACTGTCAGTGGCTGAATCCAAAGTGGTGATGAATCAGCATATAGGAGGGAGATTGAAGATCTGGCTGAGTGGTGCCACAGCAACCTCTCACTCAATGTCAGCAAGACCAAGGAACTGATTATTGACTACACGAGGAGTAAACCGGAGATCCATGAGCCAGTCCTTTGAGGATCAGAGGAGGAGAAGGTCAGCAACTTTAAATTCCTTGGCATTATCATTTCAGACGATCTGTTCTGGGCCCAGCTCGCAAGTGCAATTACGAAGAAAGCACAGCAGTGTCTCTACTTCATTAGGAGTTTGCAAAGATTTGGCAAGTCAGCTAAAACTTTGACAGAATTCTATAGATGGATGGTGGAGAGTATACTGTTGGGCTGCATCACAGCCTGGTATGGAGGTACTAATGCCCCTGGATGAAAAATCCTACAAAATTAGCGTATACGGTTCTGTCTATCACGGGTAAAGTCCTCCCCACCATTGAGCACATTTACAGGAAAGCAGCATCCATCCCATGAATCTCCAGGGTTGTATATGGTGATAATAAATTTACTTTGAACTTTGGAGAGTATATTGCCAAGTTGCATCACAGCCTGGTTTAGAAACACCAATGCTCTTGGATGGAAAAGCCTACTCAAAGTAGTAGATTTAAAAATGCAAACACGAGGAAATCTGCAGATGCTGGAATTTCAAGCAACACACAAAAAAATTGCTGGTGAACGTAGCAGGCCAGGCAGCCTCTATAGGAAGAGGTACAGTCGACGTTTTGGGCCGAGACCCTTCGTTGGGACAGTACTGACGAAGGGTCTTGGCCCAAAACTTCGACTGTACCTCTTCCTAGAGATGCTGCCTGGCCTGCTATGTTCACCAGCAATTTTTATGTGTGTTGCACAAAGTAGTAGATACAGACGAGTCCATCATGGGTAAAGTCCTCCCCATCACTGAGCACATCTACACAGAGCACTATGACAGGAAAGCAGGATCCATCATCAGGGACCACTCACCATCCAGACCATGCTCTCATCTCACTGCTGGCATCAGAAAGGAGGCACAGAAGCTTCAGAACCCACACTACTAGGTTTAGGAACAGTATTTACCTATGATCAGGGTTCTTGAACCAGAGGGGAGAACTTCACTCAACTTCACTCACCCCAATACTGAACAGTTTCCACAACCTATGGACTTCCTTTCAAGGATTCTTCTTCTCATGTCCTTGATATTTATTGCTTATTTATTTATTATTATTTTGCTCATTTATTTTGTTTTTTTATATTTACTGTGACTGCTCGCAAGAAAATAAATCTCAGGGTTGTATATGATGACGAAATTACATATATATACTATATATGGTTCCTTAAGGTTGTTATAGCTGGGGATGGGGATGATAGTGGAAATAAGCTCCCACTACCTATTAAATGCTGCCAATGGTGTGCATCTCAAATAGCCTCGGACAACCAAGTCCAACTCCTGTCCTTCATGTGTGGCTTGGCTACTAAGCCCAGCTGAACCATTTCTAAGGACAGGAGAAGGGGTAAAGGTGGGTCCCTGGTGCCTTAAAACCAATCACTTTGGCTTCGGGCAGATGGGCTAGTCAGCCGTGGTTGGCAGCTCTGCTAGGAGAAGGAAAACTCTGATCTCAACCGTCCGGAGTCTTACAGCTATACTCACTTGTGGGGAAGGCTTTGCAAGTAAACCCCAAGGGAAAACCCGGAGCCTGAGTGCCTGAGGCTGTTCTGCATTGAGTTCAACACTGATCGGCAACTCCTACGACACCACTGGTGTCAAACTATATCAGTTTCTGCCGTTCCTTTGGATTCATCAGCTGTGTGGCGAGGGGAAGCTTGCTACATGGGCAACAGCTTGCTCTCCATGTTTGCATGCTGGCTTGCCAATCACATAGACAGCTGGGATACAACATCCATGGTCAGCCTCCTATGTTCTTTGACAATAAATTTACTTTGACTTGGAAAGCAAAGACAGGGAAAGAAAGATTGGACTGACAGAGAGAAAATCAATAAAAGTAAAAAGGAAAGCAAACCTCTAATAGCAATAACCTAAAGGATGAGCTACTGCACTTTTAAGTGAATACTTGGTGCCAGAGAGATTTTGCAGTAAAGACACATATCAAAAAATGAAGAAACCTTTCCAGTTATGTTAACTGGACATTAATCAGTTAAAAACCACATCTTTGTGCTTCTCCATTTCTGTGAGTGCTGAGTCTCTTGACAAGGCATCCATGCAGCAAAGACAGTTGAGGATCAGGGAAGTTCCTGATCTCCATTCTTAGATGTACTTAATGGATGCCAGAGATTACCACTCAGATTTGATGATAATGAATGCAGATGGCCTCACCTTTATTTCTAGTGCAAATTTCAGGACACTAATGCTCTTCAGAAAAGGTACCATACATCCAAATTTTAAAGGTTATGAGTGAAATTGAAATACTGTACATCCAAACTGTTCACTGGGAACTCTCCTTTTATAATGGTGACCGATAATACACCGGAGGCCGATTCCACAAAGTTCATTTAAACCACAGTCATCTGCCTTCCAACCATTGTGACCCATATGCTCTGGGAGAAAACAGCACAGCAGAGAAAAATACTATAACCACATGTTAGGACATCATCAGGTAAGTAAAGCTTAAGTAATTGCTTATGAAGAGATGTGATTTAACAAAAATGACTAGCATTAAATAAATCACCTTTCATGATTATTGGTTACCCCAATGCACTTTACAGTCTAACTACATCTGAAATGATCATTGTTAGGATGTTGAAAATTTCAGAACGTAATGCTTAGTTACATTTTCAGAGCATCAATGTGTTCAGTTTCCTTCATGGGATATAGATAATGCAATTTGTACAAGATATCTATTACTTTGGTAATTGATTTTGTGTCCTGTTCATTGTTTTTCTCAAGGTAATCAATCACCAGTTTGACTCATTTGATTTTCAGTTAGTTCTCATTTAGTTGATTACAGTCAAAACTTCTGCATGGTCAAACCAACAGATTTCCTGGGATTCCAATTTCTGATCTTTTGTGATTCCTATTAAGTATGGTTTGACCACTTTAGAATATCTTCCAAAGACTACAGGACCATAAAATATAGGAGCAGATTTAGGCTATTTGGTCCATCGAGTCTGCTCTGAAATTTCATCATGGCTTAAACATTTCCTCCCTCAACCCCATTCTCCTGCCTACTCCCTGTAACCTCTCATGCCCTGACTAATCAAGAACCTATCAACTTCCAATGATCTATACACCCAATGACCTGGCCTTCACATCTGTTCTAAATGCATGGCCCTCTATTCTGAGGCTGTGCCCTCTGCTTCTAGACTCTTCTACCATAGGAAACATCCTCTCCACATCCACTCTATCTAAGCCTTTCGACATTCAATAGGTTTCAATGAGAAACCAATGAGAAACCTCTAAATTCCAACAGGTATAGGCCAAGAGCCACCAAATTCTCCTTATATGATAACCCTTTCATTCCTGGAATCATTCTCATGAACTTCCTCTGAAACCTCTCCAATGTTAGTATATCCTTTCTTAGATAAGGTGCCCAAAACTGTTCACAATACTCCAAGTGAGGCTTCACCAGTGCCTTAAAAATCTTCAGCATTACATCCTTGCTTTTATATTCTGGTCCTCTCAAAATGAATGCTAACATTGTATTTGTCTTCCTCACCACTGACTCAACATGCAAGCTAACTTTCAGGGAATTCTGCACAAGGACTCCCAGGTCCCTTTGCACCTCAGATTTTTGAATCTTCTCCCCATTTACAAAATAACCTATGCCTTTATTCCTTCTACCAAAGTGCATGACTGTACACTTCTAGACACTGTATTCCATCTGCCACTTCTATGCCCATTCTCCTAATCTATCCAAGTCCTTCTGCATCGTCCTTGCTTCCTCAACACCACCTGCTCCTCCACCTATTTTCGCATCATCCGCAAACTTGACCACAAAGCCATCAAGTCCATCATCCAAATCATTGACATATAACGTAAAAGAAGCCCCAACACCGAACTCTGCAGAATACCCAGCAGCCAACCAGAAAAGGCTCCCTATATTCCCATTCTTTGCCTCCTGCCAATCGGCCAATCCCCTATCTATGCTAGTATCTTTCCTGTAATAATATGGGCTCCTATCTTGTTAAACAGCCTCATGTGCAGCACCTCGTCAAAGGCTTCCTGAAAATCCAACAGCACTAAGTCCACCAAGTTTCCTTTATCTATCCTGCTTACTATTTCCTCAAAGAATTCCAACAGATTTGTCAGGCAAATTTTTCCCTTAAGGAAACCATGCTGACTATGGCCTATTTTACCATGTTTCTCCAAGAACCCTGAGATCTCATCTTAACAATCAAATCCAACGTCTTCCCAACTACTGAGGTCTGGCTAACTGACCTATAATTTCCTTTCTTCTATCTCTCTCAACCTCTTGAGCAGAGTGACATTTGCAATTTTCCATTCCTCCAGAACCATGCCAGAATCTAGTGATTCTTGAAAGATCATTAGCAATCCTTCCACAATCTCTTCAGCCACCTATTTCAGAACCCTGCGGTGTAGTCCATCTAGTCCAGGTGATTTATTCACCATCAGACCTTTCCAAAGCAATTTTCCCTAATAATAGTAACTGTTCTCACTTCTGCCCCCAGACACTCTCGAACTTCTGGCTGGTGTCTTCCACAGTGAAGACGAATGCAAAATACTTATTTAGTTCATCTGCCATTTCCTTGTCCCCATTATTACCTCTCCAGTGTCATTTACAGTGGTCTGATATCTACTTTCGCCTCTCTTTTACTCTTTATATATCTGAAAAAAATCTTTTAGAATCCTTCATCTTTTCCCTCCTTATTTGTCAAAACTTACTTTGTAGGGTCCTACATGTTCCACAGTCACAAGCTCTTCGGTGACTCACTTGAGGATGCCCATGACAACAGCACCTATACTGTATAAGCAAAAACTACCAGGAAAGGAGAAAATTGGTGGAAATTACTTATTTCAAAAGTGACAACATCATAATTTGAACTTTGAGCAAATATTGATCACCTCTTGAAATCTCCAAACTGCTGGTAATTGATCATTAGGATTCAATTAGGAAAATTGTTAAATCCCTATATGTTACTTAGCTTAATTGCTGCTTCCCTTAAAAGTATATAACTCCAGACTTTAGCTACACATTTATTCAAACAAAACTTAATTACTGTGTTCTGTATTAAAACTTGTGAAATATTTGGTGACTTATTTAATCATCTGATCATAATAATGAACATCTTGAATGAGGACATTCGGCCTACTTGGCCATTCCCTATGCCGTACAAATCCAGCATAATCCTGCTCGCTGGCATTAATCTTGTCCTCAGAGACAATTAGAAAAGGAGGATTAGAGCATGTTATTTGTTCCTTTGCTCCTATTAACAGCACAAGATACATTTCTTCCAGATCCGATGATTGGACAATTTAAACATTGGGCTAAATTAATTGGAAAGCCAGGGTGTCAGGACAAGAGGCAAGGTGAGGGCCAGTTCTACTTGCAGCTCTGAGGCATTTACTTGGCTCTGTGCTGAACCGAGGCTGGGGCTACTCTGGGCTTTGTGTCTATAGATTCACTTCTGTTCAGAATGTTATTTGCTTACTCCGATTGCTTGCACAATTTATCTTTTCTCTCTGCAGATTGGGGTGTTTGCCAGCCTTTTTTATGGTCTCTTTTCTGTTTCTTTGTTTTGTGGCTGCCTGTAAGGAGACAAATCTCAAGGTTGTATAATATATACATACTTTGATAATAAATGTACTTTGAACTTCATCCGCTCAGAGCAATGTAAAACATTAATCTTTTCTTGCTGACTACGAAGCTTAATCGAGACAAGCATGAGATTTGGTACCTTGGAAGGTCAAATGTAAGGGGAAAGTATACAGTAAATGACAGGAGCCTTAGGTGTATGGATGCTCAGAGATATATCATAAGTCCCCAAAAATGTCTATGAAAATAGTGACAACCTCAATCCACTGCCATTTGTCTATGATGGAAGCTGGTTTATGGTGGACTCTGTCTTTCCGGCCCTACAATTATCCCTGAGGCATCCAGACAGTGAAAACACCTACAGTTAATAAACACTACTGTTTATTAACTACTGCTCTGCCTTCAATACTGCAATTCCAAGTAAACTCAACACAAATCTCTGGACCCTGGGCGTCAATGCTTACCTCTGCAACAGGATTCTTGACTCTCTGACCAGCAGAGCGCAATCAGTAGGATAGGCAGCAACACCCCACACAATTATTCAAAACACCGGTGCTCCATAAGCTTGCATCCTCAGCCCCTACTCTATTCCTTGTACACTCATGAGTGCTTGGCCAGGTTCTGCTCTAACTCCTTCTATAAGTTTGCAGGTAATACCGTATCTCAAATAACAATAAGTTGGAGTACAGGAAGGAGGTAGAGAGCTTAGTGACATGGTGTCATGACAACAACCTTTGCTTCAATGTCAACCTAACAAAAGAGCTGGTCATTGACTTCAGAAGGGGAGGGGATGGTACACATGCTCCTGTCTACATTAACTATGCTGAGATTGAAAATGCTGACGGCTCCAAGTTCTGATGTATGAACATCACCAATAGCCGGTCCTGGCCCATCTATGTTGATGTCTCAGTCAAGAAAGCTCACCAATGCCTCTACTTCATAGAAACACAGAAAATCTACAGCGCAATACAGGCCCTTCGGTCCACAAAGCTGTGCCGAACATGTCTCTACCTTAGAACTACGGCAACTGCTCTACACATGACCACACAAAACTGCAGAGAGTTGTGGACATAGCTTAGTGCAACCAGAGAAATATCATCCCCTCTATGGACTCTATGGTCTATACTTCTCAGTGTCTCAGCACAGCAGACGGCCAAGTCAGAATTCCAAGCCACCATGAATGTTCTCTCTTCTCCCCTCAGGCTAAAGAAACAAAAGCCTGAAAGCATCCACCACCCGGGTCAAGAACACCTTTGTTCCCACTGTATCAGTCTCGTGTACAACAGAATGACCTCACTATCCACCTCATTATAATCTTGCACTTTATCATTTACTGCACTTTTTGGTAACTGTTACACTTTATTTAACATTGTTATTGTATTCCCATACTCTACCTCAAAGCACTGTGTAATTTGATCTGTATGAACTGGATGCAAAACAAGCTTTTTACTATATCTTGGTACACGTGGCAATAAAAAAAATAATACCAATATCAAAATAGGTCAGGTAGTAAATGCTACATATGACATACATGCCTTCATCAATCAGGGCACTGATGATAAAACTTTGCAAATCATCTTGTCGCAGTATAAAACTTGATTTAGGCCATATATAGAGCATTGTGTGCCCTTCTGGTCAGCTTCTTACAGGCGTGCTATAGAGGCTTTGGAAATGGTACAAAAGAGGTTCACTGGGATATTGGCTGGATTAGAGAGTATTAACTATGGGGTTAGGGTTGAACAAACTAGAACTGCTTTCTCTGGTGCATCAAAGACTGCAGGGCAACCTGACAGAAGTCTGGAACACTATAAGAGGCAGAGAGGATTGACCGTCATAAAGTTTGTATCCCAGGGCAGAAATAAGCACAGATTTAAGATGGGGGGGGTAAGAGTTTAAAGAAGATTTCTGAGGCATGCTTTACACTTGCACAGCGACTGGTAGGTAAACTGCTAGGGGAAGTGGTGGAAGCAGATATAATAGCAATGATTAAGAGGCATTTAGACATAAATAGATGGGGAGTAGAGGGACGTTGAACAGGAATGGACAAGACTTGAAGGGTATCAGCCATGTGCAGCAGTTTTATTTCTGTTTTATCTTTGTCATTTTCCATAACCACGATGTGATTTAAAAGCACTGCAACCAAATGCTTCTCTGACTAATCCTCCTCCTATTCATTTCATTCCCTATTTTCTGGTGGTACAGTGACAGAATAAAGCTGCTGTCTCATAGCTGTAGAAAACCAGATTCAATTCTGACCTTCATCACTGGCTATGTGAAATTTGTACATTAACCCTTTCGTCATGGGTGTTGGTGGGTTACCTCACCAACGTACGCTGGCCCTGGTCAGCAGGTAAATGGTAGCATCTGGATTGAGCTGAAGGCAAAATGGAGAAAATAAAAACAGGATCATCCAGGTGCATTACAGCTTGATATGCCAACCACTCTGCCCAAAACTGCAAGAACTCGAGGCCCAGCACTGAATTAGAATTAGAATTTATTTTATTTCTTACATCCCTCTCATAACATGAGGGAGTAAAAATCTTTATGTTGCTTCTGTGTCACCATGTACAAGCAGTAAGGAAGGGAAATGTGGGAGGATATTGCCCAAACACGAAGATTGTATACACTCACAACGCGCTGAAGGAATTCAGCAGGTCGGGCAGCATCCGCGGAAAAGATCGGTCAACGTTTCGGGCCGGAACCCTTCGTCAGGACTGTAGAGGGAAGGGGCAGAGGCCTTATAAAGAAGGTGGGGGGAGGGTGGGAAGGAGAAGGCTGGTAGGTTCCAGGTGAAAAACCAGTAAGGGGAAAGCTAAAGGGGTGGGGGAGGGGAAGCAGGGAGGTGATAGGCAGGGAAGGTGAAGAAGGAATAGGGGAAAACACAATGGGTAGTAGAAGGAGGCGGAACCAAGAGGGAGGTGGTAGGCAGCTGGGGGAGGAGGCAGAGTGAAATAGGGATGGGGAGGGAATTACCGGAAGTTGGGGAATTCTATGTTCATACCAAGGGGCTGGAGGGTACCTAGACGGTATATGAGGTGTTGCTCCTCCAACCTGAGTTTAGCCTCATCATGGCAGTGAACTTGTGAGTCTGTTGGGATCATCTATTGCATTCAGTGCTCTCGGTGCGGCCTCCTCTACATCAGTGAAACCCGATGCAGATTGGGGGACCGCTTCGTCGAGCACCTCCGCTCCATCTGCCAAAAGAGACAGGATCTCCCAGTAGCCACCCACTTCAACTCTGCTTCCCACTCCCATTCAGATATGTCCATACATGGCCTCCTCTACTGCCATGATGAGGCTAAACTCAGGTTGGAGGAGCAACACCTCATATACCGTCTAGGTAGTCTCCAGCCCCTTGGTATGAACATAGAATTCCCTAACTTCCGGTAATTCCCTCCCCCTCCCTTCCCCTATCCCTATGTCACTCTGCCTCCTCCCCCAGCTGCCTACCACCTCCCTCTTGGTTCCGCCTCCTTCTACTACCCATTGTGTTTTCCCCTATTCCTTCTTCACCTTTCCTGCCTATCTCCTCCCTGCTTCCCCTCCCCCACCCCTTTATCTTTCCCCTTACTGGTTTTTCACCTGGAACCTACCAGCCTTCTCCTTCCCACCCTCCCCCCACCTTCTTTATAGGGCCTCTGCCCCTTCCCCCTACAGTCCTGATGAAGGGTTCCGGCCCGAAACGTCGACTGATCTTTTCCACGGATGCTGCCCGACTTGCTGAGCTCCTCCAGCACATTGTGAGTGTTGCTTTGACCCCAGCATCTGCAGATTATTTTGTGTTTAAGATTGTATACATAATTGTTTTGTATACATGTATGTACTGTCAGATACAATGTACAGTCAGATATGCCATAAGGTCAGTGTGCATTGATAATTCTAATGGCCTGGTGAAAGAAGCTGTCCCTGAACCTGGCCTTAAAGCTGCAGCACTGCTTACCAGACAGAAGCAGCCAAAACAGTTGCATTTCCTTTGTAACTCCAACTCCTTATTCTGCATTCTGTTTTTTGTTTATTATCTCTATGCCCTTCAGTCTGACAGGAGATTTTGTGGATGTGAGAAGGACACCCACATGGTGTGTCGCCTCCCAGGTGCCAGGGTCCGGGATGTCTCTGACCGGGTGCACGACATCCTGGTATGAGAGGGAAAGCAACCAGAAGTCGTGATACATGTTGGGACCAATGACATAGGCAGGAAGAGGGATGAGGTCCTGAAGTGTGAGTTTCAGGAATTAGGCAGAAGGCTGAAGAACAGGACCTCAAGGGTGACATTCTCAGGATTGCTGCCAGTGCTACGTGATAGTGATGGTAAGAATTGGAGGAGATGGCAGTTGAATGCGTGGCTGAGGAGTTGGTGCAGGGAGCAGGGTTTTAGATTTTAGGATCATTGGGATCTCTTCTGGGAAGGTGGGACCTGTACAGATTGGATGGGTTGCACCTAAACTCAAGGGGGAGCAATATCCTTTCAGGTAGGTTTGCTTGCATAATTCGGGAGGGTTTAAAATAATTTGCAAAGGGGATGGGACCCAGAGTGATAGAGCAGTGAAAGAAGTGCATGGAGTAAAGCCAGATCTAACATACAGAGAGGCTTTGAGGAAAGAGAAGCAGAATAAACGATGTAAAGACAGTAAGGTAGAAGGGCTGAAATGTATGTACCTCAATGCAAGAAGCATCAGGAACAAAGGTGATGAACTGAGAGCTTGGATACATACATGGAATTATGATGTAGTGGCTATTACAGAGACTTGGCTGGCACCAGGGCAGGAATTGATTCTCAATATTCCTGGATTTCAGTGCTTTAAAAGGGCTGGGGGGGGGGGAAGGGGAGGAGGGTTGGCATTACTGGTCAGGGATACTATTACAGCTACAGAGAGAGTGGGTAATGTAGCAGGATCCTCTTTTGAGTCAATATGGGGGAAGTCAGGAACAGGAAGGGAGCAGTTACTCTATTGGGGGTATTCTATAGGCCCCCTGGTAGCAGCAGAGATACACAGGAGCAGATTGGGAGGCAGATTTTGGAAAGGTGCAAAAATAACAGGGTTGTTATCATGGGTGACTTTAACTTCCCTAATATTGATTAGCACCTGATTAGTTCCAAGGGTTTAGATGGGGCAGAGTTTGTTAAGTGTGTCCAGGATGGATTCCTGTCACAGTATGTGGACAGGCCGACCAGGGGGAATGCCATACTAGATCTAGTACTAGGTAATGAACCGGGTCAGGTCACAGATCTCTCAGTGGGTGAGCATCTGGGGGACAGTGACCACCGCTCCCTGTCCTTTAGCATTATGATGGAAAAGGATAGAATCAGAGAGGACAGGAAAATTTTTAATTGGGGAAGGGCAAATTATGAGGCTATAAGGCTAGAACTTGCGGGTGTGAATTGGGATGATGTTTTTGCAGGGAAATGTACTATGGGCATGTGGTCGATGTTTAGAGATCTCTTGCAGGATGTTAGCGATAAATTTGTCTCAGTGAGGAAAATAAAGAATGGTAGGGTGAAGGAACCATCGGTGACAAGTGAGGTGGAAAATCTAGTCAGGTGGAATAAGGCAGCATACATGAGGTTTGGGAAGCAAGGATCAGATGGGTCTATTGAGGAATATAGGGAAGCAAGAAAGGAGCTTAAGAAGAGGCTTAGAAGAGCAAGAAAGGGGCATGAGAAGCCCTTGCGAGTAGGGTAGAGGAAAACCCCAAGGCATTCTTCAATTATGTGAAGAAAAAAAAGTTGACTGACGTGAAGGTAGGACCGATTAGAGATAAAGGTGGGAAGATGTGCCTGGAGGCTGTGGAAGTGAGTGAGGTCCTCAATGAATACTTCTCTTCAGTATTCACCAATGAGAGGGAACTTGATGATGGTGAGGACAATATGAGTGAGGTTGATGTTCTGGAGCATGTTGATATTAAGGGAGAGGAAGTGTTGGAGTTGTTAAAATACATTAGGACGGATAAGTCCCCGGGGCCTGATGGAATATTCCCCAGGCTGCTCCACGAGGTGAGGGAAGAGATTGCTGAGTCTCTGGCTGGGATCTTTATGTCCTCATTGTCTACGGGAATGGTACCGGAGGATTGGAGGGAGGCGAATGTTGTCCCCTTGTTCAAAAAAGGTAGTAGGGATTGTCCGGGTAATTATAGACCAGTGAGCCTCACGTCTGTGGTGGGAAAGCTGTTGGAAAAGATTCTTAGAGATCAGATCTATGGGCATTTAGAGAATCATGGTCTGATCAGAGACAGTCGGCATGGCTTTGTGAAGGGCAGATCGTGTCTAACAAGCCTGATAGAGTTCTTTGAGGAGGTGACCAGGCACATAGATGAGGGTAGTGCAGTGGATCTGATCAATATGGATTTTAGTAAGGCATTTGACAAGGTTCCACACGGTAGGCTTATTCAGAAAGTCAGAAGGCATGGGATCCAGGGAAGTTTGGCCAATGGATTCAGAATTGGCTTGCCTGCAGAAGGCAGAGATTCGTGGTGGAGGGAATACATTCAGATTGGAGGATTGTGACTAGTGGTGTCCCACAAAGATCTGTTCTGAGACCTCTACTTTTCGTGATTTTTATTAATGACCTGGATGTGGGGGTGGAAGGGTGGGTTGGCAAGTTTGCAGATGACAGAAAGGTTGGTGGTGTTGTAGATAGTGTAGAGGATTGTCAAAGATTGCAGAGAAACATTGATAGGATACAGAAGTGGGCTGAGAAGTGGCAGATGGAGTTCAAACCGGAGAAGTGTGAGGTGGTACACTTTGGAAGGACAAACTCCAAGGCAGAGGAGAAAGTAAATGGCAGGATACTTGGTAGTGTGGAGGAGCAGAGGGATCTTGGGGTACATGTCCACAGATCCCTGAAAGTTGCCTTACAGGTGGCTAGGATATTTAAGAAAGCTTATGGGGTGTTAGCTTTCATAAGTCAAGGGATAGAGTTTAAGAGTCGCGATGTAATGAAGTAGCTCTATAAAACTCTGGTTAGGCTACACTTGGAGTACTGTGTCCAGTTCTGGTCACCTCACTATAGGAAGGATGTGGAAGCATTGGAAAGGGTACAGAGGAGATTTACCAGGATGCTGCCTGGTTTAGAAAGTATGCATTATGATCAGAGATTAAGGGAGCTGGGGCTTTACTCTTTGGAGAGAAGGAGGATGAGAGGAGACATGATAGAGGTGTACAAGATAATAAGAGGAATAGATAGAGTGGATAGCCAGCGCCTCTTCCCCAGGGCACCACTGTTCAATACAAGAGGACATGGCTTTAAGGTAAGGGGTGGGAAGTTCAAGGGTGATATTAGAGGAAAGTTTCTTACTCAGAGAGTGGTTGGTGCGTGGAATGCACTGCCTGAGTCAGTGGTGGAGGCAGATACACTAGTGAAGTTTAAGAGACTACTAGACAGGTATATGGAGGAATTTAAGGTGGGGGCTTATATGGGAGGCAGGGATTGAGGGTCGGCACAACATTGTGGGCCGAAGGGCCTGTACTGTGCTGTACTATTCTATGTTCTATGATCTGTCTGGATGACACGTAAACTACGGGGAAGATTCTAGCAGTGGCTGACTGGCAGGAGGCAAAGAATAAAGTGAGCTTTTTCTTCTTGGCTGCTGGTGACTAGTGGTGTTCCACAGGGGTCTGTGTTGGGACCAATTTTTTTTACATTATGTGTTAATGATTTGGATGATGGAATTGATTGCTTTGTTGCAAAGTTTGCAGACAATACACAGATAGGCAGAGGGGCATGTAGATTTTAGGAAGTAGAGAGGCTACAGAAGGACCTAGGTAGATTAAGAGAATAGGCAAAAAAGTAGCAGGTGGAATACAGTGTCGGGAAGTGTACGATCATGCACTTTGGTAGAAGAAATGAAAGGGTTTACCATTTTCTAAATGGAGAGAAAATACAAAAAAAAACTAAGGTACAAAGGGAGTCCTTGTGCAGGATTCCCTAAAGGTTAATTTGCAGATTGAGTCTGTGGTGAGAAAGGCAAATGCAATGTTAGCATTCATTTCAAGAGAACTAGAATATAAAAGCAAGAATGTAATGTTGAGACTTTATAAAGTACTGGTGAGGTCTCACTTGGAATATTGTGAACAGTTTTGGACCCCTTATCTTAAAAGGATGTGCTAAAATTGGAGAGATTTCAAATGAGGTTCACAGAAATGATTCCAGGTTTGAACAGCTTATGAAGACTGTTTGATGGCTCAGGACCTGTATTCACCAGGATTCAGAAGAATGAGGGGCGACTTCATCAAAAGGTGGAAGGTATTGAAGAGTGGATGTGAGGAGGATGCTTCCTATGGTGGGAATATCTAAGACCAGAGGACACAGCTCAGGACAGAGGGGCATCTTTTCAGAACAGGGGAATTTCTGTAGTCAGAGAGTGGTGAATCTGTGAAATTTGTTACTACAGGCAGCTGTGGAGGCCAAGTCTTCATGTATATTCAAGGTGGATGTTGATAGATTATTGATTGGTCAGGGCATGAAGGGATATGGGGAGAAGGTAGGAGATTGGGGCTGAGAGAAAAAGTGGATCAACCATGATGAAATGGTGGAGCAGACTCAATCGGCCTAATTCTGTTCCTATGCCTTATGTCTTAAAAGCTTTTCACTCCATATTGGTGATGCGACGTAATAAACTGGTCAGTGTAGGATCAATATTAAATGGGTGCTCAATGATCCACAGGAACTTTGTGAGCCAAACAGCCTGCTCCCATGTTATATGACCCCAAAAGTCTCGTGCTCCTCTCCATCTCAATGGGTTTGCATGTTGTTAATTTTTGCTGGAATTCATTTCAACAATTCCTTAGCTTTTCACCTTTGACTCCTAATTATTATCAGAGTGGTTGAAATACTTTGCTACAACTTCTTCACTTAATTTCATGCTTCAGGAATTAACCCAAATATTTGTTCTGCTGACTCCATGAAGGCCAACAGTACGATACCAGTAGTATGATTGCATTAACAAGCTGAGATCTGCGGGCATCAACATGTGCCACCATGATCAAATTTTCAACATTAATATAGGACAACTTAACTTCTCCTGCTGGCAAGTTGCTGACACTGACTCTTCTATAGTTCATTTGGAAACCTGTGCTGTATCCATGACAGACTGCAGGGATAAGTACAAGGTCACTTTCATCAGTTTGGTTTGCTTCAGACTTTTAAGCTATTTTAAAATACTTTAAACATTTAAATAATTAATTTTTAATAATTTTGTATGCTTCCAAATTTGGAAAGAACTAAAGAGCTTGACATGTTTTAAAGGCAGTAAAACCAGTGAGTGTGTGGCTTAAAGGTCTCACAATGCCTTTTCAATTTCTTCATTGCCTTGCCCTGCAACCACACCACAAATGGACAAGGATATTGAGACACACAAGTCAATACCTCTTGCTCAGCCTTGCATTTTTAATCAGAACAGATTTTGGAAAGTGACAGCACATGCAGAGAAGGAAAACTGGCAGCTGATGTGGTAGAGCTGGCATCTTGGGCTGAAACATTGTCCCAGAGGACCATTAAAAAAAGAATCAAAGGAGACATTTATTGAATGATGGATGTTAGTGAATTGATGAGATTTTGTGATGAGCAAGGGTGGTAAATTGGGGGATAAAAATACTGTTTTTGCTGGCAGTTAACTGGAGAGAGGTTGGTGGGCTAAATAGCCAACTCTACTGGATACATAACCTTCCTTCTTAAAATCCTGTCATAACTGAAACAGCAACATGGCACATTTAAACTGAAATTAGAATCCCCACTGGGTTAAATTCAGGACATGATTCTTAATAATCCAGTGAACAATTTAGCACCTCGGAGGAATATAGTTACTATTTTTTCTCTCCAATTCATGGTAATCTAACATAACTGTAAGCACCAAGAACACCAAGCAAACACTTTGGATTATCAGACAGATTTGAAAGTTTAGTTGCAATCGTGTCTTGGACCAGTAAACTTTGAATTAAATTGCAGAGCGAGATGCAGTCTGCACTGAGTGATCAATGTATTATTCTTGTCTACTAAGTTATGTTCCCCAAACCTCCCCAAAATGTATTCAGTCTATGTTATAAAATACTCTACTTGTCAGTGCTGTCACACCTTCAACTTAAAAAAAAATCAATTAATCTGTCCTCAAACATCAACTAATCCACTGGACTGAAATGCAAACAGTAACAAACATTTGCCAATTATAATGCAGCACAGCAGTTCAACAGCTGAATCCATCAGAACAGTTTTAGCCAGTGGATCACTGCAGTGGTGGTGAGACTGCATCACAACTGGGTTAAAATGCTGAGATAATGCAGGTAATTACAGACTATATAATCTTCACTGCAAACTGAAAAAGAATTCAAATACAAAATTAATAACCCTTCATGTAACAATATAGTACATTCTCTGATGCTTTTGTAATCTGAGAGCTCTGCGGGAAGCAAAATGTCTTGTAAAATGACAAAATAACTGTTTATAAACAGAATAGATTCCACAGATGCTGGAAATCTTGAGCAACACACACACAGAATGCTGGAAGAACTCAGCAAGTAAAGCAGGATCTATGGAGGGGAATCCATAGTCAATGCTTCAGGCAAAAAACTTTCATCGTTACTGGAAAGAAAGGGAGGGTAGAAGCCAGGATAAGGAGGAGGGGAGAGGGGAAGGAGAACATGCTGGCAAGTAATAGGTGAAACCAGGTGAGGGGGAAGATAGGTGGCTGGGGGGAGGGGTTGATGTGGTAGGTGGAGGAGACAAAGGGCTGAATATGAAGAAATTTAATTAGGGGAGAACAGTGGACTGTTGTGTTTTGTAACTCCAAAACGTAAAACTAATCAAAAGAAAAGCAAGGGAGCCCAAGAAATGCGCATCAACTTCGATTTTACTTTTAGTAAGGTATGCACTTGTGACTTGGTGGTGTGATGACATATGCCATTCACATTCTTTTACATACAACCCATAAAAAATATGTAAATAAAGAATGCTTAATCAAACAATATCTTTACAATATTTCTCAGATATCACTTTTATATTAAATACACAACACTTCACACCTTAGCTAAAAACTCCAACTTAATAAAGAATGCATCTTAACTCAAATGTGTAATGTATTGCTTTCTGGTTACATATTTTTTCCTCACCCCTTATGGGTGTTTGTATGTGTATTTTTCCCTCAATCTCGGGTCCTCTACCAAAGGCCCGGGAGCTTGAGGGTTTGGTGCAGTATCCTTGCAGTTGTTGGTAATGTGCACTTCTGGGCCGAGATCTCAGATGTTGTTCCCAGGATATGTTGGAGCCACTCTCCCACTCCAGGTGTCACAGCTCCAAGTGATCCTGTCACCACTAGAATTACTCTGGCTTTACCCTTCCACATCCTTTCTATCTGCTCTTTCAAGCCCTGGTATTTCTCCAGCTTCTTATATTCTTTCTTCCTGATGTTACTGTCATTCAGGATTGCCACATCTATTACTATTGCTTTCTTCTGTTCCTTGTCCAGTATTACTGTGTCTGGTTGATTGACCAGTACCTGCTTATCAGTCTGCATTTGGAAGTCCCACAAGATCTTTATAGTATATAAATATAGTCTCTAAATCTATATACAGTATACTGTACATATATTGGGTATATTGTACAAAGGTACCGTATAACACAGCAATTATATAGACATATAATTGTGTGGGCACGTGGCCAAGTGGTTAAGACATCCGACTAGTGACCTGAAGGTCATGAGTTCAAGCCTTGGCCGAGGCAGCGTGTTGTGTTCTTGGAGCAAGGCACTTAACCACACAGAGCTCTGCAGCCCTTGCCCTTCCCTTGGACAACATCGGTGCCGTGGAGAGGGGAGTATTGCAGCATGGGCAACTGTCGGTCTTCCATACAACCTTGCCCAGGCCTGCGTCCTGGAGAGTGAAGATTAATGGATGCCTTTATTTCTTTATATAGACATCCACAGAATACTAAACTTTAAAGTGCCCCGTTCAAGCCTAAAGATTTAATTGCTGTGGAGGATTTCTTACCCTTGAGGGATAACATCTTTCCTGATTTGGGGGGAAGAGGGTCGTCACTCTGTTTGGCCGCTGAGACTTCTGGCTGTGAAACAGTCTAGGTTCTGCGGCCTCCTCTGTGGTAGTTGTAGGAGTTGACTCTGGGACTGCAGGAAGTGACTCTGACAGCTCAGGACACCTCTCTTCTTAATAATTGACTCTGCTCCCCTCAACTGATCGATGCATGAGATGTCACCTGGAGATGACACAACCTGTACCGCAGAGGAGAGTGGTCCGGTTCTGTCTAATCTTTCCAAGTACCCACTTTTAATCACCTCTGCAGTTTCTGACCAAGACTGTTTGTCCAGGACTGAAACATTGAAGCTCTTTGTTAGTCACAGCTGTATGTCCTGCATAGTCTTTTTGAGATTGAGTTTGAGCAGATTCAAGCGTGATCACAAGGGCCAACCCAGGAAGAGCATAACTGGTGAGTTGTTGGTTATAAAGTGTGCTGCAAAGCACTATGCAAGGAGGAAATTGGCGAGGTTCTGACTCAGTGTTAGTGTAGTGTGTTCTGCTGACATTGCTCGCTGTGTGTTCTTTAGGCTGTGGACAAATCTTTGCACCAAGCTACTTGTAGCTGGCTGGTATGGTGCAGATGTAATGCATCTTATTCCATTCACTTCCAGGACCAACCAAAACTGTTCTGTAACAAGCTGTGGTCCATTGTCACTAACCAAGTGTTCTAGAATGCCATTCATTAAGAAGAGGCTTCTTAACACATCAGAGTGTGAGGCTGTAGTAGAAGCTATAGGGAATCCATGATAGGAAGAAACGTGTACCCATGAAAGATACCGGAAAATCCACATGAATCCTCTGCCGGGGTGATGCAGGCCATTCTCAGGTATGGAGAAGCACTTCTCTTGGCATCCTCTGGACATGCGGGCGATGGAGTAGAGGGAGACAGAGTAGGAAGGCTTTGTCTCAAGAGGCTTCGGCGAGCAGAGGCTGAGGACGAACTTCACTCCAAGTGAGGTAAGGCCAGGTAAGTTCCTTTAAAAGGAGAATGGTCTGCAGCAGTATTTTATTTGAAGCAAGGAAGGCGGCGAGGCTGTAGCGTATTGGGTAGGTCATGACAGCTGAGATTGGCCCTGTGGTTTGTTCCTTCTGCAGCATGTGGGAAATCAGGGATACTTCCAGTGTCCCTGACGACTATGTGGGCAGGAAATGTGTCCAGCTGCAGCTTCTGGCAGACCGTATTGAGCGGCTGGAGCTGTGATTGGATTCATACTGGAGCATCCGTGATGCTGAGAAAGTCGTGAAGAGAACGTTCAGTGAGTTGGCCACACCACAGGTAAAGGCTACACAGGCAGAAAGGGAATGGGTGGCCACTAGACAGCGTAGCAGTAGGCAGGTAGTGCAGGAGTCCCCTGGGGTCATCTCCCTCCTAAACAGATATACTGTTGGGGGAGATGTCTCATCAGGGGAAGGCAACAGCAGCCGAGTTCATGGCACCATGGGTGGCTCTGCGGCACAGGAGGGAAGGAAAAGGAGTGGGAGAGCTATAGTGATAGGGGATTCGATTGTAAGGGGAATAGATAGGCGTTTCTGCGGCCACAAAGGAGACTCCAGGAGGGTATGTTGCCTCCCTGGTGCAAGGGTCAAGGATGTCTCTGAGCAGCTGCAGGACATTCTGGAGTGGGAGGGTGAACAGCCAGTGGTCATGATGCACATAGGTACCAACAATATAGGTAAAAAATGGGATGAGGTCCTACAAGGTGAATTTAGGGAGTTAGGAGATAAACTAAAAAGTAGGACCACAAAGGTAATAATCTCTGGATTACTACCAGTGCCACGTGCTAGTCAGAGTAGGAATAGGAGGATATATCAGATGAATATGTGGCTTGAAAAATGGTGCAAGGGGGAGGGATTCAAATTTCTGGGGCATTGGAACCAGTTCTGGAGGAGGTGGGACTGGTACAAACAGGACGGTCTGCACCTGGGCTGGACTGGAACCAATGTCCCAGGGGAAGCATTTGCTACTGTTGTTCAGGAGGATTTAAACTAATGTGGCAGGGGGATGGGAACAAGTGCAGAGAGACAGAGGGGCGTAAAATGAGGGTAGAAGCAAAAAGTAGTAAGGTGAAAAGTAAAAGTGGCAGGCAGGTAAATCCAGGGCAAAAATCAAAAAGGGCCACTTTTCAACATAATTATATAAGGACTAAGAGTGTTCTAAAAGCAAGCCTGAAAGCTTTGTGTGTCAATGCAAGGGGCATTCGTAACAAGGCGGATGAATTGAATGCACAGATAGTTATTAATGAATATGATATAGTTGGGATCACAGAGACATGGCTCCAGGGTGACCAAGGATGGGAGCTCAACATTCAGGGATATTCAATATTCAGGAGGGATAGACATGAAAGAAAAGGAGGTGGGGTGGCATTGTTGGTTAGAGAGGAGATTAATGCAATAGAAAGGAAGGACATTCGCCAGGAGGATGTGGAATCGATATGGGTAGAGCTGCATAACACTAAGGGACAGAAAACGCTGGTGGGAGTTGTGTACAGGCCACCTAACAGTAGTAATGAGGTTGGGGATGGCATTAAACAGGAAATTAGAAATGCGTGCAATAAAGGAACAGCAGTTATAATGGGTGACTTCAATCTACATATATATTGGGTGAACCAAATTGGTAAGGGTGCTGAGGCAGAGGATTTCCTGGAATGTATGCAGGATAGTTTTCTGAAACAACATGTCAAGGAACCGACTAGAGAGCAGGCCATTCTAGACTGGGTATTGAGCAATGAGGAAGGGTTAGTTAGCAATCTTGTCGTGCGAGGCCCCTTGGGTAAGAGTGACCATAATATGGTGGAATTCTTTATTAAGATGGAGAGTGAAATAGTTAATTCAGTAACGAACGTTCTGAACTTAAAGAAGGGTAACTTTGAATGTATGAGACATGAATTAGCTAAGATAGACTGGCAAATGATACTTAAAGGGTTGACGGTGGATATTCAATGGCAAGCATTTAAAGATCGCATGGATGAACCACAACAATTGTTCATCCCAGTTTGGCAAAAGAATAAACCAGGGAAGGTAGTGCACCCGTGGCTGACAAGGGAAATTAGGGATAGTATCAATTCCAAAGAAGAAACATACAAATTAGCCAGAAAGAGTCGCACACCTGAGGAATGGGAGAAATTTAGGGTCCAGCAGAGGAGGACAAAGGGCTTAATTAGGAAAGGTAAAAAAGATTATGAGAGAAAGCTGGCAGGGAACATAAAAACTGACTGTAAAAGCTTTTATAGATATGTGAAAAGAAAAAGATAGGTTAAGACAAATGTAGTTCCGTTACAGTCAGAAACAGGTGAATTGATCATGGGGAACAAGGACATGGCAGACCAATTGAATAACTACTTTGGTTCTGTCTTCACTAAGGAGGACAGAAATACAGAAATAATCTTCCGGAAATAGTAGGGGACCGAGGGTCTAGGGAGATGGAGGAACTGAAGGAAATACATGTTAGTAGGGAAGTGGTGTTAGGTAAATTGAAGGGATTAAAGGCGGATAAATCCCCAGGGCCAGATGGTCTGCATCCCAGAGTGCTTAAGGAAGTAGCTCAGGAAATAGCGGATGCATTAGTGATAATTTTTCAAAACTCTTTAGATTCTGGATTAGTTCCTGAGGATTGGAGGGTGGCTAATGTAACCCCGCCTTTTAAAAAAGGAGGGAGAGAGAAACTGGGGAATTATAGGCTGGTGGTGGGGAAAATGCTAGAGTCAGTTATCAAAGATGTGATAACAGCACATTTGGAAAGCGGTGAAATCATCAGACAAAGTCAGCATGGATTTGTGAAAGGAAAATCAAGTCTGACGAATCTCATAGAATTTTTTGAGGATGTAACTAGTAGAGTGGATTGGGGAGAACCAGTGGATGTGGTATATTTGGATTTTCAAAAGGCTTTTGACAAGGTCCTACACAGGAGATTAGTGTTCAAACTTAAAGCACACGGTATTGGGGGTATGGTATTGATGTGGATAGAGAATTGGTTGGCAGACAGGAAGCAAAGAGTGGAAATAAACGGGACCTTTTCAGAATGGCAGGCAGTGACCAGTGGGGTACCGCAAGGCTCAGTGCTGGGACCTTAGTTGTTTACAATATATATTAATGCCTTAGACGAGGGAATTAAATGCAGCATTTCCAAGTTTGCGGGTGACTCGAAGCTGGGCAGCAGTGTTAGCTGTGAGGAGGATGCTAAGAGGATGCAGGGTGACTTGGATAGGTTGGGTGAGTGGGCAAATTCATGGCAGATGTAATTTAATATGGATAAATGTGAGGTTATCCACTTTGGTGGCAAGAACAGGACAACAGATTATTATCTGAATGGTGGCCGATTAGGAAAAGGGGAGGTGCAACGAGACCTGGGCATCATTGTACACCAGTCATTGAAAGTGGGCATGCAGGTACAGCAGGCGGTGAAAAAGGCAAATGGTATGCTGGCATTCATAGCAAGAGGATTCGAGTACAGGAGCAGGGAGGTACTACTGCAGTTGTACAAGGTCTTGGTGAGACCACACCTGGAGTATTGTGCGCAGTTTTGTTCCCCTAATCTGAGGAAAGACATTCTTGCCACAGAGGGAGTACAAAGAAGGTTCACCAGATTGATTCCTGGGATGGCAGGACTTTCATATGATGAAAGACTGGATCGACTAGGCTTATACTCATTGGAATTTAGAAGATTGAGGGGGGATCTTAATGACACATATAAAATGCTAAAGGAATTGGACAGGCTAGATGCAGGAAGATTGTTCCTGAAGTTGGGGAAGTCCAGAACAAGGGGTTATAGTTTGAGGATAAAGTGGAAGCCTTTTAGGACCGAGATGCGGAAAAATTTCTTCACACAGAGAGTGGTGAATCTGTGGAATTCTCTACCAATTGAGGCCAGTTTATTGGCTATATTTAAGAGGGAGTTAGATATGGCCCTTGTGGCTAAAGGGATCAGGGGGTATGGGGGGAAGGCAGGTACAGGGTTCTGAGTTGGATGATCAGCCATGATCATACTGAATGGCGGTGCAGGCTCGAAGGGCCGAATGGCCTACTCCTGCACCTATTTTCTATGTTTCTACATTTCTATGATAGTATCCCATAGAGTGCATGGCAATGCTCGATCTGCTGATCAATCCCAGGCCATGCCTAGGTGAGATGTAGCTCCTCCAACATTTAGTTCTCAGCTTGGATGGCACAACAACTCTCAATCCCCACATAAGATAACCTCTGTCAAGGGCAACTTCATCCGGCATTAGTAAGATTCTGGGAACTGGAATCCCTGCTGCATACTTCAGCCATTTTTGATGGTCACATAGATCTGGGAGTGCGTTTTTTTTTCTGGTTTCACTTTGAAACTTCTCCATAACAGGGAGAATTTTGATTTGCATCGGGGAGAATATGTCCCCTTTTGTAAATTTTTCAAGTATTTCCTTTTCCAAGGGTAAAGAGGACAATCCATCAGCATTTCCATCTTCTTGAATTGTGTCCTCCAAGAAACAGCCACTTCTGTATTCATGCTGCTGCAGTTAGTGGAGAATCCTTTTGTGGATTGAAAATGCACACTAGTGTTTAATCATCAGTCACGAGGATAAACTCTCTCCCATATGTGTGCTGGTTGAAATATTTACACCCTAAACCAGACTCAAGACCTTTGGTAATCTGTGTATAATTTTTGTCTGCAGCGATAAGGGAAAGGCTAAGGAGCGTTCACTTCTTTCACTCATAACATCCGACATGACCGCACCTATACCATATGGTGAGACATCACAGACAAGCTTTACTGGACGATATGGATTATAACATGTGAGTACATCACCATTTCCATTAACATTTGGAAAACCACCTCACATTGCTTTGTCATTTGCATTTTTTCATTTACTGATCTATTTATTGGAATGCAGTGCAGAATATGACCTTCCAGCCCTTCGGGCTATGCTATCCAGCAACCCTCCAATTTACTCCTACGCTAATGATGGGACAAATTACAATGACCAATTAACCTACAAACTGGTATGTCTTTGGACTGTGGGAAGAAACCAGAGCACCACACCCAGGGGAAACACACCAGGTCACAAGGAGAACATACAAACTCCTTACAGGTAGTGGTGGGCGATGAACCTGGATCGCTGGTACTGAAGAGTATTGTGCTAAGCACTTTGCTACTGTGCCACCCCAAGCTACATTTCTTCCTGATTTGTAGAAATGAGTTCAAGGAGTGAAGCACAGTAGCCAGATTTAGCAGGAACCTGTTACAGTAATTAACAAATCCATTGGCCTTGTGATATCCACCTCTGCTTCAATTTTCTCAGCACACTTGTGTAATCCTTGTATGTCGATAGTGTGACCACAGTAAATGATGCTTGGTTTAAGGAATTCACACTTATTGCATAGTGCACTGACCAAATAATCTTCTAATCTTTTTAACATTGTCTCGAGATTTTGGAGAAGTTTCTTTCATCCATGCCAGTAACGATAGTGTCATCCAAGTTACTCTGAGTGCTTGGGAAGCCTTGCAGAGCCTAGTCCATAGTTTTCTCTCAGAATGCAGGTGCAGATGCTACTCCAAGAATAAGCCTGTTATAGCTATAAAGCCCTCTGTGAGTTTTTATGGTGACTTTGGACTCTTCATCTCCAACTGTAGGTAGGCCTCAGCTAAGCCTACTTTGCTGAAGTGCTTCCCTCCAGAAAGGTTTACAAAGATATCCTCTATCCTGAGCAGAGAGTATTGTTCTACTTTCAGTATTGGATGATGGTGACTTTAAAATGACCACAGAGCCTGACGGACCCATTCTTCTTAGCTACTGAGACAACTGAAATTGCCCATGGGCTCCACTCAAACTTGGAAAGAATTCCATCAGACTCCACGCATTTTAGCTCAATGGCTACTTTATCACGGATGGTACAAGGAACCAGAAGGCTTTGTAAAACTAAGGTGTTGCATTTTCATTTAATACTATTTTACCCATAATATGTTTGAGTTTTCCAATATCATCCTTGAACACTGCTGTGGCATCATTTAGTACCTTTCTTAATTCATTTTCAGTTGACTCTATTGCAAGGGATATGGCATGGAAATTGTGATTGGATCTCCAATCAATTTGTAATTGCCTCAGCCAATCACATCCCCATAATGCTGACTCTCCTGTTTTTACCACATACAAGCCCAATGTAGTTTATTGGCCTTTGCATTTCACATTACCAATGTCATTCCCATAGAAATTATCTTTTCTCCAGTATAAATTCTTAGTTAGATACCTGCAGACTTCATTTTAGTATCTTCGAAATTCCATTCAAACTCATTTTATGGAATGACTGAAATACTGGGACGGTTTCCAATTCCATTTTGATTAATCAGCCATCCACTTTTAGTGCAAGCCATATTGCTTGTCAATTGCTAGTTTTCACATTTTAAATCTCAAGGCTACCCATTTCTGTGTCACTCTCATCATTATGAGACTTCTCATTATCAGCATGCAGATTAATATTCCTTTTGAAACTGCAACTTGATTTTATCTTTTTACCTTGTGCAGTCCATTTATTTTTGTCTGCCCAACATGCTCTTTGTATGGTCCTTCTTTGTTGCATTTTCTGCAAGTTTCACCTTTAAAGTTGCACTAGTCTGATGTATGAGAACCACTGTAACAACAGAAACACAATTTGTACAGCCAGGACCTTTTCATTACAGAAGTTGTAATTTTGATCATACTCATTTTCGTTTCTGACCAACTAAAATGCAAACTCTGTTTACTGTTACACACAGCTGTTAGAACTGCTCTTCTAAAGCTGCATTGTGCCTCAGTTAGGAGCCATTTTTGAATGCTTTCTCGTAAGATTCCACAAACTAAACTGTCTCTCAGTGCATCATTAAGCCCATCACCAAACAAACAATGCTCAGAAAATCTCTTCAATTCAGTTGAAATGGACATCCTTCCTTTTGATTCTGCTTATGAAACCTAAAGCATTCTGCAATTAACAAGTGTTTCACTTCTGAATGTTCCTGCGTTACTTTCACAGTATCAGCAAAGCTCATTTCAGCTCGTTTGATTGGAGCATTCAAACTTCTAAACTGTATGCCTTCAATCCCAATGCACTCAACAAAACTGACAGTTGCTTTTCGTTATGTAAATACGAGGAATTCTGCAGATGCTGGGAATTCAAGCAACACACATCAAAGTTGCTGGTTCACCAGGTGCACACCAGCAACTTTGATGTGAGTTGCTTTTCATTGGTCATTTCATTTGTTTCAAAATACTACACAATTCTCTGAGTATACAATATCCAGTTATCCTCTGTGTAATCAAACACATCTATTTTTCTGATGTAGCCAGCCATTTCTGCTCTTCTTTAAAATTTATGATTATTATCACCCGGTGCTATCACTCACTGTTTATGAATCTGAGACTTTCATCCATTTTCTACCTTTTTTTAACTCAACCATCTCTGTCCCTTCCCAAGGAAGCACATATTGCACTGTTTCTTCGCTCATCCATTTTTTGTCTTTTTTTTAACTCGAGCTTCTCACCATACTTCAACAGGTTGCTAGTCATCTCAGGTTTGTTTAAAACCTCATCGTTGCCACTGCTATGCTTTGCAATTCCAAAACGTATAACTAATTGAAAGGAAAACATGGGAGCCCGAGAGATACTTGCAAACTTCATTTTTACTCTCAATACACTTCTACTGTGGTGGTGTGATAAAGTATGCCTGTAATGCTGTCAGATTTTGGTGAGGGTTGCATGAAGGTCTGAATTTTAAAAACTCAGATGATAGGCCACAAAAGCACATTCAGTGCACAGGTGTTTATTGGGGGCGAAAAGGTGGAAAACATTTTGACCAAGTGCAAAAATATTTACAGTGGAGAAAATAGCAAAATAGCAAAAATGTCAAAAGGGAAAAATACCACCAGACCTTTAGGACTACAGCTCCAAAATTTGAGTCTGAAAGTAATACACCTTATCACCCTCTCTTTCTCTCTTCACTAACAAAAAGAGAAATGTAATCATGAATCTTCCCACTTTAGGAGAAAAGGGATAGTCCATTCTTTGGAATGCGGGGGTACAGGGAAGTTGTCACCATAAGCCTGAACAATTACACAAAAACCAAAATACAGGAATTCACCTCCCTCTTCACAATTACAAACCTCCACAAATACCTTCATCACAATAAACTCACAATCACATTGCGCAACAGAATCAACTAGCCATGTTCCAGGAGCCTGCACTCTTCCTCATCCCCACATTGAACTCTCCTACTGAGCATGAATCGCCAGACAGAGATAGTGAGAATTAGATTAGATTAGATTCAACTTCATTGTCATTGTGCCGAGTACAGATACAAAGTCAAAGAAATGCAGTTAGTGTCTAACCAGAAATGTGAAGAATAGTGTTGTTTACAAAATAACTGTGAATAAAAAGTAAGTGCTACAGCACACAAATATATAAGTACTGAGACAGTACAACATGGGTGCAATACTGCTTAGCGCTGTGATGTGAGGTTCAGCAGGGTCACAGCCTCAGGGAAGAAGCTCTTCCTGTGCCTGCTGGTGCGGGAGCGGACCTACCAGATGGGAGGAGAGTAAAAAGTCCATGGTTAGGGTGAGATGCATCCTTGATAATGTTTTTCTCCCTGCCCAGGCAGCGTTTATGGTAGATGTTCTCAATGGTGGGCAATTGGGTGCCGATAATCTGCTGGGCAGTTTTCACCACACGCTGGAGTGCTTTGTGGTCCGATACGGGACAATTGCCATACCACACTGAGATGCAGTTGATGAGTATGCTCTCAATGGTACAGCAGTAAAAAGCTAATTACGAGGCTACTTGGAGTGGGGGGGGGGTGGAGAAGGAGAAATTACTTGTGGCAGACCAGCTCTGCCACAATGCCATTTGTGTACGTTTACATACAACTTGTAATAAATCATGTAAACAACAAAGAATGTTGGGTAGGTGTGGGGGCGGGGGGAGAAGCAAGGAGCTGAGTGGTGGAAGGTGAAAGAGGCAAAGGGCTGAATAAGAAGAAAACTAATCAGGAGAGAACAGCGGACCATCAAAGAAAAGGAAGGAGGAGGAGAATGAGAGGGAGAAGATAGGTAGGTGAGGAGAAGAAATGAAGGGGAAAGAGTAACTAGAATGAGTAATGGAAAAAGAGAGGAGGGAGTGAGAAGAAATTTGTTCTTTTTTTGCATGTTGGGAAATTTGATCTTTTTCTTTAAGTGGGTTCCATGGTTTTCTTTTCTTCGTAGCTGTCTGTGGGGAAGACTGATCTCAAGGTTTATACTTTTATACATACTTTCTTAATAAATGTACCTTGAAATTGATGTTCATGACATCAGGTTGGAGGCTACCCAGGCGGAACATAGGCTGTTGTGCCTCCAACCTGAATTTGGCCTCATCATGATAGTGGAGGATACCATGGACAGACATGTCCAAATGGAAATGGGATTTTGGATTGAAACAGTTAACCACCAAGAGATCCTGCCTTTTGTGCCAGACAGTGTGAAAGTGCTCAACAAAGTGGTCTCCCAATCTGTGTTGGGTCTCACCAGTGTAAAGGAGGCTATACTGGGACTACCAGATGCAGAGATGACCCCAGTAGATTTGCATCTGAAGTGTCGCCTCACAAAGACAGACTGTCTGGGGTCCTGAATGTTGATGAAGGTGGTTTAGGGGCAGGTGTATCACTTGTCATGCTTGGAAGGATAAGTGCCAGGAAGGAAATCCGTGGTGAGAGACGACTGGACAAGGGAGTCACGTAGAGCGTGATCCCTTTAGAAAGTAGAGAGGGAGGAAGGAAAGATGTGCTTAGTATTAAGATCCCATAGGAGATGACAGATATTATGAAAAATGACTTATGCAAAATAACTGTTCAGTTGTGAAGGTTCCTTTTGTTTCTGTTGATGCGAGATAACCTAGAAATTTTATTATTTTTTCCCATTTTCTTCATGTACGAATTGACCATAAACCTGATTTTATCCAGGTTAAATCATGCTAACAATTAATCATGTTGCAATTGAGCCTATCAGGAAAAAATGGTCCAGGTAGTTTCATGAACAATTTAGCTAAGAACATTCAATGTTTTCTTGCCATCTTCCATGCATCTCATGCCCAAATTACACACAGCACTTTTCTTCCTTTACAGCACAAATTGCCAACAGAATTCCCAATCTCTGACTTTATTTGCACATTTACAAAAAAACCAGAACTTATTCTGCCGAGATTACTCAAAAGGTCATCTTAAAGCCAGCAACTACACTTTCATTTGGAATAACAGAAAACTCCTTGCTGCCTGCTCACTTGTAGCCTTTTCATACAATTCTCTTTAAAGCTGTATGTTGTAATTTTGTACTCCCCAAACCCATGGTTATCCCATCCCCTCCAGTGCTGTGACACCACTGTCAACATGGGACTCAATCAAGGAAGCTGGTTGCCTGAGGGATGCCCACAGAAAGAGAAGATGACAACAAGACCCTTTGCCAATATTTTCCATCACTTCTGTGGCACCATTCCCATCTTCAGAAGGGTAAAAGTTCAAGCTTTACATGGAAGTCCCTGTGGGAACAATTAAGTTTCACCGTATAGTTTGAGGTGCAAAGCTATATTTTGCTGTCAGTTAAAAATATTTTTTGATCAATTTTACAATTTTCAGCAGGGATCCCATAAGATATCAGCAGTGATTCTTATAAAACACCAAGTTTTATATATGTCCTATTGTCCATCAAAATAGACCACACTCAGCACTATTTGAACCTTTATTCTTTGGGCATCATGTGCACCTGTAGTACACCTGACTGGCTTCACTTTAGATGAAAACGAATATTTTCTATATATAAACAACAGGAATTCTGCAGATGCTGGAAATTCAAGCAACATACATCAAAGTTGCTGGTGAACGCAGCAGGCCAAGCAGCATCTATAGGAAGAGGCGCAGTCGGCGTTTCAGGCCAAGACCCTTCGTCAGGACCCTTTCTATATATGTCAGGAGCATTGTGCAGAGAAAAGTACCTCAATTTTGAAGTGAAGGCAAACCGCAAGTCTGAGTGGAAGATGGAGAGAAACAGGATGAATGGGTAGGCTTTTTCAAGTCCCTTCTTGTAGCTGCTGCTAAGTACAAAAACAAGCTATATTTGCAGCGTGTTTACATGAAAGCTGCGTTTCACTATAAATTCAATGCATTATTGGAGTGGGAGAATACACACCTTTTCAGTTATTTGTGTATTTTTTTTTACCTCTTCTCTATTTGTAACTGTGCCTTGAGCTAAAACACAGTGCACCACATGGAACAAGAAATAGACAGGATAAGATTCACAAAGGTTGCCAAGCAACATAATGTTAAAAATGAACATACCAGACAGCTTGGTGGCAGTGGTTTAACCATACATTTTTTCTTAGTCATTATCCCCTTCCACTAGACTAAAGCATCACCACTTTCTCAACACTGAAGCTACGCCCAAATGCCTTACCCACCCACATAAACTTAGTCCAGCCATTTCCCTTCAAACTGGACCATTCGTTCCAACTCCAAGAGATTGACTATCAAAGCAACAGGCAGTGCATCAATACAATCAACTTGGGAACCATATTTCAATCACTCTCCTCACCACCAACCTCATAAAAGCAGAAGGAGAAAATCAATCCCAAATGAGTCAGAACCATTCTGCAAATATTCTTTACTCAAGTCATTTTTGCTTCCACATTTTCTAATTAATCTTGGAAGGCAGCCCAAACTTCGTGATTCACAGAATATTTTTGCACTTGGCCACATTTCTGGGTAAATGTGCAAGGTGTCAAGAAACAGAAAATTCTGTTGGGATAGCAATCTCAAGTGATCCTTCAAACACAGAACTCTGCACCAGAACACGACTTTGCCTTTGGTTTCTCAATTAGTACCTCCTGTACCTAATAAAGTGGCCACTGAGTGTATGTTCACGTTCTTCTGCTGTTGTAGCCCATCCACTTCAAGATTCACATGTTGTGAGTTCAGAGATGCTGTTACGGTCGCCTTCCTGTCAGCTTGAAATAGTCTGGCCATTCTCTTCTGACTTCTCTCATTAACAATACATTGTTACCCACAGAACTACCACTCACTGATTTTTTTTAACACCATTCTCTGTAAACTCAAGGGGCTGTTGTGAGTGAAAATCCCGGGATATCAGCAGTTTGTGAGTGAAAATCCCGGGATATCACCACCCCATCAGGCCCCAACAGTCATTCCACGGTCAAAGACACTTAGATCATATTTCTTCCTCATTTTCATGTTTGCTCCGAAAAACAACTGAACCTCTTCACAAGCAAGAGAAAATCTGCAGATGCTGGAAATGCGAAATTGTTACGACAACTGTACTTTTTTCCATAGGTGCTGCCTGGCCTGCTGAGTTCCTCCAGCATTTTGTATATGTTGCTCGAACCTCTTCACTACGTCTGCATGCTTTTATGCATTGAGTTGCTGCCACGTGATTGGCTGATTAGATATCAGAATTAACAAGGTGTACAGTATACCTAATAAAGTGGCCACTGAGTGTATTTTTAGATCTCAAATCCTACAAACAACACTAAAACCACAAATAATTTTCAAATGCATGTTTCAAAATATTAGTAACACACCAACCATCTTCCTTTTCTGCTTCTATAAAGAAGTAACTTGACCTGATTATTTCTGTCTGGCGGTACATTGTGATTTGAAAGTACATGGTGAATAAACTCAAATGTCTGAAAATAATTAAGCATTTTTTTAAGTTAACAAAAAAGAAAAGCTGCCAAACATACATTTAAGCATCTGGTAAGAAGCTGTTACCACAAATGAACTGCCTTTCTTCAGGTGAATGGTTGAAATCTGCAATCACATCATTGAACTGAGAGGCATGCTTCCTGTGATTTGCGATTTTAACACTTCATAAACATTGGCACATTTAAACAATCCAATAATTTAAACAACCCAAAAATCTCAGAACTGAGGGAGCTTTCTTTAAATATAAGAAATTCAGCAAAGCTTTGAATTTCTCTGCCCTTGGAGATGACCCCGCCGGAGGTTGTGGAGCTACCATAATTCAGACACACTGCTGTTATTATAAATGTGTGCTACATGATGCTGCACAAATACTACAGTCAACAAGCCCTGGAGAATGCTCCACGCAGCCTAAGTAGATATCACAAATCAATGTGCACACCTGTTAACTACTTCTGAATACAGATATATTCAGGTTGCATGGGACACTGTACCAGCTACTTCCCACTCCTTTGCTGCCACCTCCACTTACTTGTGATTCATGCCCAACCCTGCTCCCTCGAGTGCTTCTGCAAACAATGTTAGCTCAGGCTAGATATACGTACTGTCACATACAAACGGTTCTCTACAGTTTTACTGACAAGAATGCGCAGAGGAAAAACATTGAACTCACTACCTAAATGCTTAACAGTGTTTGAATCCGTACAAGGATTTGTTTCTGCTGACAGAATCTAACATGGCCTTCCATCCAAATTAGAGAACCATTCTGTGTTATTGAATGAGTGAAACAACATGACCAACAAAAGTAAAACACAAAATAGTTGTTGACAGTATACACCAGAAAAAATTCCTTCATTAGAGCTCTAGGGAGATTTCAAAATCACTGTCTTCAGTGCAGAACCAGCCCTTAATAGAACTGTTCCTACAATCTATACTTTTTGAATGATTATATTCTGCCTCATCCCAAAACCACAAATAAATTTTGATATCTGTATATTAGAATTAACTACATGTGGCTCAATCCTTTGTACATACTTCACTAGAATGCACATAGTGAATATGCACACATCTTCTGCTAATTTCGTTGGTTCAGATTCAAATATTTATAGTGACAGACATAAAACCAGTTCTGTAACATTCACCTGAATTCATAATTTGTTGTTTGTCATCTATATCAATGATCTGTATGATAATATGGTTAACTAGGTCAGAAAATGACACAAAGATTAGTGGCGTTTTGGACAGTGGGAAAGGCAATCATGGCTTGCAGAGGGATCTGCATCAGCTTGAAAAATGGGCTGAAAAATTGCAGATGGAATTTAATGCAGACAAGTGAAAGATTTTGCACTTCTGTAGGACCAACCAAGGTAGGTCTTACACAGTGAACAGTAGGGCACTGAGGTGTGTAGGAAAACAAAGGGATCTAGGAATACAGATCCATTATTCCTTGTAAGTGGTGTCACAGGTAAATAGGATCGTAAAGGATGCATTTGGTACATTGGCCTTCATAAATCAATGTATTGAATAAAGAAGATGAGATGTTGAAGTTGTACAAGACATTGGTGATGCCTCATTTGGAGCATTGTATACAATTTTAGTCAACTGCCTACAAAAATGATGTAAACAATGTTAAAAGAGTGCAGAGAAAATTTACATGGATTATGCCAGTTCTGGAGAACCTGAGTTATAAGGATAAATTGATTAGGTTAGGACTGTATTCTTTAGAACATAGAAAATTAAGAGGAAATTTGATAAGGGTACACAAAATTATGAGGGGTATAGGTAAGACAAGTGCAAACAGGCTTTTTCCACTGAGGTTGGGTGGGACTACAACCAGAGGTCATGAGTGAAGGGTGAAAGGTGAGAAGTTTAAAGGGAACATGAGAGGAAACTTCTTAATTAAGAGGGTTCTGAGAATGTAGAATGAGCTGCCAGTACAAGTGGAGCAAGTGTGCTTATTTTCAATGCTTAAAAGAAGTTTGGATAAGTACATGGATAGTATGGAAGAAGGTAGTTTAAATGGTTTCAGCATGGACTAGATGGGCCGATGGGCATGTCTCTGGGCTGCATTTCTCTATGATTCTATAATACAGCAGAGCAAAAATAGATTATAACTTTATGAATAGATTAGATACTGAATTACACCACCAAATGTGATTCTTCTTCCAAATTAAACTTGCATTGCACCTGAAGTGCATTTGCTTCCAAGTTCAGAGATAGCACTGGCTTAACAACCTTGATCCAGGCATTTTGAATTACACTATAACATGTCACAACTTTTCATTGTCATAGATAGTAATCCAACAAAGATACCCCGTATACAGGAGCCCTGTGAAAGTAGCATATTGCCTCACATACTAATCCCCACCATTCCATCAAGCACTTCATGCCCCACCTATGGCACAGTCTGTAAGTGGACTCATCAGTCAGATCAGAACTCAAATTGAAATCATCCTCATTCCTGAGGGACCGCTAAGATAGCAAGTGCTTAAGAAATACCTGCTGCTGTAATTCCAACTAGTAGTACTGCATTCACTCTTAATTCCTGAGGTTGCTGAAATCCTGAAATAAACTCCTTAATTGGAGCAGTCCAACTGAATTGTAAGAAAAATTATATTTTATTTTAGAAGCAGAAACTAAACTTGAATCAATGTTAGTGGACAATTATTATTAGCTGTATTTCTAAACAATTCTTTTGGAAAAGATTCCAATTAAATTTAATTCTCAAACCCATCATACTCCAGAAACTCAAAATTGTTTCTTTTTGTAGGCAGCCACTAGTAAACTGAGAGATTACCATACATGGAAGGTTATTTACTCAAATTAGGAGATACTGCATGTGAGACTTCTCTAAGTTATTTGTTTTAATAAATGGCATAGCACCAAGTGTAAACAATTTTCCAATGGTTTTCACTTTTTCCACCTGAACTTAAGAACAAATCTCAAATAACTAGATAAGTGTGGCAATGATTAACAAACTTAATGTAGCTTTAAGACTTTTTGCACCATATTTAAAATATGCACAACTGTTCTGAAAATGTGTTGCACAGTTGTGTAGTAATACTACTCAATGTAGAGAACACAAAAGAAATATTTATATCAGAACACTACCGTAGTGTAATATTTCAATAATATGAGAAATATTGTAAATTTATTGTTTGATTAAGCATTCTTTGTTTATTCATTATGAGTTAAATGTAAGAAGTATGTAGATGGCAATCGTCATTATGCCACAATGTTATATGTGAGCGCCTCACTAAATTAAAACAAAGTAGACAAAACATATTCCAGTTCTTGTTTTTTTTCCCAATAGTTTCTGGAGTTACAAAACATAACAGTGGTGGTGAGATGGTTTTAAAAAGGACCCAAGACAACCACCCATCTGTTGTAACGCAGCAAGTTTTCCTTTCCTTGGAAGGGGAGAGGGCCATTAGTGTTAAAACAAAGGCAGAAAACAGACAAAATTCACGGGTTCATAAACAGTGAGTACCAGGTGACAACAATAATAATAAAAATGCAGAAATAGCATGCTACATGTGTTGCATTGTATTTCAAACAACTAGAAAGTGTATACTGAATGAATTGAGCAGTACTTTAGACATAGACATACTTTATTGATCCTGAGGGAAATTGAGTTTCGTTACAGCTGCACCAACCACGAATAGAGCATAAATATAGCAATCCAAAAACCACAAACAATCAAACAACAATATGCAAACTATGCCAGATGGAAATAAGTCCAGGACCAGCCTATTGGCTCAGGGTGTCTGACCCTCCAGGGGAGGAGCTGCAAAGTTCGATGGCCACAGGCAGACACAACCTCCCATTACGCCCAGTGTTGTATCTCGGTGGAATATGGCCGGAGTCCAACAGCAAAAAGTTCAATATCCAGTCTACAAACACGTTCCTTGATTGTAATATGACCAGGATTGCACCATCCGTTGTTAAGCAGAACAGCAAGCCCCCAGCTTCTTTACGCTTACCGCTCTCAGTGCACTTCCGGTCAGCCCGAATGGTCTGGAAGCCCTCCATGGAAAAGTTTTGGTCGGGTATATCCACGTGCAGTCCAAGTGGAGAACTCCTCTTCTCCATAAGTCTCTGTTGTCTCGACCCGGTCCTCTTTCCTCACCTTTTTGATCCCCCTCTGCATCTTCTGTGTGTTTTCCTCCAGATTTCAGCCGGGGTGTCCGCCGCTCTGTTCGTTAAACCGGCTGGCATAAGCGCAATCAGCTGGTCCCTTGAATAAACAATGTGACCATACTGCTGCCCCGCTAATGAGACGTGTCTGAAGGTAACTATTTCCAGCACTAAAAACCCAAATAAAACTCTTTCCACCAGCATGTTAGGGAGGGTGCAGCTTCAACGTGTTACCGTGAAAAAAAATACAACAAATAACGTAAGTTTAAAAAGTAAGAAGAAAAAGTAAGAAAACTAGTCGGAACGGCTGTAACAGGCTGCATACACGACTGGCGCATGCACACTGCAACAAATGGAAAAGCTGATAAGAAATTAATGCCAGTTTTGCTCAGTGAAATAGTTGGAAAAGCATACAATTTGCTTAGAAGTTTAAAAGCTCCAAATAGACCTAACGAAATAAGCTTTGCTGATATCATGAACGTAATGCAGGAACATTTAGAACCAAATCCATTGTTGATTGCAGAGTGTTTTAGGTTTCAGAAGTGGGATCAGAAGGAAGGGAATCAATTTCAACTTACATGGCTGAATTGAAGAAATTGCCCAAGCATTGTCAGTTTAGTGATGGGCTTAATGATGCACTGAGAGATCTTTTACATTGTGGAATCTTACAAGACAGCTTTCAAAAATGGCTCTAAATGAAGCACCTCACATTCAAAAGAGCAGTTGAAATCACTGTATCAATGGAAACAGCAGGTAGAGACACAATTAAGTTACAGACAGGAATGAAAGTAAGCATGAGCAAAATTGCAACAATGAAAACAGAAACCTGCATGACAGAACAAATTATGTTACCATTGTTGCAGTGGTTCACATACATCAGTCCAATGCAGGTTTAAAGGTGAAACTTGCAGAAAATGCAACAAAGTAGGACACATACAAAAAGCAAGTTGAGCAGACAAAAATAAATGGACTGTAAAGGGAAGAGATAAAGTTAAAAAGTCAATTTGCAGCTTCAACAAGAGCTCTAATCAGCACCCTGTTGATGAAAAATCTGATGATGTAGAATGTGATGGACTGAGTAGCCTTGAGATTTACAGTGTGAAAACTAACAAGAGACAAGCAATACAGCTTAAACCATAAGTGAATAGAAAATTAATTAAAATGGAACCCTGGCTTGACTGTTTCAGTTATTCCGCAAAATGAGTTTGATTGGCATTTCAAAGATACTGAAGCCTGCAGGTATCCAACTATCCAACCAGGTATCCATCTATCCTAGTAGGGTAGAGTAGAGCTACTAGGATTTGATGTTTCAATCTCTATGGTAAGTTGGCACTCTCGATGTTGGCAGTGGGCTTGGAGTGGTGACAAGGAGGGAGGGTAGGTACGTCATTGGGGTCATCAAGTGGGCACCTTCCTTTTTTGACATTTCGTTGATAAGCCCATGACGTCTCCAGAGGGCTCAATGGTGCTACCTGGCGTCCCAGATACACCCCCCTCAGTTCCCTACCCTCCTGTATTCATCTTGCAGCCCAGTTGTTGTCTTTCCTTTTAATCCAAATCCAATTGTTGCTTTCTTCTGCTGCATTTGGCAAGGACTTGATTGCTTATTGGAGGGAATGACCCCCTCACCCGCATCTTTTTCAATAGACTGGTCATAGATGTAGCAACGAAGCCCCAGTACCCCACTTCTACAGGGAAAATCTTGGTCTTCCAGCCATTCTGGGCAGCTTCAATTGCCAGTTCAGAGTACTTGGTCTTTTTCCTCTCATAAGCTTCTTCGACATCATCTTCCCATGGTACTGTAAATTCCACAACAACTTATACTGGAGATAAGTGGGAATGTCATTTGTAATAATGAAATACAACAACCAACAAACCACATTGGCCTCACAGATGGTAAAAACAGAAGGGCCAGCGTTGTACAACCATGATTGGCTGAGATAAGTACAACTTCACTGGAGATCCACCCACCACTTGCAGCAGCATCCCCTGCAATAGAGCCATATGAAAGCAAATTTAAAAAGGCGCTGTGTGATGTCACAGCAGTGGTCAAGGAGGAAACTGAAAAATGCAAACATATCAAGGGAAAAATAGTGTCAAATGAAAATGCCACAATTTTGACAAAGCCCACCCAGTTCCTTAAACATTTGTGATAAAGTAGCCAGTCTGCGAGATCGCATGGACATTGAAGGAATTCTTTCTAAGGTTCAGTGAAGACCATGAGCAATATCAGTGATCTTTAAACCAAGCATCACTTACTGTGGTCATACCACTGATGTACAAGGATTACACAAATGTGCTGATAAATTTCAAGCAGTGGTGGATGTGTCACAGTTGTATCCTTTTCAGGATTTGTCAATTACTATAACAGGCTCCTACCAAACCTGGCTACTGTGCTCCTCCCCTTGAACTCATTATTACAGATTGGGAAGAAATGGCAATGGACAAAGCATGTGTGAGATGGCTTTTCAAAAGTCAAAGGAGATGGTAACTTCATACACTACTGACACATTATGATCCATATCACCAGTGATGCTTGTCTGTGACAGCTCGCCTTATGGTATAGATGCAGTCATGTCACGTGTTAGAGTGATGGAAGTGAAACTCCCACAGCCTTTGTCTCACGCTCCCTTAATGCTGCACATAAAAATTAAGCACAGATTGACAGAGAAGCCTTGAGTCTGGTTTAGGGAGGACACAAGAGGCACAGGTTTAAGGTGCTGGGGAGCAGGTACAGAGGAGATGTCAAGGGTAAGTTTTTTAACTCAGAGAGTGGTGAGTGCGTGGAATGGGCTGCCGGCAACCGTGGTGGAGGCAGATACGATAGGGTCTTTTGGATAGGTACAGGGAGCTTAGAAAAATGGCGGGCTATAGGTAAGCCTAGTAATTTCTAAGGTAGGGACATATTCAGCACAACTTTGTGGGCCAAAGGGCCTGTATTGTGCTGTCGGTTTCTATGTTTCTAAAACATTTCTAACAGCACCTGTATGGGAGGGAGTTTACCCTCATTACTGATCATCAACCACTGGTGTCCATTTTCAATCCACAGGAGTTCCACTAACAGCAGCAACATGATTGCAGAGATGGGCTCTTTTCCTTGGAGGACACAATTACAAGATCAAATTGAAGAGGACAACTTATCATGGGAATGCTGATGAATTGTCTCATTTACCCTTGGAAGAGAAAATACGTGAAAAATTTACAAAAGAGGACACGCTTCTTGAACTATTCTTCTCAATGCACATTGAAAGTCTCCATATTACGGCAGAGAAGATCCAAAGGGAAACCAGAAAATATCACACACTGTGTGATGTCTACATAGCAACCCAAAATGGCTGAAATGCACAGCAGAAATTCCAGTTCCCACAATTTCACCATTGCTGGGATGAACTTGCTCTTGACAAGGGTTGGCTTATGTGGAGATTGAGAGTTATTGTACCATTCAAGCTGAGAGCTGAAATGTTGAAGGAGCTACATGCTGGTCATCTAGGCGTGGTAAAAATTAAAGCATTGGCCTAAGGCTTTGTCTGGTAGCCTGGGATAGATCAGCAGATTGAGCTGCTTTCCTGGCATTGTTTGGGATGCCAACATGTCAAGAAGATACCAAGAGCAGTACCTCTCCATTCCTGGGATGGTGTGCATTACCTTGCCAGAGGATTCATGTGGATTTTGCAGGACTATTCATGGACACAAATTTCTTGGTAGCTGTGGATGCACCTACAGAGAGGGCAGACATGTTCCCAATAGCCTCCACTGCAGCCTCACACACTGCTGATGTGTTGGGAAACTTCTTCTCAAGGACTGATGTTCCAGGATACTGAGTCAGTGACAATTAACCACAGTTTATTGCAGAACACTTTCAGTTATTTCTGAAAATGAATGGAATAAAACACATTACATCTGCTTTGTACCACCTTGGCTTGGTGGAAAGGTTTGTCCACAGTCTAAAGAATGCACTGTGAGCAAAATCAGCAGAACACACTACACTGACACTGAATCAGAAGGTCACAAATTTCCTCACAATGCAGTACACATATTGAATTGGAGCTTATAGCTAAGCAGGGAGGACTGTGATCAGAATCAGGTTTATTATCACCGGCATGTGACATGAAATTTGTTAACTTAGCAGCAGCAGTTCAGTGCAATACATAACATAGCAGAGAGAGAGAGAGACAAAGAAATAAATAAATAAAATAAAACATAATAATAAATAAACAAGTAAATCAATTACGTATATTGAATAGATTATTTTAAAACGTGCAAAAACAGAAATACTGTATATTAAAAAAAGTGAGGTAGTGTCCAAAGCTTCAAAGTCCATTTAGGAATCGGATGGCAGAGGAGAAGAAGCTGTTCCTGAATCACTGAGTGTGTATTTAATATTTCAATAATATTTGAGTAATATTGTAAGTATGTTGTTTGATTAAGAGCATACAAAGTCCTCACGAACAGCGGCAAGAATCGAACCCTGATCTTGCAGCTGGTGCTGCAAAGCATTGCATTAATGCGATAGTTTGAACAGCCTATAAAACCTTTATTAGTGGTCTCAGTTTTTAGTCCTGCATTCACATGGAAATACTGTGATCATCTGGTACTGTTCCCCATGCACGCATTAGCTGCCAAATACACTTCTCGTCTCCTGGCTGTCTCTCTGCCTTGATGTGATGAGAAGCTAATCCAAAAAACAAAGTGTTCCTGGGTCCTTTTGCCTGCCACAGCATAATAATGTATAAATGAAATATTCAGTCCTTGGCATATGAAGTATACTCCAAGGCACAAATTACATTAGTCACAAAATGGCACTAAAGTCAGAACGCAGCAATAAACCCATTTGAGCAGGGATAATACATTAACTGTAGAAATACTGGAAATAATTTCATGTACAGTATGGTAATCTCCCAGTTTGCTGGTGGCTGTCACTGACTAGTCCAGAAAATGGTTTTCCTTCCTCTTTGCCTAGTCATAGTCATAGTCATACTTTATTGATCCCAAGGGAAATTGATTTTCGTTAGTTACCCCAACCAAGAATAGAGTATAAATATACCAATATAAAACCATAAATAATTAAACAGTAATATGTAAATGCCAGGAAATAAGTCCAGGACCAGCCTATTGGCTCAGGGTGTCTGATCCTCCAAGGGAGGAGTTGTAAAGTTTGATGGCCACAGACAGGAATGACTTCCTATGATGCTCTGTGTTGCATCTCGGTGGAATGAGTCTCTGGCTGAATGTACTCCTGTGCCCAACCAGTACATTATGTAGTGGATGGGAGACATTGTCCAAGATGGCATGCAACTTAGACAGCATCCTCTTTTCAGACACCACCGTCAGAGACAAAAATAGTTTTAGTGAACCTGTTGCTCTTAGTTTGATAAATCAGGATATCAAATTTTATCTCATATATCAAATTTAATACTGAGTTTTGACCTTGCACATATACATTTCTAAATTGGCCTAAAGATCCTGAGTGAACATGACCACCACTGTGAATATCTGGAGTTCTTGGCAAGACCATCATGGAAGTACAAAGAGGAGGATGGTAACTTGCTGCAAGAAAAATTGAGAGTTGAAGACTATACGGAACTGACTCAGAAGAGGTGTTTTGGCCAGGAGTAGATTAGCCATTGAAATGGAAGGACAGGTTTGAGGACCCAGGTAGCCTTTCTTGCTCTTACTCTTTTGTGTGCTCCTCGCCAAACCATTGAAGAAATGTGAAACTTACAGAAGATGGGATTGAGAAAGTATAAATAAGTGCAATCTCACAGTAAGCACAGAAAAAAAGTTATTAGAAATGAAGTGAGAAATAAAAATCATCCTTTACTTCTTAAAACTACATCAAACCTGAAGAGCTAAGGCATCACACGTACTCATTTTCATTGCCAGGTAGGTGATAATTACCACCAGAAACCCATGCACGCTGTTTAAAGGGCATGGACTGAAATAGACGCCAGCCGGATGCAGTCGAGAATGACCACTGAACACAAACTCACGCCCTGCAGTCTTGCCTCCCGTGGCTCCGGGCCTAAACCCTACAGCTCATCCTCAGGAAATATTGAAAGCCTAACTCAAAACCTCCAGTAAAATAAAAAAAATTAATCTTTTTCCTCATCTCTGAATAGTGTGTGTGTGTGCGTGTGTGTGTGGCGCGCAGGATCAGTGACGTACAAGTGCATCAACTTGACTCCATTCAGCCCATTTCACCAATGAACCAGAAAGGGAGGTTATTTTTCTTGAAACTAACTAAAAAGTAGTGTAGTTGGAACCCTAGTTGGATTTCTGTATTGTGCACCTTGCTTACCTAAACTTACACCAGTGTTCATAAATAAACAACAGTGAATGTGTTCACTATTAATAGACATTTCTGTTTAAGTAAATATATACGTGCAAGGCACCTGGCCTTATGGAAAAAAAATCAAGGGAATTTTTGAGCACCCCAACAAGTGGTTTCATAGCAATACATTGCCAATGCTATTGGTGTGCCTCTTTCTCCATGGAAATCACATACCCTTTCAATACATCTGTTCTGCTCCTATCAGCATTCTCTCCTCATCCACAGCTATTGATTTGATGTAAGTGACATGAAGGGAAATAATATGAAGCTACTATTGAATGTTTCCATTAATATGCAATTTCCTGAATTTTGATCCATACTTTTCATACTAAAGTATTGGCTGGTAATTAACCATAATAACAGGCTACAATATTGTGTCAAATGGCTTGTAAAATAAATGCCCACAATGAACTATCAATTACAGAAGTCAAGAGCCTTTGTTTCCTGTATAATCAAATTTGCTCTCATACACTTTCATAGCCAAACGTTATGAAGCTGTAGAAAGGTGCTATTTTGGACAAGTGCAATTCTTAAACAGGAACAACACTGCATTGGAGGATTCTGCAGAGCAACTGCACTTAGTCTTCGAAGGTGCTTGTCACTTTAATTCTCCATCCCACTCCCATTTTTATCTAATTTTTCATCACCCATTTTCAAATTAATCTTGCAGAATAGCACCTCATCTTTCATCTGACCATGTGCAACTTTCTGGAATCAATATCAAATTAATCTGCTTCTCAGCTTGTATCACTGAAACTGCCTGATCTGCTCGGCATTTCCTGCAGCATTGGTCTGCATTTCTTTGCAGCTTAAAACAAACTTGCTTTTGGTTTAAATAAACTGGTCTTCAATGCGAAACATTACCTCTGACTCACTTTCTAGGTGTGCTTCTTGACCTTGAGAGTTTCCAGAATTTTTTGTGTTTATTTTAGATTTCCAGCATCTGCAGTTTTCACTTTCATGTAAAAGCACAGTTTGTCTATGATCCTTAGTTATGAAATAGAAAATTATGTAATTATTTTACCATGATGGGTTAATAATGAATATTTAAACTGTCATGATTTCCCCGATAATAGTTCATTACTACTTAGGTAGAGAATTTGTGATAAAAAACTTAGAAATAACTAATTCCAAATGCATATTATTAATTATTTTACTGCCAGGGTTGGTGAAGTAAATATTGCTTACAGGAAATTGGTCTATTCTGGGCAAGAATTGCACTTTTTGACACAGCAATTCCTAAGAATATGCTGGAACCCCACTCTCAACATAACTTGGCCTTCTGCAATTGTTTTGACGTTTTCCACTTCACACAATAACTATTCTAAGGACAAGTATTGACATTCTAAATGACACCACTTGAATTGCACTTCTCACTAGAACCTTGGAACAATCTGTGGTTGAAGACTTATTTATTAGCCAGACAAGGTTATAACTACTCAAACCCATTATTTATTTTCTTGATTTATTTCATCTTCCTCAAATGGCAGACTCTTAATCAAAACCCAAGGCATCTCAATTGACAACATCTATATTTGAATAGACAAAAATAATGACAACATTTTGACCACACTGGTAGGTGTACAATTCAAATAATTTCTTTCAAAGGAATACAATTACATTATTTATACCAAGTTTTTCAGTCTTTGGTAATAATTGCTTGATAATAATACTTCTTAGACGTTGTCAATAAATGAAGAACAGGTATATTAGAGAGATCACAAGTGCAAAATTCTGTGGGTAGTGAAAAATTTGAAATAGAAACCGAAAATGGCATAGTTGATAGATAAAGCAGCCTTTCTGCAGAGAGAAACGCCAATAACATGTCAGTAAACAGGATAAAAATTTGAGAAGTAAACTGATTTTAAATTGAAGATAAAAAGAGAGCGAGGAAAAGAATAAGAAACGTATGTGATGTGGTAAAAGCAAAAGCAGTGAAGTGACAGTGCAAAATGGAAAAAGGTGTCATAAGAAAAGTGAGTGATGTCTGAAGGAAGAGTAGGTAGGGGGAAACAATAATTATTTTAAATTAGCATAAGAAAACAAAAGGTGAATTCCAGATATCTGAATCAAACATTGATTATTTGCTTATTTCCAGAAAGCAGAAGAGATGCTGCTTTTTAACCTTGCCCAAGAAGAACGTGATAACCTGCATCAATAGCTAAGATCCAGTAGCACTTATATCCACTGTGATGAAGTGCTTTGAGAGGTTGGTGATGAAACACAGCAATTACTGCCTGAGGAGCAACTTGGATCCACCATCACAACAGGTCAACAGCAGGTGCCACTTCGATGGCTCTTCAGTCAACCTTGGAACATCTGGACAGTGAAGATGCTCTTCATTGACTACAACTTGGCACACAATGCCTTCATCCTTCAAAACTAATCGATAAGCTCCAAAACCAAGGTCCCACTACCTCCTTGTGCAACTGAAGAGCTGATTATTGTCTACAGGAGGAAGAAGGTGGGAGGCCCATAAGCCAGTCCTCATTAGGTGATCAGAGGTAGAGAGTGTAAGTAGCTTTAGATTCCTTGAGGTTATCATCACTTCATTTGTTCACAACCAAGGACTCTTCATCTCATGGTCTGAATACTTATTGATTATTTATTTATTATTATTTTGTTTGTTTTTTATTTTTGATTTTGCACAGTTTGTTGTCATTTGCACATTGGCTGTTTGTATCATGTGTGTGGTTTTTCATTAATTCTGCTGTATTTTTGTATTTACTGTGAATGCCTGCAAATAAATGAATCTCAGTGTATAATATGGCAACATATATGTACCTTGATAATAAATTTACTTTGAATTTAAACTTAATTTGACTTTCATTGAAAGAGTCTTTTAGGCAGTGGATTCAGCAGTGTGTAAGGTGGGATGGCGAATTCAAGAGACAGGCAGCTGAAAGGTCAGATTTGCAGGCTGAATGGAGGCATTCAAGATCCAAGGATAGGACAGAATTTTTTACTGCAGCAGCAAGTTGGAGATTAGCATGCTTAAAACAAAGAAAAGATGGGGGGAGTGGTCTGCAGAACAGTAGGATACTGAACTCCTTGCACTTTGGAAACATAACGAATTTGAAGCATTAACTCTGACCTGTCTTCACAAGTCTTTCTGAACCTACTGAATGTTCCCAGGTTATTTCAGATTTCTGCCATAATTTTTTTTCCTCTGCTTTTATATCCATGTCCTGATTCTAGTAGCCATATTCTGGCAGCCATGCTTTCCGATGCTTGGCTCTGGCACTCCTTTCCTGAGGCTCTCCATGCTGCTTCTCCCTCTCCTTCTTTGAGAAACCCCTTGGTGCCCTTGGTTACATTGCTGAATATCTCCTCCATGACTCTGTGTTAAATTTGATTTGATAACATTAATGAGAAGTGCCTCATGATATTTTTTAAGGTCAAAAAAGGCACATTAATACAGCTTGTTCTTGTTGATCTGCTTAGTGCTTTCAGCAGTTTGTTTTCACTTTAAGCGCAGCAGATCAATTGGCACTGCAGACCTGTGACATTTCCATTTTCTTCACAGAAGTGATTGCACTGAAAGTTTTCAATAATAAGAACAGACAAATCGTGAAGGTCTGTCTGCCCCACTGACAGCTGCACACATCCACAAATCATTACATAAAGGTAAATTCATGGTCTGAATCCACACAAAAAAAGCTAAAACATCCATTATTTTATTTATTTAAGTGGTATTTGTGACAGAAATAAGTACAAGTGATCATGATGGCACTGTCTGGAGCAGAATGAGTAACAGCCTCTATTTTCTCAAAGAAATCACCCAGAGTTCAAATGTGGTGACTTGGTAGATCATAACAGCAGTAAGACCATGTCACAAAAAAGAAATCACAAACATTTTATCAGCATTAAAAACTTTAAAATCACTAAAGAAACAGAACTGGAAATCATATTTACAAAGATCATAAGTGAACTTAAATGGAATCATTACAAAAACTTGAGGATACTCACAAATATTGATGGTGGCCATGAAGGAATTAAAGTATGGAAGAAAACATCAATGAGTCAAGGACAAAGGAAACGGACAGACCAAAAGACTTCATTCTTGCCATGCAGTTGAAGGAATGGAGATCAGAACTTTGTGAACTGGCTCTGAAACTTCCATTTTGTGAACTGTTTTGTGACTGGTCTTGCTCAGGAATAGCTGTACCAAAGCACTTAAAAGTAGACATAATGCTCCTAATAATCTTCTGAACTAGATATACTTTCCAAATAAGAAATTATTTGTGAGATTTTCTATGCAAGATAGAACTGTGGGTTTATGAATAGGAGTCTGTGTTTGACCTGAGTAACCCGAGCCTAGCAATAGGATGGTCTGCTCTGATTCAGAACAGAGACATCAATTGAGAAGAGCAATAAAATGATATTGCCTTGAACAGAGCCAATGCAAAGCTGTCACACATTAGCCAGATAGGCCAGAACCAACCAGATCAAAACACAACATTTGAACTGAATAAGAAGAGAATAAGAATGATGTTTTGAATGTAAAGTGAGCAAGACCTCTAGAGACTAACTGTTGTAAGGAAGACCCCCATCCCAGGGGCTGGGAGGAGTAGGATAAATCATTTGGCGAACAAGAGTTCCCCTATTTCAGTATTATAAATTGGAAAAGTGGTATGAGTAAGTACTGGTACAGAAGAACAATAGAATTAATGTTTTTAAGTTATTGGCCTGACTCTAACATAGTTTACTTGACACTTGTGTGGAGACAAAGTGCAAGCTTTGATTAATTAAGAACTGCATAGTGAACAGGCTAACCTAGATCTGTTGATGATAGGTCAACGTTGGAAATGGCCAGATGGCACCTAGAATACAACTGAAGCTAAACCTTTATCAACTATCGCTCTTATCATCTTTTATTGCAGCAAAATATGGACAATAAAATTAGATAAGAAAAATATTCTCAGTTTTGTACTACCCAGTTTCAAGAATGGAGTTGGATATAACCATTCTTCAGTAATTCACCAACCATAAAGGCACAATACACTTATATTCTGAGATTATGAGGCAAACTGCGGGAATGATTCCAGGTAAATTTGGCTATAACCAGCATGGGAGCAGAGAACAAGAGCTGCTTATACATCCTATCTATATGGTCTCTAGTCCAGAATGCCATAGTTACCTGCCGCATTTGTATCATCAACCTTATTCCCATCTGCACAAGGTCAAAAAATTCCTTCATCACTACATCCTCAGTATCCTTACTCATCCAATCAAAATTTAATCCCCTGACCTCTGACTAGATACAAGCTACTAAAATGGTATGACTATCTCCTGGACAGAAAGCAAAGAGTGGGAATAAATGGGACCTGTTCAGAATGGCAGGCAGTGACTAGTGGGGTACCGCAAGGCTCAGTGCTGGGACCCCAGTTGTTTACAATATATATTAATGACTTAGATGAGGGAATTAAGTGCAGCATCTCCAGGTTTGCGGATGACACAAAGCTGGGCGGCAGTGTTAGCTGTGAGGAAGCTGCTAAGAGGATGCAGGGTGACTTGGATAGGTTAGGTGCGTGGGCAAATTCATGGCAGATGCAATTTAAAATGGATACATGTGAGGTATCCACTTTGGTGGCAAAAACAGGAAAACAGATTATTATCTGAATGGTGGCCGATTAGGAAAAGGGGAGGTTCAACGAGACCTGGGTGTCATTATACACTAGCCATTGAAAGTGGGCATGCAAGTACAGCAGGCGGTGAAAAAGGCGAATGGTATGCTGGCATTCATAGCAAGAGGATTCGAGTACAGGAGCAGGGAGGTACTATAGCAGTTGTACAAGGCCTTGGTGAGACCACACCTAGAGTATTGTGTGCAGTTTTGGTCCCCTAATCTGAGGAAAGACATTCTGGCCATAGAGGGTTCACCAGACTGATTCCTGGGATGGCAGGACTTTCATATGATGGAAGACTGGATCGACTAGGCTTATACTCGCTGGAATTTAGAAGACTGAGGAGGGATCTTATTGAAACATATAAAATCCTAAAGGGATTGGACAGGCTAGATGCAGGAAGATTGTTCCCGATATTGGGGAAGTCCAGAATGAGGGGTCACAGTTTAAGGATAAAGGGGAAGCCTTTTAGGACCGAGATGAGGAAAAACTTCTTCACACAGAAAGCGGTGAATCTGTGGAATTCTCTGCCACAGGAAACAGTTGAGGTCAGTTCATTGGCTATATTTAAGAGGGAGTTAGATATGGCCCTTGTGGCTACGGGGATCAGGGGGTATGGAGGGAAGGCTGGGGCGGGGTTCTGAGTTGGATGATCAGCCATGATCATACTGAATGGCGGTGCAGGCTCGAAGGGCCGAATGGCCTACTCCTGCACCTATTTTCTATGTTTCTACGTTTCTATTAGGTTTGCCAAGAACCTTCCTTGGTGCTGCACTCAAGTTCACACTCAAGTTAGCTACTCTGAGCTGATGTTACTCAAAACACACACACATTTACTGTAGGTGAGACTGCTTGGAATCTCACTGGTCTCCTAAAAATTCCATTTATCCTGCTTATGCTATTTTTTTCTGGGATTTTACCAGTTCTATTAGAATTATGACAGTAATTGGAGAGTAAAAAGCAGAAATTCAGCACCTTTCATTTTACCAATTGATGAATATCAAGCAGAGTTTCATAATATATTAGAGACTGTCGATTTTCTAACACAATATTATAATTTATGAAGAACATATTCACGCAGTCCACCCCCCCGACTCTAAGTTTAAATATAAATGGCTCTGATGTTCAATACACTGAAATTCCACTTAAATGAATATTAAGTTCAATTACATTTAAGTTCAATCAAATCAGATGGGGGAGATTTTAAATGAATTTCTTTAAATCTGCATTTATGTGGGAGATGGACAGAGAGTCTGCAGAAGTGAGGCAAAACAGCAGTGAGGTAATCAACCGTATATAGACTACACAGGAGAAGGTGCTTGCTGGCTTGAAGCAAATTGGGATGGATAAATTCCCAGGGCCTGACATAGTGTTCCCTCAGACTTTGTGGGAGACTAATGCAGGGGTCCTAGCAGAGATATTTAAATTGTACTTAGTCACGGGTGAGGTGCTGGAGGATTGGACAATAGCTAATGTTGTTCCCTTATTTAAGAAGGACTCTAAGAATATGCCAGGAAATTGTAACCCCCTGAGCCTGACATCAGTAATGGGAAAGTTATTGGAAGGTATTCTGAGGGACGGGATATGCAAGTATTTTGATAGACAGGGACTGATAACGGATAGTCAGCTTGGTTTTGTGCATGATTGGTCATCTATAGCCAATATTATAGAGTTTTTCAAGGAAGTTACCAGAAAAGTTGATGAAGGCAAAGAAGTGGATGTTGCCTACATGGACTTTAGCAAGGCTCCACATCCAAGGTTGGTCAGGAAGGTCAAGGCACTTGGCATTCATGATGTGGTAGCTAATTGGATTTAACATTAGCTCTGTGGGAGAAGCCTGAAAGTGGAAGTACATAGTTGCCTCTCTGCCTAGTAGTGTGCGACCTGGTGGCCTGTGACTAGTGGTGTGCAACCTGGTGGCCTGTGACTAGTAGTGTGCGACCTGGTGGCCTGTGAATTTTCCAAGGCCTGTCTTTTTACATTATTTGTAGACTTTTAAATCACGAACCATGATCAAAGCTAACTAAGTATAACATACCGCAATTTAGATGTTTTCCTCCTTGTGGCTTGTAATGACTGACCAACTGGAACATGTGTGCTCTGTTAAATTTGGATAAACTTTACGACTTTGTGTGAATGATAATCAATAAAAGTTTCTTTTATACCAACAGTAAATTTGTAAGTATTTTAAATACTTAGTGGGGTACTGCTGAAATATATTCACTGTGGGAGGTACACTAGGCAAATTCCATGGAGCGTGTTCTCAAATGCTACCAAGCAATTACAACATTTTAATAGGCTGTTGGATAAATATATGCCAGGGCACTGGGTAGGAGTGAAATGTTCACACAGTTATTTAGTCTGATCCTTTAGAGCAACACTCCCTCAGTATATCTCTCCATATCCAGCCGAGATTTATTTGCTCAGCTCTGCTGCACAATTCTTAAACCTGCAGCCTTCTCACTCAGACACACTTCTCTCCCAATTAGTAGAGCTCGCACCAGATCAGGGAAAGAAAATAAAACAAAATTAAGAAATCAATGCCTGACTAAACCTCTCTGCTTCAATAAATCAGAGACCAACAGTTTTATAACCCTGTTTACAAGCAAGTGAAAAAGGATAAATGAAAAAGACAACTAAACAGCAAGACATGAAAAATTGGTTGCAATTTTGGACAAAACACTATGTAAATATTTTTATTAAGTATTGAGATGTCCTTTGTAATGATATGGATATTTTGCAGAACTATCAGGTAGATTTTAAATGAACGGTTACATAAGTTTTTTTTATGGTTGGTAATTGGAAGTTGGCAAATTGGCCATGACAGCATCTATTTCTCATCCCAATGGCTCTCAAGAAGGCTTTCTACTTGTTTTCATTTTGTGCAGTAGAGAGAAATCATTATTAGATGTGGAGTTTCAAACAAAATGTTTGTCAAGTGTTGATTTTCCATGAGTTTTGTTGCAGTTGCACTCAACTATGCAAACAGAATAATTCGTCACCGCATGACATTTGGGTGATTGGGAAGTTAAATATTTTTGTTTTGAAGGAGATGTGGTGATTAAGCAATCCAAATACTTCTCTTAATAATGGAGTCAAGCTCAATTAGATTCAAAAATTGCAATTTATGGGACAATGACAGTAATCATGCCTCTGAATCAACCAAGAGCAAGTTTATTTGAGATATACGAGCTCACCAGCCATTTCAGAGTTGTTGACTTTTGAATACAATGAACCAAGGGCACAATTTCACTCTCAATGATGTATGACACGCTCCTGAAAAACAGTGAGGCAAGTTCCTTCCCTACAAAACTGATAATTAGCAAGTGGCAAATGTGTGGCAGTAACTTGTCAATTGCTAAAAATTTAAAGCATGAATGAAAACTTGTATTTATTATATTCTTATCTCGTCATTCTTATCTGAAAGTCCCTTCCAGTCACAGTTGTAGCAATCAGTTTGCACACAGAAATCTCTCACGAATAACAAATTAATAATAACCAGATAATCTATTGACTATTTCAACCACAAGATTAAATACACCAGGGTAACCCTTTCACTCCTCAGAACTGTAGTGTGCATGAATGCCTGGAAAACTGTATGTATAACACCTTTTGTGCTTGCTTTGTCCGCCAGAATATGAGGCACTTTCACAAACCCTTGCAGCCCCTGATGATCCAGTGACCTCAATCCCTGAGGCTGAGGTGAGAGCTGTTATGTTTTGTGACTTCAAAACACTACAACTAAAGGAAACAATGGAGCCAAGACATGCGAGTCTTAAGTTTAGCTTTGTCACTAAGCGAGGAGCGCACGTATCATGTGATAGCATTATGCAATTCACATATTTTTGTATATAACCTATAATGAATTATTTAAACAAATAAAGAATGCTTAATCAACATATTTACAATGTTACTGAAATATTAAATACAAAACAAGAGCATCCCTCAGAGAGGTGAATTCATGGAGAACACCTGGCCCAGACAATGTGTTTGGCTGAGTACTAAAGATCTGTGCTAATCAACTGGCTGGAATGTTTACAGACATCTTCAACCTCTCGTTTCAGCAGTCGGAGGTACAAACCTACTTGGACAAGTTTCAATCATGTCTAAAAAGAACATGCCTCAATAACTATCATCCAGTAGCACTTAATCCACTGTGACAAAGTGATTCAAGACCTTGGTCATGAAACTGATCAATTCCTACCCAAGGAATGGCCTGTGCCCCCTAACACAAGTCAACAGCAGATACCTTTTCATTAACCCTTCACTTAACTCTGGAACAACTGGAGAATGAAGATAAACATATCAGGATGCTCTTCATTGACTACAGCTCAGCATTCAACACTATCATCCCCTCAAAACTCATCACTAAGCTCTAAGACCTGGGCCTCAATATGTCCCCATAAAACTGGATCCTCACTTTCCTTTATAGCAGGCCCCAGTAAACACAGAGTGGCAACAACTTCTCCACAATTAGTACCAGCACAGGCGCACCACAAGGCTGTGTGCTTAGCCCCTGCTCTATTCACTTGATACTTGTGACTGTTAGGCTACATGTACCCTCAATGTCATATTAAGTTCACTGACAACAGCAGTTGTTGGCTGAACCAAAGTTGATGACTAATTAACATATAGGAGGGAGATTGAAAATCTGGCTGAGTGGTGCACAACTACTTCTCACTCAACAGTAGCATAACCAAAGAGCTGATGATCAACTGTAGGAGGAAGAAGCCAGGAGGTCCACAAACCAGTCCACATTAGGGGATTGGGGATGGAGAGCGTCAGTAGCTTTAAATTCCTTAGTGGTAAATCAAAAAATCTGTCCTGGGACCAGCAGGTACAAGTGCCATCACAAAGAAGGCATGACAGCAAATCTAATTTCTTAGAAGTTTGCATGTCTTAGCGGGTCATCAAAAGCTTATTACACACTTCTATAGGTACACAGCATCCTGACTGGTTGCCTTACAGCCTGGTGTGGGAGCACCATTATCCAGAAATGGAAAAGACTGCAGAAAGTGGTAGATACAGCACAATCCATCACAGGTAAATCGTTCCCCACCATTGAGCACGCTTACATGGAGCACTACCACAAGAACACAGCATCAGTCATCCAAGACTCCCACCATCCAATGCCATGCTCTCACCTCACTACTAACATCGAGCAGGAGGAGCAGAGGTGCCAAGTCACCCATGACCAGGCCCAGGAACAGTTATTACTATACAACCATTAGGCTCACCACAACTCTGAACTGATTCTACAACCTACAGACTCACTTATACCCTTAGTATTGTTTTTCATTTGCCCAATTTGGCTTCTTTTGCACATTGGCTGTGTCACACCATTGTATTTTGATGAGGGTCATGTGCCCTTATGAAGGTGCGGACTTTAAAATCAGACAGCAGGCCACAATAGCACATTTAGTGCAAAGGAGATTATGATGTGCCAAAGGTAAAAACTTTTAGGAAGAGTGCAAAAAATGACAAAAGAAAGTGCAGATATATACCATAAGAACTTTAGGACTATAGCTCCAAAATATCAGTCAGAAGTATACACCTTCCCTCCCTCCCCACTTACACCAAAATGAGCCTTTAAGTAAGGACCTCCTTCCTCTAGGAGAAAAAGATAATCCGTCCTTTGGAATGCAGGGGGGTAGATGGAGTTGTTATCAGGAGCCTGAGCAATTATACAAAAAGAAAAGGAATTCATATCCTTTCTTCACAATCACAAATGTCCACACATACGTTCATCTCAATAAGATCACAATGATGTTGCACAACCAAAATCCATCAGCAACATTTCCATTTTCCAGGAGCCATCCCCCAAAATGAACTCCTCCACTCCACTGAGCCAGCACAGAGCATGTGCCACCATAAACGGGCACCTTTTTTAAGACACCCCACCCATCATTTGGAGTCTCCTCCCTGAAACTGGATGCCACAACAAACAGGCCACACCATAGAATGCCACTGTCCTGGAGTGCGCAAGTACGAACAAAAGGATCTATGCTGTGGGTGTTAGGCAAGTGTGTGTACCCAGCAAGCATAATGTCAGCCCTGCCAGATAGGCAGAGATAGTGGAATGATGGGAGTACAAGTGGCGGGGGGTATGGGGGAGGAAGGAAGAAATTACTCGTGGCAAACCTGCTCTGACACAGGCTGTTTGACAGTCTTTGTTTATGTATAGCGTAGCCCCCTGGTAAGCCTCAGGCTCGCTCAGCTCGTTGTCGTCTAGTGGGAGCAGCCTTTGGCCCCGCCAAACTGGGTAATCAAGTTTGTTTGGATGCTGTGTGATGAACCCCACCCCGTCAAATAACAGACAATACACCATATGCAATTAAATGATTACACTTTATAGATCTTACTGGAACTATGTAATTAATAGAGATAAAATATAAAAGGAAAGTAAAAGGCACCAAACTTATCAGAGTTCAACCACTTCATGCACAACAGTTGGAGCTCAATGAACAGGGTCTTCTTTCCACCATTCGATCCCCTCTGACCCCCTCGACCCGCCGCCTGGGACCAACCACGGTGGTCGACCAGATGCTCCACACGAGTCTGTCTTTGTCTCCTCTCCTCGCCAAAGACCCTGGGCCTCGGACTCCCGCTCGGGGTCCATTCCGTCGGCCAGTTTACAGCATCGCGTCCACTCTCTCTGTCGCCATCGCGCCTTCTGCCCCAAAGCCCGCAAAAACAATAGCTTACAGACACACAAGAAAGAATAACATCTATCCCACTTGGTTAGCAAATGAATACAATTCTCTTATCAGTAATTATAACCCAAACAAGCTGCGAGAGGGAAGCACTTTCTCAGCAGTTAACATAACAAAGAAGCCATTTTTAATTTTCCTTAGCAGTAACATAAAAGAAGAAACCCCTTACAATAGTTCTTCGTAAATTTTATGGTATTTCTTTATTTTCCTGCAAGTGCAAACAGGCTTTTTCCACTGAGGTTATGTGAGACTAGAACTACAGGTTATAGGTTAAGGCTGAGAGGAGAAATTTTTAAGAGAAACCTGAGGGGGAGCTTCTTCACTCAGAGGGTGGTGTGAGTGTGGAACAAGTGGTTGGCAGAAGTGGTGGATGGGGTTTTGATTTCAACACTTAAGAGAAATTTAGATAAATTCATGGATGGGATGGGTATGGAGGACTATGGTCCCAGCATTGTTCAATGGTTCTAGGCAGAATAGCAGCTTGGCACAAACTAGATGGGCTGAAGGGTCTGGTTCTGTGCTGTATCACTCTATGACTAAATATCTCCGAGAAAATTAATCTCAGTCCAGTATATTGATAATAAATTTTACTTTGAACTATGTACATACATGTGGCAAGACAGCTGAATAAAGCAATTGCGTATGTTCTTGCAATCCGATGTGTCAACATATTTTCTCGTGTACTGGGGTTTGAGGAACCATATCTCCAGGCAGATACAAGTGAGTGACAAGAGCAGAGCATCAACAATATGCTCATCAAAGTAAGGCAACATCTCTTTCTCAGTCAAAAAGTGCAAGCAAAAAGATTGTGAGATGAGCCTGGAAACCTGTATGTCACTGTGAGTTAGGAGGGATGGTGACTGGATAAAAAATCCAGGAAAAATGGCAAAATAATGCCAAATAGTCCTTAACTAAAAACAGTGTAACTGTAAGAGTGAAAGCAGGACAAATGCTGTTGAGATTAAAATATCTGAAGTACAAATGATTGGCAGCTTGAGCAACACACACAAAATGCTGGAGAAACTCAACCAACACCGAAGGTCTCAGCCCAAAATGTAGCTTGTTTATTCATTTTCACAGATGCTGCCTGACCTGCTCTGGAGATCCAGCATCTGCAGAATCTCCCGTGTTTACAATTGGGTGCTTGAACATTACATTTCATAAAAAGAGTAGATGGAATTTTTTTATGTATGTAGAATACACGGTAGAAATTGACGATAACTGATGGTGGTACTAAGTGCCTGCAAAGAGAGACAGAGAGAATATTGAGGCATGCTATGCCATACAAAGTACCAAAGTGTGATGATGGTTTATTATTATAAACCATCACCAAGAGCTAAAGTATGTAGGTGAAATAGAAATGATTGTTGTCATAGATGCAATAGAAGCCACTTGTGTACATGCATGCCAAATTATAAAAGGAAAATGTTTTATATATCAGATGAATACATATAAGGCAAGTTATTGAATACAAGCCTTTTTAGTGGTGCAATTTATACCCAAAGAAAAATGTTTACACAGCAAGAAGCCACAGGGAGCAAGTCCAGAGTAAACAATGGAGTATTGGGCTTGGCCAGCATTTGCAGCACCAGAAACGGTGGGCAGTAGAATAGCTTCAAGTTAAAAAGTCGTAATCAATATCACAGCAGCACAATCCTCGGTTATTGGCAAAGATACATATCTAAGTCAATTCAGCTGAGTTCCACTGCAGAAGAGGATATGAACATAAAAATACTTCGATGAGCTCTAAAAGACTATTAATCCATCTGAAATGTTTGTTATTGAACTACCAATTATTGCGGCTGAGTAAAATTGATTGAACTATATTAATGACCAAAGAACATTAAAGCTAGGCTGAAAAATACAGTATAATCAGCATGGGTATTTCAAAAGTGCAGTTCTGTTATTCTATTGGCAAAGCAAAATAAAACACCAACAATCTAGCAAACACTGGATTCTTGTGATGCCAGATTAGCAAATTTTCCATGTTCACACCGATTGCTCCTGCTAATATATCAACACACTTCTAAATGTCGCTATGCTTTAAGAAGGGAGGGAGACAAAAGTAAAGGAAATTACAAGCCAGTTAGCCTGACTTGGGAAGATACTGGAGTTTATTATTAAGGATGAGGTTTCAGGGTTTGTTGAAGCACATGATAAATAGGCCACAGTCAGTATGGTTTCCTTAACGGGAATTTGTCTGATAAATCTGTTGAAATTCTTTAAGAAAACAACAGGCAGGATAGAAAACAGAGTCAGTGGATGCTGCATATTTGGATTTTCAGAAGGTCTTTAACAAGGTGCTGCACATTAAGCTGCTAAACTAGATAGGATCACATGGTATTAAAGGAAAGATACTACAATGAATTGAAGATTGGCTGAACGGCAAGAAGCAAAGTGTGAATAAAAGGGCCTATTCTGGTTGGCTGCCGGTGACTAGTGGTATTTCACAGAATTGGTGTTAGGACCACTTCTTTTCATGTTATAGATGTTGATGATTTGGAGACAGAATTGATGGCTTTGTGGCCATGTTTGCAGACCATATGAAGATAGGTGGAGCAACAGGGAGTGTTGAGGAAACAGGGTGTTTGCAAACAGACTTAGAGAAATTAGCAGAATGGGCAAAGAAGTGACAGATGGAATATAATGTTGGGAAGTGTATGATTACGTGCTTTGGTGAAATCAGGACCACAAGACATAGGAGCAGAATTAGTCCATTCGGCCTATTGTTTTCTCCACCACTCCATCGTGGCTAATTTTCCCAATCTCCCACCTTCTCCCTATAATCTTTGACACCCTGGTTTATCAAACGCCAATTAACCTCCACAACCATCAGCAGCAATGAATTCCATAGATTCACTATCCTCTGGCTAAAGAAATTCCTCCTCATCTCTGTTCTAAATCAACATTCCTATATTCTGAGGCTGTGCTCTCTGGTCCTAGACTCCCCCAGCATAGGAAGCATCCACTCTATCTAAGCTGTTCAAGATTCAATAGGTTTCAATAAGATTCTGCCTCATTCTTCTATAATGAGGGAAACTCCAGTGAGTACAGACCCAGTGCCATCAAATCCTTTCATTCCTGGAACCATTCTCATGATCCTCTAAAATTTTCGGTGTCCTAGCAGAGATACTTCAAACGTCCTTAGCCACAGGGTTGGAGCTAGAGGATTGGACAATAGCTAATGGTGTTTCCTTGTTCACGAGCTAAGAATAAGCCAGGAAATTATAGGCCAGTGACACTGACATCAGTCGTGGGAAAGTTATTAGGAGACTAGCTATATAAGTATTTGGATAGATGGGTACTGAGTAGGGATAGTCAACATGGTTTTGTTCAATGTCAAACCAATGTCACGGTATTTTACAATGAGGTAATCAGGAAAGTTGATGAAGGAAAAGGCAGTGGATGTTGTCTACATGGACTTTAACAAGATCTCTGACAAGGTCCCAGATGGGATAGTGGCCAAGAAGGTAGAGTTACATGGCATTCAGGACGATGTAGCAAATTAGATTAGACATTGGCTTCATGGAAGAAGGCAGAGAGTGGTAGTAGAAAGTTACCTCTCTGAGTGGGGACCTGTAACTGGTGGTGTGCTGCAGGGATCAATGCCGAGTTCATTACTGTTTGTGATCTATATCCACGATCTGTATGATAATGTGGTGAACAGCATCAGCAAATTTGCAGATGACACCATGATTGACAGCATAGTGAACAGTGAACAAGGCTATCAAATCTTGCAGTGGAGTTCAGTGCCGCTGGCAAAATTAGCAGTAAAATAGCAGATGGAATTTAATGCAGACAAATATGAGATGATGCATTTTGGGAGGACCAACCAGCGTAGGGTTACACATTGAGCAGTAATACACTGAGGAGTGCGTTAGAACAGAGGGATCTGGGAATATAGATTCATAATTGCTTGAAAGTGGCATTGCAAGTAGATAGGGTCATAAAGAAAGTTTTTTTTTTGCATATTGGCCTTCATTCAAAATTCAAAGTAAATTTATTATCAAAGAACATGTATGTCACCATATACAACCCCGAGATTCATCTTCTTGCAGGTGTACTCAGTAAATCCAAGAAGCATAATAGAATCTGTGAAAGAACACACCAGACAAACAACCAATGTGCAAAAGACAACAAATGATTCCAGTACAAAAGAAAAAGGAAATATTATTAACAAATAAATAAGCAGTAAATATCGAGAACATGAGATGAAGAGTCCTTGAAAGTGAGTTCACAGGTTGTGGGAACAGTTCAGTGATAGAACAAGTAAAGTTGGGTGAAGTTATCCAAGAGCCTGATGGCTGAGGGACAAGAACGGTTCCTGAGCCTGGTGGTGAGAGTTCTGAGGCTCCTGTACCTTCTTCCAGCTGGTAACAGTGAGAAGAGAACATGTCCTGTGTGTTGTGAGCCCCTGAGGATGGACACTGTCTTCCTGCAACAATGTTGGATGTAGATACGCTCAATGGTGGCAATGATGGGGAGGGCTTTACCCGTGATGGACTGGATCGTATCTACTAGGATTTTCCATTCAAGGGTATTGGCATATCCGTACTAGGCTACGATGCAGCAAGTCAATATACTCTCCGCTGCACATCTGTTGAAGTTTGTCAAAGTTAGCTGTCATGCCAAATCTTCACAAGCTCCAAAGGAAGTAGAGGCACTGCTGTACTTTCTTTGTAATTGCATTTACGTACTGGGCTGAGGACAGGTCCTCCGAAATAATAACATCCAGGAATTTAAAGTTGCTGGCCCCCGCACCTCTGATCCTCCAATGAGGACTGGCTCATGGACCTCTGGTTTCCTTCTCCTAAAGTCAATTAGCTCTTGGTCTTGCTGACATTGAGTAAAAGGTTGTTGTTATGGCACCACTCAGCAAGAGTTTCAATCGTTCTCCTACATGCTGATTCATCACCACCTTTGATTCAGCCTATAAAAGGTTCAGCATGGACTAGATGGGCCAAAGAGGCTGTCTCTGTGCTGTAGTGTTCTATGACTCTTTACCCTCCTCTGGATACCCTTCAGTGCCAGCACATCTTCTCTTAGATAAAGGGCTCAAAACTGCATTCTGACCAATGTGTTATAAAGCCTCAGCACTGCATCCTTGCTGGTATATTTTAGTCCTCTCAAAAAGAATGCTAACATTGCATTTGCCTTCCTTACCACCGACTCAACAAGTATTTAAACTTGGGAATCCTGCAAGAGGACTAGCAAGTCTCTTTGCACCTCTGATTTTTAAAAAAATTTTCTCCCCATTTATTTATTTCTTCTACCAAAGTACATGACCATACAATTCCTTGCACTGTATTTCATCTGAACTTTATTTCCCATACCCCCAATCTGTCTAAGTGCTTTTGTAGACCCCTCCCAACACACTTCCTCAACACTACCTGCCCCGATACCCAACTTTGTGTCATCCGCAAACATCAACTCCACCATCCAAATTATTAACATACAACATGGAAAGAAGCAGTCCCAATATCACACCCTGTGGAACACTACTGGTTACCAGCAGCCACCCAGAAAAAGGGTCCCCTTTATTCCCCTTCTTTGCTTCCTGACAGTCAGCAAATCCTCTATCCAAGCTAGTATCTTTTCTGTAACACCATGGGCTCCTATCACGTTAGGGAACTTCATGTGTGGCACCTTCTGAAAATCCAAGTAAACAGCATACATTGACTCTTCTTTGTCTATCTTGCCAGTTATTTCCTCAAAGAATTCCAAAAGATTTATCAGGCAAGATTCCCCCTTAAAGAAATCATACTGACTTTGGCCTATTTTATCCTTGCCTCCAACTACCCCGAAACCTCATCCTTAATAAATGGGCTCCAACATCTTCCTAACTACTGATGTCAGGCTAACTGGCCTATAATGTCTTTTCTTCTGCCTCCCTTCTTAGAGCATAGAGTAACATCTGCAATATTCCAGTCCTCCAGAACCATTCCAGAATCTAGAGATTTTTGAAAGAGCATTACTAATACCTCCACAATCTCTTCAGCTACCACTTTCAGAGCCTTGGAGTGCAGTCCATCTCATCTAGATGACTTATCTACATTCAGACCTTTCAGCTTGCCAAGTACCTTCTCCTTAGTAATAGCATCTACACTCATGTCTGCTCCTGAGACATAGATAAATAAAGGTATAAGTTATTTTCTAAATGGAGAGAAAGTTCAGAATCAGGGGTGCAAAGGGACTTGGGGATCCTTGAGTAGGATTCCCAAGAGGTTAACTTCCAAGATTAGTCGGTGGCAAGGAAGGCAAAAGCAAGTTAGCATTCATTTCAAGAGGACTAAAATAAAAACAAAGATATTATACAAAGGCTTTAAAGCCATTAGTCAGAATGCACTTGGGGTATTGTGACCCACTTTAGGCCGGTTATCGAAGAAAATATCTGCTGGCATTGGAGTGGGTCTAGAGGAGTTTTGTAAGAATAATTCCGGGAATGAAAGGGTTAATGTATGAGGAGCATTTGGTGGCTCTGGGCCTGTATTCACTGCAGTTTTGAGTGAGGGGGTGTCCCATTAAAAGCTATCGATTATTGAAAAGCTGATATAAAGTAGATGTGGAGAAAATGTTTCCTATAATGGGGGCATCTAGAACCAGAGGGCACATCCTCAAAATAGAGGGGCATTCCCTAAAACAGAGATGAGCAGGAATTTCTTCAGCCAGAGGATGATGAATCTGTGGAATTCATTCCCACAGATGATTGTGGAGGCCAAGTCATTGGGTATATTTAAAGCGGAGTTTAATTGGTTCTTTATTAGTGAGGACATCAAAGATACTGAGAAAAAGGCTGGAAAATTGGGTTAAAAGGGATAGTAAATCAGCCATGATGCAATGGCGAAGCACACTCAATGGGGTGAATGGCCTAATTCTGCTCCTTAGTCTTATGGTCTTAGAATTCATCTCTTAAAAAAAAGGTACATAGTTGTGTAATAGATTTTCCAGCGAACCAAGTGAATGGGTTGTAGCAAGTCTGAAATGAGAGTAGTTAACCATTGTCCTTTCACAGGAAATGCTTGCAAAGATTTCAGAAGCTTTCTGCACACACACACACACACACACACACACACACACACACACACATATATATATATATATATATATATTCAAATATATATAAGGGGGCAACATTTGACAACCCATGCATACAAAAACATAAAAAGTACATTTTGGTGAAACCATCACAGAAAATCTTTCAAGCTACCACGGTCAAGATATCACAGGACATAGATCATTGTCTGTGTAATCAACATGATGCACCTAAATTAGTACCAAAGAAGAAAATCTTCAAATAATGGAGGTGTTCAGATGGCTACACAAGCACAATGTCAAGCTCAAAAGAAGAACTGTGTACTATGCACAAAGTATTAGTTCATCTCAGGCTAAAAGTAGGTGCAAATTGATGGCAACCAATTAAAGCAATAGCGAAGCAATTAAGAAGGCATGGAAGCAGGAAAGCATTGCAGAACTTTGGTCATTGTGAGACATGGCACAGTTTTATACTAGACTTTTACCCAATCTGGCAACAATACTTGTGTAACTACATTAATTATTGAAAGGTGAAAAAAATGTGTTGGGTCAAAGTTTAACAAATGGCATATGAGAAAGCCTAGGAAATGTATCTTTGTTAATTCACCACAAAAGAACATGTACATTGAAACTTACATTCAATACCTTAAATTCATTGGGAGCTTTAAGCTCTAATGGCGAAAAGAAAAATAAAGATATTTGCATCATTGTGTACTTATGAAGAATAAAGGAGGCGATGTACAATCAGGAATTGTCTTTGGATTGAAAAAAGATTATCAAATCCATTGAGGAGATATTTGATTGCGGCCACAAACCATAAACTTTTGTTAGGAATTCTTGATCTGAATTTGCTGTACCAATAATGTAAAGATTGAGTATGTAAAGATGGGCCACATAAAAGTTTACAATTGTATGCTATTGCAAATATGTAGTCATGGTAACTGCATAAGAATTTAGATATAGACAATCTGGAAAGGATAATTTTGCAATTATAGCAAATGAGGAAACTTAAGGGACATAAGATGTTCTGAAACATGTTTTTGAAAACTAAGAAGCTGGATTGAATACAGAATGTCTATATAATCATATAATAATTACAGCACAGAAACAGGCCATCTCAGCCCTTCTAGTCCATGCGAAACACTTACTCTCACCTAGTCCCACTGACCTGCACTCAGCCCATAACCCTCCATTCCTTTCCTGTTCATATAGCTATCCAATTTAACTTTAAATGACAATATCGAACCTGCCACAACCACTTCTGCTGGAAGCTCATTCCACACAGCTACCACTCTCTGAGTAAAAGAAGTTCCCCCTCATATTACCTCTAAACTTTTGCCCTTTAACTCTCAACTCATGTCCTCTTGTTCGAATCTCCCCAACTCTCAATGGAAAAAGCCTATCCACGTCAACTCTATCTATCCCACTCATAATTTTAAACACCTCTATCAAGCCCCTCTCAACCTTCTACGCTCCAAAGAATAAAGACCTAATTTGTTCAACCTTTCTCTGTAACTTAGGTGATGAAACCCAGGTAACATTCTAGTAAATCTTCTCTGTACTCTCTCTATTTTGTTGACATCTTTCCTATAATTCAGTGACCAGAACTGTACATAATACTCCAAATTTGGCCTTACCAATGCCTTGTACAATTTTAACATTACATCCCAACTCCTAAACTCAATGCTCTGATTTATAAAGGCCAGCATACCAAAAGCTTTCTTCACCACCCTATCCACATGAGATTCCACCTTCAGGGAACTATGCACCATTATTCCTCGATCCCTCTGTTCTACTGCATTCTTCAATGCCCTACCATTTACCATGTATATCCTATTTTGATTAGTCCTACCAAAATGTAGCACCTCACATTTATCAGCATTAAACTCCATCTGCCATCTTTCAGCCCACTCTTCTAACTGGCCTAAATCTCTCTGCAAGCTTTGAAAACCTACTTCATTATCCATAACTCCACTTATCTTAGTATCATCTGCATACTTACTAATCCAATTTTCCATCCCATCATCCAGATCATTAATGAATATGACAAACAACATTGGACCCAGTACAGATCCCTGAGGCACACCACTAGTCACCGGCCTCCAATCTGACAAACAGTTATCCACTAATACACTCTGGCGTCTCCCATCCAGCCACTGCTGAATCCATTTTACTACTTCAATATTAATATTTAATGATTGAAACTGCCTAACTAACCTTCCGTGTGGAACCTTGTCAAAGGCCTTACTGAAGTGCATATAGACAACATCCACCGCTTTATCCTCATCAACTTTCCTAGTAACCTCTTCAAAAAATTCAATATGATTTGTCAAACATGACTTTCCACACACAAATCCATGTTGACTGTTCCTAATCAGACCTTGTCTATACAGATAATTATAGATACCATCTCTAAGAATACTTTCCATCAATTTACCCACCACTGACGTCAAACTCACAGACCGATAATTGCTAGGTTTACTCTTAGAACCCTTTTTAAACAATGGAACAACATGAGCAATACGCCAATCATCCCTGTTTCTAATGACATTTGAAATATTTCTGTCAGAGCCCCTGCTATTTCCACACTAACTTCCCTCAAGGTCCTAGGGAATATCCTGTCAGGACCCGGAGACTTATCCACTTTTATTTTCCTTAAAAGTGCCAGTACTTCCTCTTCTTTAATCACCATAGTTTCCATAACTTCCCTACCTGTTTCCCTTACCTTACACAATTCAATATCCTTCTCTTTAGTGAATACCAAAGAAAAGAAATTGTTTAAAATCTCCCCCATCTCTTTTTGCTCCACACATAGCCGTCCACTCTGATTCTCCAAGGGACCAATTTTATCCCTCACTATCCTTTTGCCACTAACATAACTGTAGAAACCCTTTGGATTTACTTACTTGCCAAAGCAACCTCGTATCTTCTTTTAGCTTTTCTAATTTCTTTCTTAAAATTCATTTTACATTCTTTATATTCCTCAAGCACCTCATTTACTCCATGCTGCCTATATTTATTGTAGATATCTCTCTTTTTCCGAACCAAGTTTCCAATATCCCTTGAAAACTGTGGCTCTCTCAAACTTTTAACCTTTCCTTTCAACCTAACAGGAACATAAAGATTCTGTACCCTCAAAATTTCACCTTTAAATGACCTCCATTTCTCTATTATATCCTTCCCATAAAACAAATTGTCCCAATCCACTCCTTCTAAATCCTTTCTCATCTCCTTAAGGTTAGCCTTTCTCCAATCAAAAATCTCTACTCTGGGTCCAGACCTATCCTTTTCCATAATTATATAGAAGCTAATGGCATTGTGATCACTGGACCAGAACTGCTCCTCAACACAAACTTCCGTCACCTGACCTATCTCACTTCCTAACAGGAGATCTAACAGTGCCCCTTCTCTAGATGGTACTTCTATGTATTGCTGCAAAAAACTATCCTGCACACATTTTACAAACTCCAAACCGTCCAGCCCTTTTATAGTATGGGCTTCCCAGTCTGTGTGGAAATTTATAATCTCCCACAATCACAACCTTGTGCTTACTACAAATATCTGCTATCTCCTTACAAATTTGTTCCTCCAATTCTCGCTCCCCATTAGGTGGTCTATAATACACCCCTGTAAGTGTTACTACACCTTTCCCATTCCTCAATTCCTTAAAAAGGAATGACAAACTGCTACAACCAACAGCATGAGTTGTCAACTGAACAAAATTACTTTAAATGGGGAGTGGATCAACAGAGTTGTCTTATGAAAGATACATTTTGGAAGGACTTGATTCTGAACATTCTAATATCACAAACATCAAGAAAATAGAACTCTTGGTGCTGGCCAATTTAATGAAAGATCTTGAAGAATCAGTGGATAAGATTACAAAAGATATCTACTAGAAGTGCCACATAATTCAACCAAATTATGATACTTTCTTCAGGACAAGAAACAGATGCAACATAAGTTCTTCTGAGTAGATCAATGTGCTTGAAAAAATTTGTCAGAAGGTTAAATCTGTGTCTATTCCTTTTCTTCAGCAGTCTCTGAGAATCAAAACTGGTATGCTTCCAGTCTGGTGTTGTGGGCTCTGAGGTGACTAATGTACCCAATGTGGGAATGGAGAGTTATCCACAGACAGGAGAGGGAGTCGCTGACAGAGTGAGCAGATTGGAGCTTACGAGGTGAAGCACTCCTTCCATTCTTTGTTTAGGACTTCAGTGTGCTCACAATGTATGACTTCATTGTTCTCCATAGCTGAATGCTCTTTTTCTGCTTTAACTGCATTGGCCAGAGGTTGGGGATGATACATTTCTTTGAAGAAATTTTGATCACAACTGTTTTTATCCCCTCGCTCCGCTCAGAAAAGAGTATTTATGTGTACTCAATTGAGTATAACTGAAGTTTTAATGGTGGAAATGTTGACCTAGGAGAGGAGGCATCCATTGGCTTGCTTATCTCTAACAATAGAGTTAGAGGATTGTGCAGATAGTCTATCGATGGCACCTTGAGATGACAAATGTAGGTAGTCTAGGCATTTGTAAGAGTAGGGATTCCACGACTGAGTGGACCATAAGTTCTATACCAGGTCAAGGTCTTGATCTTTAAACCCTTTCTCTCATTGACCGAAGATAGTGCTGGTTCATTAGTGGTGAATTGCACCATCAATATTGGCAAGAGATCCCTCCTAAGGTGTGGAAAGGCACAGGTTTTCCAAGTTCCTACTATGAACCTTTATTATAGGAGAGCAATTTTGTGCAGCAGGTGCAGGTTGATTTTGCAGAGGTTATGAGTAGGGCCCAAACTTTCATGTGGTTTTTGAACAGGTCATGGGGCCCTGACTTCCAAGTATATACACACATCGGTATCGTCTGCATTCTGCACCTTAGTTTCAGGATCATAGTTACCACTAATTGGTTTCCTTATCAATCACTCCATGGGAATTTTGCTGGAATAAGTATGGAAAACTGTTTGGCATATGTATGACGTGAATAATACACACATGGAGTAGAGAGCTGCACTAGTTCTAGCAGTTCCCCAGATCACTTCACGTTTCTCTAATTACTTAGCATTATTTCTATTAGAAGTGAGAGATGTACTTGCACACACATTAATTATATTATATTCATCATTTTAGACAATCTTTTGAGAAAGCAGATAGAGCCTTATTTAAGATCTTATTTGGAAAACAGCATTTCTAAAAATTCCACTTCTATTGCACTGAAGTGTCTGTAAAGATATTTGTGCTCAGATTTTTTGGTGCTGGCTAAACTCAGAAAGTACTCAGTCTTAAAATACATAGTTGGTAGCATCAGCTTAGAAATAAAAAGAATTAATAACAACCGAGAATTCTGAGTGCAGCAACCATCATGACCAAGTTCAAAGTGAGTGCATTATCCAAGTACATATATGGCACCATATATAGCCCAGAGATTCATTTTCATGTGGGCATACTCAATAAATCCATTGAATAATAGCCATAAATGTAACAGAATCAAGGAAAATCTGCACACACTTGGGCATTCAACCAGTGTGCAAAAGACAACTAAGTACAAATGCAAAAAGAAAGGAATAATAATAATAATAATAATTAATAAATAAGGAGGAATACAGGAGGAATAAGGACTACAGGAGGAATGGAGACAGGCTAGCTCCTATTGACATCAATAGATCAGCTTTAAGTTCCTCGGCATAAACATCACCAAGGATCTCATGTGGTCTATACATAAAAGCTGTATGGTGAAAAAGGCACAACAGTACCTCCTTCACCTCAGACGGCTGAAGAAGTTTGATGTGGGCCCCCCAAATCCAAGGAACTTTCTACAGGGGCACAATTGAGAGCATCCTGATTGGCTGCATCACTGCCTGGTATGGGAACTGTACTTCCCTCAATCTCAGGACTCTGCAAAGAGTGGTGCGGACAGCCCAGCACAACTGTAGGTGTGAACTTCCTACTACTCAGGACATTTACAAAGACAGGTGCGTAAAAAGGGCCCGGAGGATCATTGGGGACCCGAATCACCCTAATCACAAACTGTTCCAGCTGCTACCATCCAGGAAACGGTGTCACGGCATAAAAGCTAGGACCAACGGGCTCCAGGACAGCTTCTTCCAACAGGCCATCAAACTGATTAACTCATGCTTTTATTTTATAGGCATCTGTTAGTCTCGTGAGACCATGGATTTGCACCTTGGAAGGTTTCCAGGGTGTAGGCCTGGGCAAGGTTGTATGGAAGACCGGCAGTTGCCCATGCTGCAAGTTTCCCCTCCCCATGCTGCCGATGTTGTCCAAGGGAAGGACATTAGGACCCATACAGCTTGGCACCGGTGTCGTCGCAGAGCAATGTGTGGTTAAGTGCCTTGCTCAAGGACACAACACGCTGCCTCAGCCAAGGGTCCAACTAGCGACCTTCAGATCACTACACAAACACCTTAACCACTTGGCCATGCACCAACACAACTGTATTTCTATGTTATATTGGCTATCCTGTTGTACATACTATTTATTATAAATTGCAGGTGTCCCCTGCTTTTCGAACGTTCGCTTTACGACACCTCACTGTTACGAAAGACCTACATTAGTTACCTGTTTTCGCTAACAGAAGATGTTTTCACTGTTATGAAAAAAGGCAGCGCGTGCCCCAAGCAGCCAAACTCCTCCCCCAGAACTGCATTCTAGCCGGCATTGCTTAAACACGTGCTTGTAAGCATCTGTGCTTTATGTCGATTTATTTTGAGCATCCGTTAGCAAGATGAGTTCTAAGGTATCAGAAAAGCCTAAAAGAGCTCATAAGGGTGTTACACTTAGCGTAAAACTCACATAATTAAGCGTTTCGATCGTGGTGAACGAAGTAAGGACGAAGTGAGTTTGGCTTGTGGAAGTTGATGAAGATGATGTTGAAGAGGTTTTGGCATCCCATGACCAAGAACTGATAGATGAAGAGCTGATGCAATTGGAAGAGGAAAGGATAACAATCAAAACTGAATGCAGTAGCAAACGGACCGAAAGTGAAGTCGTCCAGGAACTGAATGTGAAGCAACTGCGTGAGATTTTCGCTGCAATTGACAACAATGATTGCAGAAAAGTACGACTTTAATTTTGAAATGGTACGTAGGGTTAGGGCATATTTACAGGATGGTTTGAGTGATTACAAAGAACTGTATGATAGAAAAATGTGCAAGGTTAAGCAGTCAAGCATACTGTTGTTTTTCAAGCTTTCTACAACAGCCACAGCAGACGACGAACATCGACCTTCAACACCAAGGTAGGCAGAATAGAAGAAGATAACCTGCCTGCCCTGATGGAAACAGGCGATGATGAGATGACACCCCAGTGTTCCACCACCCCAATCTCCGACGACTCAGCCTAACACACCATCATCAGTGTGCTTGCTGTCTTCCCAATTCCGGTAAGTGAAACTACACTGTACATACATTATTTCTACTTTAAATAGGCTGTGCATTTTTATGTGTTATTTGGTATGATTTGGCAGCTTCATAGCTTAAAAGTTACTGGAGAGAGTGCTTCTGCCGAGAGCGCTTGCGCTGAGTGTTTCTGCCGAGAGCTCTTGTGTGAGATTTTCGCTACGGTGGACAGTGTAATGATGGCAGAAAAGTATTTCAACTTTATGTAGGCTGTGTATTTATCATATCATTCCTGCTTTTACTATATGTTACTGTTATTTTAGGTTTTATGTGTTATTTGGCATGATTTGGTAGGTTATTTTTTGGGTCTGTGAACGCTCACAAATTTTTCCCATATAAATAAATGGTAATTGCTTCTTCAGTTTACGACCTTCCAGCTTATGAACCATTTCATAGGAACGCTCTACCTTTGGATGGCGGGGGAAACCAGTACTCTAAATTGCACATTTAACAGAGACATAATATAAAGATTTTTACTCCTTATGTATATAAAGGATGTAAGTAAAAAAGCCAACTCAATTCAATTCAATATATCGAGAACATGTGATGAAGAGTCCTTGAAAGTGAGTCAATTGGCTGTGGGAACATTTCAATGATGGTACAAATGGAGTTAACTGAAGTTCTCCTCACTGGTTCAACAGCCTGATATTTAAGTATTAGCAACAGGTCCTGAACCTGGTGATGCAAGTCCTGAGGCTCCTGTACCTTCTTCCTGATGGCAGTAGTGAGAAGAAAGCATGTCTGGTGAGGTGAGGGTCCCTTGATGATGGATGTTGCTTTCCTGTGACAATACTCCTTGCAGATGTGCTCAATGGTGGGGAGGGCTTTACCCATGATGGACTGGGTTGTATCCACTACATTTTGTAGCATTTTCTTTCAAGGGCATTGGTGTTTCCATACCAGGTTATGATGCAGCCAGTTAATATACTTTCCACTACACGTTTATCGAAGTTTTAGATGTCATACCAAATCTTCGCAACTTCTAAGGAAGTAGAGGAACTGCCATGCTTTCATTATAATTGCACTTACTGTGCTGGGCCCAGGACAGATCCTCCAAAATAACAAGACTGCCAAAGTGAGAGGTTAAAGATTTCAGAGTATACTCCAGCTCGTTGGTCAGCACAGGCGTTTAGTGCTTGGCCGGGTACCCCATCTGTTCGTGCTGGCAGGAAGCCACGTCAGCTCAGACATAGAATACGACATTCCTTCATGTTCCTCCAATGCAGCAATCTTGCCCTCATATCCTCAGTTTTATTCTCCACCAACTGCACATTTGCTAACAAGATCTTGGGAAGAGGGGGCCTCATCCCTCTGCATTTCAGCCTGGCTCGAAAAATACCCCCCCCCCATTTCACTTTTGGCCGCGGTGATGAACTTCTGTCTCCTTAAAGGTGCCGTACCTGCCTGGTCCACCAAGACCTTCAGACAGTCATGAAATCTGTATATTATTCATTAAATTGACTTAAAAGTACATTGCTTAGAGGGAAATTGCATGTTGCAGATAACTCAAAAGGGGTATATTTAAAAATATATTTATAAATATTGTCCACAGTCCACAGAACATCACCATGGTTCACTAGCATTATACTAAGAGCAGAATACCAACACTAATTTCTATGATATTGTTTTGCTTATTTACAATAAAATGGTTGCGGGATTATGCAAATTAAAGCAATGGATTTCACAGCACTTTGAAGTTCTGGTAAATTAGATCTGAGCATGTTTGCCCAATAATCTTAAACTTCTCATGTTGTTACACTGCAAAACAAAAGGCTCCAGATTTGGATGTCATGAGGAATCCATTCCGCATTAACTAAACCTACATTTGCGCCTGTAGACTTTTGAAACTTTTCCACAAAATAGCTTATTAATTGGCAAAAGAACATCTGAGAGTTGGCAAACAAATTGCTCAAACATTTAATCTTAAAACAATAATGGATGAAATAGGAATAGAGTGAGTGTAAAAGTTGATAATATAATTTTAAAACAACTTGCAACTGAACGAATTACAATAACCATTCACTTTCTGGATAAGAGAGGTTTATTGCTAGTCAATAACAATTTTCACATCATTTAAAATGTACTTAGAGTGATAATTATCAGAGTTAAATTTCTGTCTTGAGTTTAATGAACAATTACCGTGCAAATTGAGCAACTTCACGAAAATCATGGTAACATTCAATGTAAAATGTTGTTTCAGTAAAGGCAACCTTGGAGCCACACAAATCAACAATTAATTTGTGGCAATTCAAGTTCACAGAGCATCTCACCATCAAGACAAGTTTCTGGCTGACCTGCTCATCAAAAACAGTATTAATCATTCAAATCGCATAATTTATTTCAGGAGAATCAGAAGTCAAAAGACTGATGGTACACCCATGGACTGTTCTGGCAGAACCAGGTATACATGAAACTACTTGGGAGAACAATTTTAAGGTTAAACAGTTTGTTTTTACCTTCCTCTCCCAAAAGTCAGTTAATCTAATCCAATCTTGTTTTGAATTTGATATGCTGTTTTAAGCTTTACCTTTATACAAAAAGTTTTGACTTGACAACATTTCTAAATGCAACACACTTTTCAAAGTAAATATCGAATTAAAAAATACAATTCATAATGTTACAATTACTCTCTAGAACCAAACTGGATTGTGGAATGGGCAAAGCCATCTTTAGAGAACAGCATTTCTTTTTGTTTCTCCACTGTTTCCTTGACTGGGGAGTAAACATCTTGGTCTACAAATGTAGGGTATTTAATACTAAAATGTTTCCAGGCTATGTGAATAATGTATTTTAAATCGTCATTGATATCCAGCCTACAGAACCTGTAAGTGTTTGATATATTCTCCTGATACCCAGCATCAAAAGGTACAAACAAGATCCATAAGGTAGGTGTTGCAGTATTCAAATGTAATTTTCAGAAAATAACAATTTCTGTAAGTAGAATCATTATTACATAATGTGTCAACAGCCAAACAACATCTTAATGATTTAATCAAGTTATTTACTTTAATTACCTCTTTCCAATATTTATACCAAGTTCAAAGAACAAAGATCATTGAATAGAAGTTTAATTCATTCCTGCCATGAAATAGTTGTTGGCAGGGTTGACAGTCATTGCCCATCTGTACTCAGAATGGTTTACTAGACCATTAAAAAGGCAATAAAGAGGGAATCACAACATTGCGATTCCATAATAAGTAAGAATAACATTGATAAATCACTTCTCTTCTCTCAGTTAGTCCTGACGAAGGGTCTTGGCCCGAAACGTCGACTGTACCTCTTCCAATAGATGCTGCCTGGCCTGCTGTGTTCACCAGCATTTTGTGTGTGATGCTCAATAAATCACTGTTATTTGAATATAAGTTGTCTGAATAGTAATTAATATTGCCACTTTGCCAACTAATACTTGAAGTAAGTTTCTCAAATTCATTTCTCTAGTTTATTCAGTAAGTAACACGTCTCAGGGCATCAAAGGTTATGAAGAGAAGGCAAGAGAATGGGAGTGAAAGGAATAATAAATCAATCATGACGGAATGGTGGAGTAGACTTGATGGGCCAAATGGCCTTTTTCTGCTCCTATGTCTTATGGTCTCTCCCCTTTGATAGTGCCTCCTTACTGATCACGTGACAATCTTTGCTTCTCAATCTCTATTGATTTAACTTAAAACTCATTATCAGTGAAGTTTCCACTTTCACAGCAAAATGCATTTTGCACTTCAGAACTAAATTCTTATGGCTATTCAAAAGTTGAGTGCCATTTTTTTCTGTCAAAGGAAACTAAACTCCTCTGACTCAATCCTAGATATGTAATATTATTGTTATTCAGTACAAAATCCTACTTCCAGCTTCAATCCAACACAACATCTTTTTAAAGATGTTTCCACAGTGTTTCAAGGTTAATATGTTTAAGATATTTTCCTCTTGTACTTACTGGGCTCCAAAAGCTCAGTCTGGTTGTCTTCCTCATTTATTCAGCCTCTTTTCAAATCTTTTTAAACCCAGTTATCCTCCTCATCCTTGGACCTAACATTCAGTGGCAGATCAAATGTGCTCAACGTAAAATTGCAGATTCAAAGAACTGAATAAGCTGCTTTCTTAATTGTAGTGGTTGAAGACTATGGATACTATGTACAGTACACTTTTGCCAAATTCTAACCAATAGAACATGGAAACGTTTGCCAATATATACCAATCATATCCCATGTCAACAAGTATCAAAAGATCCTAACAAAATCCATACAGTGGCTATGAACAAAGTGTCTAAACAGAGTTCATGAAAGGGGTGCAGTCGACATACTGATATTTACATCACTGGTGCTAAGGTTAAGGGTCTTGAGAATTTCAAGTTCCTACAGTATGTGTGATCACCAATAGTCTGTCCTGTCTAACCACATTGATGCCACAGCCAAGAAAACTCATCAGTCCCTCTGCTTCCTCATGAGGCTAAAGAGATTCGGCATAACCCATTGAACCTCACCAATTAATACCAAAGCACCACAGAAGGCATTCTACCTGGATGCATTACGGCTTGTGGACACCACTCAACACATCACGGTACTAGCCTCCCTTCCACAGAATCTGTCTATACTTCTTACGACCTGGGTAAAGTAGCCAGCATAATCAAAGATCCCACCTGCTCTAGATATTCTTCTCCGCTCTTCCATCTGGCAGAAGATACAACAGCTTGAAAGCTTGTACTACTAGACTCGAAACAGCTTCTATCCCACTATTAGAAGTGCTTCCAATGTTTCACTAGTACTATAAAATAGACTCTTTGACCTTGTTGTGATCTTACACCTAACTGTCTACCTACTCTGCACTTTCTCTCTACTGTGAAAATGCACTTTCTTTCTCTACCGAGCATAGAAGGTTGAGGGAGGACTTGATAGAGGTATTTAAAGTTATGAGGGGGATACATAGAGTTGACGTGGATAGGCTTTTTCCATTGAGAGTAGGGGAGATTCAAACAAGAGGACATGAATTGAGAGTTAAAGGGCAAAAGTTTAGGGGTAACATGAGGGGGAACTTCTTTACTCAGAGAGTGGTAGCTGTGTGGAACGAGCTTCCAGCAGAAGTGGTTGAGGCAGGTTCGATATTGTCATTTAAATTTAAATTGGATAGCTATATGGACAGGAAAGGAATGAAGGGTTATGGGCTGAGTGCAAGTCCGTGGGACTAGGTGAGAGTAAGAGTTCGGCATGGACTAGAGGGGCCGAGACAGCCTGTTTCTGTGCTGTAATTGTTATATGGTTATATGGTTATATGTAACACTTGATTCTGCACTCTGTATTTGCTTTACATGATACTACCTAAGTACACTGTTGTAATGAGTTGATCTGTACGAACAGTATGGATGTCAAGTTTTTCACTGTATAATAATAAACCAATTTAAATATATATATATGAGATCAAACTGGAAAATACTGTTATGTTAACTCAAATTATTTACTTCACTAACTTCTTTCCAATATTTATAGCAATTTCAAGTTTGAATTCTTTTTAATTTTTTCTGTTGGGCTGAATTTCAATAATGATAAATTGAAATCTAGGAAGGAGATCGAGAGTCAAGTGGTATGGTGTCATGACAAAACCTTATCCTCAATTCAGCAAAACAAAAGAGCTGATCATTGACCTCAGGAAGTAGGGAGTTGCACACAGTCCTGCTTACATCAATAGTGATGAGATTGAGAGGGTTGAGGGCTTTAAGTTCCCAGGTGTAAACATCACCTGTCACTTGTCTTGGTTCAATCACAGAGACATTATGGCCAAGGAATCCCTTCAGGTGGATAGATCTTTGCATAGTAGGGGAATTAAGGGTTATGGGGAAAAGGCAGGTAGGTGGAGATGAGTCCATGGCCAGATCAGCCATGATCTGATTGAATGACGGAGCGGGCTCAACGGGCCAGATGGTCACTCCTGCTCCAAATTCTTATGTTCTTAGGAGTCTCTACTTCGTCAGCAGGATGAAGAAGCCTGTTACATTTGGTTTTACCAAGTTTAATAGGTGCACCACAGAAAGCTTCCTATTTGGATGCATCACGGCTTGGTACGGCAACGCTTTGCCCAAGCAACAAGAAACTACAGAAAGACGTGTCCAATTCACATAAACCGGCTTTCTCTATGTGAGCCCTGTGTACCCTTTACTGCATCGGCAAAGCAGACAACAGGATCAAAGCCCTAACCCACCCCAGACTTTCTCTCTTTTCCCCCTCCCAGTGGACAGAAGATGCAAATATCTGAAAGCCTGTACTGATACGTCCAAGGATAGCTTCTATCCTGTTAGAGGACTACTGAACAGACCTCCTGTAAAATAAAATGAAGTCTTGACTTCATAATCTACCTTGTTATGGTCATATTCCTTAATGTCTGCCTGCAATGCACTCTCTGTAACCATAACTCTTTTTTCTGCATTGTTACTGTTTTTCCCTTGTTCTATCTCAATGTACTGATGTGATGAAACAATTTGTATAGAAGGCACGCAAAACAAAGTTTATTACTGTATTTCGCTACATGTGACAATAACAATCCAATTACTAAAACAGATTTATAGATTTAGGTAACTGAAACATTAAAATAAAAAACTCAATAAAAATATTGAAAGCAAGTCAAATTAAAAGAACTCAGAATCTTGTTTGAATCAACCATTTCCCAAGTTTGGCAATTCCATTTCAATAAATGAGTTCACTATTTGTACACTGGGTGGATGACCTCCAGCTCATCTTGGACTTCCACATTTGGAAATGCAAAAGTCACAGATGTACTGTGGACAACCTGCACACTACGAGCTGTTCTCCATGGAACTGCTGGCTGTTAGTCCATTCAGTGTGGCCAAGAAGCTCTGCGAAGTGCTAAGGTTGCTCACCTGCACCTTCTGATAGAGCGATTTAGAAAAGCATATAATTCAGACAACGGTAGTAGAAAAATTTCAAGCATGTATAAGGGTTTGTCAAATCTTAAAACACATTCGACTTCATACATTAAAACAAAACGGGAGAAGGAAGGAGGGATAATAATATCTGAGGAAGAATGGACAATAATATGGAGGTATCAATGGAAGTGTACCAGTTCACAGAAATGGAGGGAGTTCCGGTGGAAAAAGTTGATAAGATATTTTATCACACCCTCTCAGAAATCCCATTATGATAGTAATCCCCCTGTTTGCTGGAGAAATTGTGGAAATTAGAATGCAGACCATTATCATATTTTCTGGGAATGCCCCGTTATCAAAGACCATTGGAGTGGGATACACAATGCCCTACAAGACATCTTTAAATGTGAAATACCCTCAGAGAGTAAGACCATATATTTTGGGTATATACCTCAAGAATGGTTGAAAGATAAATATTTAATGAATGTACTGCTGGTGGCTGGTAAAAAGACCCTTATTAGGAAATGGTTATCACAGAGAGCCCAACTTTAAATGTATGGATGGAAATTACAATGAACATTTACAAAATGGAGAAGATAACAGTATCTGTTAATCATAAGTTGGAACAATTTTATTCATACTGGAAAAATGGTTTAACTACATAACACCTCATAGGCCTGATTTTATTCTCACAAGTCAATGAATATGTTGTAAAAAAAATCACTCCCTACTCTGTACATAGTTTTCTTCTTTTGATTGTTCTTTCTTTCCTCTCCTTTCTATAAGTGTATACCTCAGATAAATATTAAGTGGAAATTCGTGACAAATATGATTATATGATATATATATGTAGAGTATCTGAAATACATCTTGTGGAAATGTTTGATTGATGATGAAATTCAACAAAAAATAAATTACAAAAAAAAGAGATGAGCAAGAGGTAAGCATTTTGTACATTCTTGCAAGACTGCATGGGCTTCCTCCGGGTGCTCCGGTTGCCTCCCACTGTCCAAAGACATATGGATTAAATAGGTTAATTGGTCACATGCAAGTAATTGGGCAGTGCAGGCTTCGTGGGCCAGAAAAGGGCCGGTTACCGTGCTGTATCTCTAAGTAAAAAAATGCTGATCTTGCCAGTAGACCTAAGTGATGAGGAATTAAAAGGAGCAAGCTTTTCAGATTTGCATTCATCCATGAGACTGAATTGATTGTAACCATGCATGATATTTATTTTTGATCAGGATAACTCATTTAATAGCTGCGCAATGCATGAGTAGAAGTCTTGATGACAGGTAATCTTCAATAAAAATAATTTCTTTGTTCCCTCATAGAAGTTGAGTTACCAGACCTGGAAAGATCATGGAGCCTATCCTGCGTAAATCCATGAGCGTGACAAAATCAATTTTTAAAAGTTTAAGGGCCAAAATGAGAAGACAGTGGATGATGGCAATGTGAGGTCAATCCCAGTGATCACAACAACCATTAAATATTTACGAGATTGTGAAACAATTTATTTTCCACTGTTTCTCTTTAAAGGGAAAGGAAGCAAATGAATCCAGTTATGCAAAATGGTTGCTAACTGTGAGAAATTGTTTTACCCAAAATATTATTTTAAAATTTCTAATTAATGACACAAAATCCATTTAAAATACGAATAAATGAAATCTTCTATATTTATCAGTGACTTTGCAATTTAACCATGAGAGCATAAAATCAATGTAATCTAATTCAATCAAGAGAATAAAACAATACATATTTTGACTCAATCTAATACATTTACCTCTCTTAGCAGTACTTAATACTTTTATTTTTTCCAAATTAAAATGTACAAGAAGCACAGGTGGCAAAAAATCATTTTGTTTTTAAAACCATTTCCTTTCTGCTCATCCTTCTCTCTAGTCTGAGTACAAAGCTAATTTTAGTCTGCATTTTTCTTCTATTTTATCTCAGTTTTTGCCATTACAGGCAAGAACAGATTGAAATTAACATTCATTATGATTAGCAATGAATGCAAATCCAGCAAAAACAGAACTGAGAAGAAGCCACCAGGAAGACACAATTATAATACTCCAGAAGTGTTCTGACCAAAGAGATTGAGGCTTTAAGACACTGGTCAGACCACTCTTCTAGTATTGTGAGCAGTTCTGAGCTCTTACCTAAGAAAAGATGTGCTGGCTTTGGAGAGGGCCCAGAGGAAATTCACAAGAGTAATCCCGGAAATTAAAAAACTTAACATATGAGCAGTGTTTGGATGGTTATGGGTCTGTGTTTGCTGAATTTTAGAAGAAACTGGTGGGGGAGGGAGGATCTCATTGAAACCTATCAAATAATGAAAGGCCTAAATAGAGTGGAAGTGGAGAGGATGTTTCCTATAGTTGGAGAGTTTAGCACCAGAGGGGACAGCATCAGAATAGAAGAATGTCCCTTTAAAACTGAGATGAGGAGGAAGTTCTTTAGCCAGAGGGTGGTGAATCTGTGGAATTCATTGCCCCGGATGGCTGTGGAGGCCAATTCATTGGGTATTTTAATTTGCAGTTATTTTGTAAATAACACTATTCTTTGCATTTCTAGTCAGATGCTAAATGCGTTTCATTGGTTTTGTATCTGTACTCATCACAATGACAATAAACTTGAATCTCATCTAATCTAATCTATATTTAAAGTGGAGGTTGATAGATTTTTGATTAGTAAGGGTGTTAATGGTTGCAGGAAAAGTGCTGGAGAATAGGATTGAGAGGGTTAATAAATCACTCATGATGGAATGGTAGAGCAGACTTGATGGGTTGAATGCCTAATTCTGCTCCTATGTCTAACGGTTGTATGGTCTTATCAAATAAGAGGACAACCTGAGAGAAAAGGCAACTGAATTGAGAAAGTTTGAAAGAAGTGGGACTTTAAATGGGCATGAAAGCAAAATCATACTGAGTGGAAAAATATTTAATTTAATTCTACAAATGAGTAAGTAAAATTTCTACCAAAAGCAGAATCAAATTTGCTATTGAAAATCAAAACCGTGAAAAACTGAAAATACACAGTGCATCAGGAAAAAGGCTCTCATCGGAACTAGAAAAAATTAAAAATGAAACAAATTTTCAGTGAAGAGGAATGGAGAATACCTGAAGAAAAAAAATATTTGGCCTATTATATGGTGAAAGGCCAGAAATATTTATTCACAGAAGAAATGATGTGGCAAGGTAGAAGTGGGTGGTAAAGAAATAAAAAATGAGTCCAGTGGAGGTATAAATGGGAATAATATTTCATTCTGGCAGGATAAAAATTTATTGCTAAAATCAGGAAGTGTCCTTTTCTGAACTGCCTTTCACTGGGTAATGATAACACAAGAAAGGAAAGGTAGAAATGTAATTGAATGCACTATGAATTCTGAGCTATTGTCCAGAATTTTGATTCATCACTATCAGCCATCATGTGGGAACAAAAGCAAACAAAAAATTAAAAGGGGCATAAAATATAACAGAAGGTGACACTGACCTTTTTGTTAAATTTACAATTAACCAGTGAAAGGATGAGACTTAAAATTTACTTCGTTGAAATAGCAAATTGACCACATCAGTAAGCGTTACTGAACGAAATATGTTGCAATTTCCCGGAAAACTATTTGCTGAGGTTTGATTACAGTCTATTTTATTAACATCTGCCAATACCGAAAAGCTTATTTTTAGAAGATTATTCCCTCCATTATTTCCTAGTTCTATAATCTGCCTCCAGCATATGATTAAACTCAGTTCCCAATAGCTTTCTGCCTAATCTTTTTTGCTAATCCCGCGGGGAAGGACTTTCCTTCACCGGATGAAAGTTGCAGGTCGCAGTTATAGGACTGATCGTAGTTCTCTCAGCTGTAGCCATCCATTCCAACTGCACACTCATCTCCGATGAACTTCATACACTCTACAATACTCACCAATATATTTTGTTTCATTCTTCTTCCTGATCTCCAGTTGTTTTGCAAATGAACAGATAGAAAGCTAATCTGCCTGTAGACGTCTGCTGCGATCTTTTTGTACCAACAGCTGGGAAGTTACTGCTGCAGGATTTCTTTACCAATTCCTTTGCCCTATCCAATATCCTCATATCTCTCCAGCAACCCCCTTCCTTCCCATACCTGAGGAAGCAATCAAAATCACTTCCACCCTACCACTTGCCAGAATCTGTTGAGATCAGGAGCTCCATCTGCTGAATTGATCATGATGGCAGCACCGTTTTTTTTTAATTCTCCCCCACGATCCTCTGCACAGTTCAAAAAAGACCAGTAGAGCTGCAGGCAAGAATGACCTGTAGCCTACTATGAAGCCTGCCAACAGCTCTTATAAGCAATGCAAATTCAGAGGGCTTTATTCAACGCCATTAATCACAGTCCGCTTTTCAAAAGCTGAACCAGATAGCTCATACTACCCAGCCATTCTACGCTTAATAATGTCCATCTCCGAACAGCAAGCAGGTAAAATAAGGGATCTGCCAATCTAGCTGAGTGTAGATGTGAGAAGATCGAAGTGAACTAACTCAGGATTGGGTCCATAAATCCAATATATTTGAAATGAACGACCATTCCACATGAGAACTGAGTGCCAGTTTATGTACTTTTAAATCTTAAATAAAAACAGTGACAGCAACACTCAGAGTTCCAACTTAAACCTAAAGCAGTGATATTTGATCTTTTTATTTTCATTTTCTTCAGGTATCATGTTTAATGCAAGGTTCATGAAAGGAAAATTCACATCTGCTTAACGTGTCACCTCTTTGAAAAACATTACAATGCAAATAAGAACAAAAGGGAAATTGTTCAATTTCCATTCAGGACATACACTAAGGATTGGGTACTGATCAAAAGACTTTACTGAAATCCTAGTATTTATTTTGATAAGGTCACACTGTCTCAGTCCACCGCTTCAATATTTTCCATTCCAGTGAAGAGCAACACTAAAGCTACTGGTTCTCCTGATCTTAATTATGAAATTAGTGCTAAGTAAACAAACTCACAGAAGACACACTTGTATCATTTGGGCGTTCGATTTAATTGGTTTAGGATGGCAGATGCCTTGAATTGAATGGAAACAATTTTCCTCGTCTGTGCTGATGGACCTTTGATTCGTGTCAAACTTAGGAGACAGGTAGACACTTAAAGAGAGTTTCTAGTCACATCAGACATTTGGCGAAAGGAGATAACACGCACTGCACAGGCAGCTTGGAGAAATATTTAATCATGTTATCTACCAAGATCAAAAGTAGAGTCTGAAATTACTAAGTAGGACATGATAATTCGATTCGGAGCCATCTGGGACGTGTTTCAGGAGATATTACATATTTAGCGGATTTCACTAATGAAAAATCCACGCGGGTAAGTGATTAAGAAAACACAGAGCTTTAATTGAGACACATTCTCGGCATTTTTTTCTGGCGGCTGCCAATCTTAGCAGGTGTGGTGCAAGAGAGTTCCCGCTGCCACCTGAGCGAGTTGCTTGAGCGGTAAATACAGTATTGCGGCTTCATTCGTCTAATTGAAATGTGTGTCCACGTTGACAAGTGACTCGTACGCATGTACTGTACTAATTCTTAACCTCCGGAGGACTGCACAGCTCATAAAAGGCACCTAGTAATTTTATAAAAGAACACTAAATTCTGGCTTCAGTGCTAATACAGTGTGTGGAACATCGCAGATATTTATTAATACCCGCTCGAGAAGCAGCGTTCTGCTGTCACGCACAGAGAAACATTCATGTGAAAAATAAAGCCGGACTACCGTGGAATGCGGTCAGTACTGGCCTGTTCTCACTGTGGAAGTGTTTTTTTTTAATTCTGGGGCTAATACAAGCCTTGATCGAGGTGCCTTTCCCATGATTCGCATCCTCATGGGATGAAAAACGCTAAAAATGCTCAACAAGACGAGCAGCGGCTGCAGAGGGACGAAGGCAGTTAATGTTTCTGTCCGAGGATCGTTCAAAAGAACTGAGCTTAAAATAAGTTGCACCCAATTCTATTGAAAGGTCGTCGACTTGAAACTTTAGCCGTTGCCTAGCCCAAGCTCTACGAACATTTTCTGTTTGAATTTCCGATTTCCATGGTTCTCAGTATTGTCCAATCGTAAGTGGTGGTTTCGGAACCAAGTCCGGAAATAAAATACAACGAAAACTATAGTTCTGATCCCAACTTTCCAAAAAGCACACTCTAGATCTGTATATAATCTCTTATCTCTTATCTGAGTCAGCGCTTTGCCGCCTATACTGCGCGCTCAATTCAAGCTCTCGAGGCATCACCAACACACGTAGCTTCCACTTTATATCGGTTTCCAACCAAACCATACGCACGCATACTTACCTATGAGACAAAAAAAAACACAAGTTACCGAAAGCCTCTCTGCGGATATTGACGGGGGAGGGAGTGCAATGTACACCGACAGCCAATGAAGATGGGTGGGAAGAAACTTACCGATCCTGAGGACTTGTTGAGAACTCTGCGAGGTCACGATGAATATATACAAGAGGAGCCAAAGTGCAGGCGTCCTATCCCTCGGTAACGCGGTCGAGTCGCAGCACATGGTGGCTCCCATCGTCCTCACGCTCTCCCTTTCCCACTAAATCAAGTGACAGGGCTTGTTGGGATCCAGCACTCGGCGGCTCTTCCCCCTTTCCATGGCAGGTTACAGTGCCGAGCAATCCCAGCCTATTTCGCCGCCTGTCCCCTCCTTAATGCACCAAACACAACACATTCGGTCTGAGTCGGCAGAATTAAATACACACGCACCAGCTCTCTAGCTCTCCCGGGGCGGGAGTTAGACAGCGCCGTGTCCCGTTGGCTCAGGCTGAGCTCTGGGTAGCGGCACGAATCGGTAGCTGAATCTTGTCTGTGTGTGGAGAGAGAGAGAGGCAGAGATACACCACACGGTCGGAAAGCACTCTTCTCGTCGCTGCGTCCAAGCTCAGCAGCCTTACGGCAGCGACACGAAGAAAGCAGCCAGCAAGTGAGAGATAAATCCCAAACTCGTATCTAATCCTCATTTCCACTGGCAATACCACGGCTTTCACATGTCCGGTGATGTTGTAAACTGGAGATGTGAACTTTGCAATGAAAATGCTGGAAATGCTTAAGATTTATTGTCTTGTGTTAAATTCTTTACTGATTAAGTAATAGTTTATTTTACTATGATATTTACTGGTTTCCCAACTGAACACCTTGGATTCCACAGGGTCGCTGTGGGAACGGAAAAGACACCAAATCATTGCACCCGCCTTCGAACCATGTCAAAGAACCAGGCGTCTGCAGCAGTCCAGAACCTTATCAGGAAGTCGTGATGCCGCTGCTCCTTTCTAGCCCACCCATGTCAAAGACTCCTTTCTTTGGATTTTCACACACCGCTTAATCGGGATGTGAGATGAGGTGGTTATTTAGAGAACATGGCTAACTGCAATGAACTTCGGAATTATAATGTATCCTTGCAGCAGACAGCTCTGCACCATTGAATTCAGCAGTGCATCAGGTAGCGGTTTCAAAATGTATTCCCGAAGTTCGGTAATTAGTTATTGTAGTGTGGGAGTCAATCTAAGCCAAAGAAAGTGTTAAAATGTGTCTGCTGGACACCGCATTCCAGTTTTTTTTATAAGTTACAGCTTCGTTGTGTTTATTTTGTTTACCATCCACATGGAACAATTTAACACTCTGCAGATGTTGAAAATCCAGAGCAAGACGCACAGAACGCTGCAGAAACTCAGCCAGCTAGGTAGCATCTATGGAGAGGAAAGGACTGGATGTTTCAGGCTGAGACATCAACACTGGCAAAGAAGGGGGAAGAATCCAGAATAAAGAAAAGTTGGGGGAATGGAAAAGGCGTACAAACTGCCAGGTGATAGGTGAAACCAGGTAAGGAGGAAGATGGATGGGGGGGGGGAATGAAGTGAGAAGCTGGCAGGTGATAGGTGGAGAAGGCAAAAGGCTGAAGAAGAAGGAATCTGATAGGTGAGGAGAGTGGACTATGAAGAAAAGGGAAGATGAAAGGCACTAGGGGTGGTAATTGGTAGGAAAGAAGAGAAGGCATAAGTGGGGAGCCAGAATGGGAAATGGAAAAAGAGAGAGGGGAGAAATTACTGGAAGTTAGAGAAATCAAAGTTCATGCCATTGTGAATGATATTTTCTTCCTGGGCTGGGGGCCTCATGTTTTGCCAAGACTGCTTCCCATACACAGCAGCTGCCACTTTTCAAGTTCAAACAGATGTCAGTAAACTTCCAACTAAAATTGTTTAGCTTCTGGTCATAAATGGGAGCCAGCCTTCAGTTCCTAAAATGTAACTGGAAAGCAGTAATCAGCTTGAAGTTAAAATGAAGTATTGTCTACAGAGCAGCTTTGCAGACAAGCTCTGTTTATAGCTCAGACTTGCTGGCTCATAGCATCCAGTCTTGCTGCTTAAGAGGTGCCGTATAACATAGAAACATAGAAACATAGAAAATAGGTGCAGGAGTAGGCCATTCAGCCCTTTGAGCCTGCACCGCCATTTATTTTGATCATGGCTGATCATCCAACTTAGAACCCTGCACCAACCTTCCCTCCATACCCCCTGATCCCCATAGCCACAAGGGCCGTATCTAACTCCCTCTTAAATATAGCCAATGAACTGGCCTCAACTGTTTCCTGTGGCAGAGAATGCCACAGATTCACCACTCTCTGTGTGAAGAAGTTTCTCCTCATCTCAGTCCTAAAGGGCTTCCCCTTTATCCTCAAACTGTGACCCCTCATTCTGGACTTCCCCAACATCGGGAACAATCTTCCTGCATCTAGCCTGTCCAATCCCTTTAGGATTTTATACGTTTCAATCAGGTCCCCCCTCATCTTCTAAATTCCAACGAGTACAAGCCTAGTTCATCCAGTCTTTCTTCATATGAAAGTCCTGCCATCCCAGGAATCAATCTGGTGAACCTTCTTTGTACTCCCTCTATGGCAAGGATGTCTTTCCTCAGATTAGGGGAACAAAACTGCACACAATACTCCAGGTGTGGTCTCACCAAGGCCTTGTACAACTGCAGTAGTACCTCCCTGCTCCTGTACTCGAATCCTCTCGCTATAAATGCCAGCATACCATTCGCCTTTTTCACCGCCTGCTGTACCTGCATGCCCACTTTCAATGACTGGTGTATAATGACACCCAGGTCTCGTTGCACCTCCCCTTTTCCTAATCGGCCACCATTCAGATAATAATCTGTTTTCCTATTTTTGCCACCAAAGTGGATAACACAATGGCTTTTTCAGTACCATTTAAATTATTTAATTTGTCTTGTTTCAAAACAGACATCTCTTACTAAGCAACACACATAAAAGTTGCTGGTGAACGCAGCAGGCCAGGCAGCATCTCTAGGAAGAGGTACAGTCAACGTTTTGGGCCGAGACCTGTGGTCATCCTGACGAAGGGTCTCGGTCCAAAACGTCGAACATACCTCTTCCTAGAGATGCTGCCTGGCCTGCTGCGTTCACCAGCAACTTTTATGTGTGTTGCTTGAAATTCCAGCATTGGCAGATTTCCTTGTGTTTGCGTTTTGAACTCTTACTAAGTTGCCTTGTTCAGGAAGCTTGCAGATCAGTTGGATAATATTATTCAGCATATCAAATAATTGATGTGTTTATAGTTGGGAGGATATGTACTCAAGGAAGTTAGCTTTACAGCATTAATTATGGATAGCTGGAATCTGTGTCTCCAAAAGGGCTTTCAGACGTTTTGTGTAAAAAGGGCATCTAAGGAAATATATGCAGGTGAAGTCCCCTAAGTGGCGAAGACATTGTATAAATGTAGATGCAATTCAGGCTTATCAGGAATGGGGAAAGGATCATCAAGAAGCATGAAAGAAAAAGAGGGTGAACCAGAGTCCATTCCTCTGGCTTCAATTCAGTGATGGACTATTTATTACCCCATTGCTGGTATGTCTTTTTAGTTTATAGGAATTGTATCTGTGTTTTGGAAATGTTTTGTGTTTTAGAAATAGTTGTAATTTGGAAATGCTTAATATAGAAATGTGTTTCATGAATGTTGTTTGGATCTGAATGTGTAACAATAAAATAAATGTGGTTATGATACATCAAAAGTTTTTTTTAGATAGAATTATTACTTAGGAGTATTCCAACTCAGAGAGCTCTCAACAAGTGCTACAGCACCCCACCCAGTGCTATAAAATGGTTGACATCTTGGCTTTCCACAACTACACAGGCAAATGCTGGTCGTTATTAGGAATTACTTAATAGTATAGCAGAAATATGAGCTAATACTCCAAATGCTCCTTAAATTAAACATGATAACTATTTTATTCTTCAAGTCAGAGACTGGAATGATGAAGGGATAGAACACAGAGTGGGATGCAGATCAGACAGATTAAACCCAACTGTACAACCTGCTGGTCTCAGACCATCACAATTTGTACCAGATCCCAAAAATGCAGCAATAGTTCATACCTGGATACAACAAATTGGCCTCTTTTTAGGTAGAAACTAAGCACCCAGGTGGGGACCACATACTTTTGTGATAGAACCTGATGCCCCATATCTTAATCCTGATGCATGGGGATATCATACGTATCTTCCAGGCACATTTGAGGTAGCCCCTGTAACAGTAAACCATAGAGATACTAATGAGGCCTGGAGAACAGATGGCTTGGGAACGTGCACTAGAATTAGTAAAAAGGTTGACTATAGCCAGTAAAAGGAGAATACAGGGACAGGTTCCTATAGAGCCACTGTAGCTTCCCCAGTATAAACTTCTTAGCAATTTCTTGGACCTTTGACTATTCAGAGGGTGCAGGTAGTATGTGCCACACCTTCAGCTGATGTCAAAGTAATTCTGAATTGGTTACTTCAAAATGTCGGGAGGTTACAGTCCATCTGGGCCAGTGACACTCCCCAATATATTCAGCAATTCTCATTAACGTTATTCCCATAGCCTCAGTACCACCTCCAAATGAGTGTGGAAATCCATATCAGGTATATGCATGGATTTATAAACAAATAAAAGGTGGAGATGTACGCAGCGGACTCAGACTGAGTAAAGTAATCAAAAGCCAGGGCTTAATAAAAGCTGATAAGATTGGAGAACAAATGACAAGGGCAGATTGGGACCTAGTTCTGGTTCTATAGTTTTATCTCTTTACCCTAGTGAAAATCTCTGCACCATATTTAGAATAGCCATTAATCAACACCTGATATATGAACAGCTTCAGATTGTTGAAGGAACCCTACACACCCACATGGTGGTGGCTTGTTCCCACTCAAGGGCAATGAGGAGCTGGCACAGGATCATCCCCTTTTCCCCCTGAAGGTAACGGAGGGTCAGTAATAAAGTCAGCATACCAACCTCATTCCTCGGGTCAATCGCATTCACAGCATTCTTCTACACCAGCCCCATGGCAGGGAAGATGTAATCGACAAATCAAAGGAGTTCCCTGGAGACTGCTTGCCTCGGGAAGAAATTTTCACCCACAACCTAGATGGTTAAGCACTAGATATAGGCCACAACCTTTAGCTTCACCCCCTTTCTTTACGGAAGGAAGTCTTAGAAAGGTACTTCTTCTGGGCCAGAGGCTATGTAATTAACATAAAAAATCTCAACAGAATAAATCTCCTAGGCATGACAATTACCAATCAGGGACATAGTTTAATCCCTGAATTTAGACAAAAATTGCTTGATTAGGATCTCCAAAGATGCTAAAAGCCTTACAATCAACCCTAGACCTACAGAATTATGCGAGAGATTTCATAACTGACTATAGTCAATTGTCAAAGCCATTATACAAGAGATGTACACAAAAGGGTGGTGGGGTGAAGATACATCTCTACCAAAGGAGGGTATGCTCCTTCCCTCTGCTAGCCTGCAGGTCACCCTTGGGTAAGGTGTAGCAGCTACTTAGCCCCCCAAATCAGGGTCATATGAGCAGCTGGTGCATATCACAAGTCCTGGTAATGCCAGGCAGACAATCTTTGAAGAGTATTGATAATGGCTGGGCTCACCTTCTTGTAAAGACACTGCCCAGAAGAAGGCAATGGCAAACCACTTCTGTAGAAAAATTTGCCCAGAACAATCATGATCATGGGATCATGACCACCTGTGTCATACAACATGGCACATAATGAATGAATGAAAAATGAAAATCCTTTTGTTTTTACCCCCAGGGGATTATGAGGCACCAGAGAAATTGATGAATGCAGTTCAGCATGCAATAGACCTCAGGACAAGAGACCTAACAAAATCTCTCTTTTTTCAAATTTGTATTTCTTCAAAAACCGCTGTTGCCATTGGCTATATAATGAGGGAGAAGAAACACAAGCCCCCATACACTATGCCTCATAGAATTTCACCCCAACAGAACAGGAAATTACTGCCCTACCATGTATTTCATACACTTATTGCAGTATGACCACTGCAAGAGGACAAACCAATTATTATACAAAACAGATTTTGCAGCTTTACAAAATGAAAGCAAATTACCAACAAGTGAACGGAGAGCTACCATAGCTAGATATGGGGAATAGCAAATACTTTTACAAGATGACATCTTAAAGTGGGAATGTGTTCCTGAGGGCTATGACTTACAATTCTTACCTGTCATAGAAGATGCAGAACTATATTCTCCATGACCCAATATAGCATAATATCCTTTAGAGAACTATTCTCAAATATGATGCAGTGACCTATCAACAATGAAATTCTAGAAAGATGGACCCACTCAGTTATAATCCCAGCTCCTGATTATAAAAGGAAATTTTTTTTATTGGAAACTGAATTTGAATCACATGAGTTGCAAGTGCCTTGTGAGAATCATGCAGCTCAATTTGCAAAGGCAAAGCCCTGGGAAAAATATTTAAAACAAGTAAATAAGACATAACTAGTCTTGATATTTACTAATTTTGATTTTGTTAGGAATGTGGTACAAAGAGATCTTCCCAGCTGCTCAACTAGCAGATGGAGAACACACAGAGGTAGACTGCTTCCACATTTGTCCACGTGGAAGAATATTGATGAATTATTATTGATCATGAGTACAGATGTTACACATCCTGGAACATACTGCAGTCTTCCTGCACAGCTATGGTAATAACTAGCCAATGAACAAGTTAAGAAGCCATCAGGATAGACCATACTACGATAAAGGAGGTCGGGTTTTGTTAATACCTAAGCAACAAATAACTAAGTAACTTGGACGATGTTTTGAGAATTTCCAACACGGTACAAATACGAAGGTGATGGTGCAGGTAAGGTTTATGGTGGAGTTGTTTGTCATGTCCAGCAATGACAGGAAACCCGTGCAAGAGAGATTTTAAAGTGGAAAAGCTGTGGCACTGGATCAGTTCCACTTCCTTGACCTCAGAAGTCCGAGTACAGTGGTATGAACAAGCATCACAAACTGGGGTCTTCCTCGGTTGCAGTGGATAACCATGACATCTTCTGTGCCTTGTAATGCCCTTTGCTCTCCTCAGAGCATTGTAGAACCACCTTCCTGACTGTTGGATCCCACTGTAGATCTCATCCGCCCAGTTTGACTTCGCGTGCTGGGTCAGGCATGTCCCGAACTCACCAGGGAACGAGGCCACCAGCTGACCTCACCTGGATTAGCCGGCTTGTCGAAGCAGTGTACTGGGGTGTGGCTGCTGTCACTTCCAAACAGCTGCTTTGAGTCACAGGTAAGAGCTAAGGTTTGTGTATGCCATCCTAAATAAAGATAAGAAGCAAATACTTCCTGCCCACAAGTAAGAAGCACTGATTCAAGAAGCCCACCCAGGATTTGGGCACAATCGTGGTGGTGGACAAGCCACTCATATGAAATTTGCCATGTTATACTGGTGGCCTTACAAGTTGAGTGATTGCAAATAATGTTTGTCCCATAGTAAAAGAACAGTCACAAGACCACCTCCAATAAGACGAACAAAACCAACTACACCAAGACATGCAAGTTGATTATATAGGCCAATTTCTGGCTTCTTAAGGCAATCCAACTTATCAGAAACCAATAGATATACTCTTGTGATAATCGGTCTTTGTATGGGATATATGTGGTTAGTCTCTACAACTTCTTGTAGTGAGACTGCAACCACCACTTCACTCCAAAACTCCATAACTCCATATTCCCATATGCTGGCATCCCTGCCGGCATTCATGCCAACCAAGGGTCAACCAACAGGCATACAAGTAGAGTACAGCATTTCATTCCAGCCGCAATCGAGTGGCATAGTGGAGTGAAGAAATCTAGGGATTAAGGAGGCCTGGCAAAATGGCTCCACTCTCAAGGCAAAGTAGGCTACACTTGTCCGTGAATTGCACTTGTCCATAAATAAAGTGCCAATCACGAAAATAGGAGCACACAAGATTGCTACACCTATGTTAGACAAGTACATGGGTCCACTGGGGAACCTCGACATCCTGACTGGAAGGCGGCTGAGATGCATTCAAAAAATAAAACACAAGTTAGGATCTGAAAAGCAATGAAAAAAATCCTTTTCACTTGAGGAAGATCTCATAGATACATTGCCCCATTATAATACATCCGGAATGCATTGCTGTTTTCAGAGTAAGGCAAACTCAAATTCCAGGAGGAAATGTTGCTTTTTCTGTAGTTTAATTTTAATATTTGTACTTTTAGTAACATTGTTCAGTGCCGCTTTCTTACAGACAAGATCATATTTAGTACGGAAATTGTCTCTTCTGGCTCCTACACCCCTGAAACATAATGACTCGGAGGATATTAGATTATGGGGACCCAAAATTGAACACATTCTGTCAACTTTATAATATTCTCAGATTTCCTCAGATTTTCTCAAATGTAATAATTTGTTTTTTCATGGAATGCTGAATATGTGGGATTCAGCTGCAGGCAAATCTACATGTTCCTGGAAAGAAAAAACTCTTTACAGGTTCATCCAATTGTTGAGTAACAACCCAGTACCTATAGCCATGAGGATAATTTTTAGATCTGATCATGTTACATCAAGTATTTCTTCCAACAGTTAACCACTAATAAATTCTGTATCATACTCAGGTTGCCTTCTCAAGTAAAGAACATGAACACTTCTACTCATGCTGGCACCAAGAGGTATTTCTAGAAATATGATCAAATCTCATGATCCATATGTTACCTCTCTTCAAAACTTTTACAAGCAACTGGTTTGGCCATGATACATACATGCGAGTAGAAATTCCCAATATCTTTACAATTACAGCATCTAATCAGATAGAGGCCTCTCTCTCTCTCTCTCTCTCTCTTTCAATAAGATCATTCCTGGAGTTACCAAGTCCTATGCATGTGGACTGAATTACTGTAATTATAAAAATGAGTAGAAATTTGTCCTTGGATAATGGACCTAAATATCCAATATGGTAGGTAAAGTGCCTTGTCATCTGCTTTTCAACTATAGAAATCAGATTTTAAACATGCAGCCAGTGCTATTCTGCTTCATGGCACCGCATTGTTTGATCAGATATTGTTCAAACTGATGCAGTGGAATACATATTTGTAACTTAAAGGCTCTTCAAATATCATCACACTTTTCAGCAATCAATGATTTACTACTGGTGTGGGCTGTGAGGCTCCAAACCCATGATTCTCTAAACCATTTCTTCGTAACAACATAACCTGGGTCCACAGGGCCCCAGAGCTGGCTGTGATTGCTCCCCACCTTGTCATACAAGAGAGAGGGTAAAGTATTTGCCACCATGTGTCTATGTGATGTTCCTGCCATTGCTGAAAAGTTCTGAGGTTGTGTGATCTGTGTGACAAGTACATATTTATTTATTTATTTTATTTAGAGATCTATGTTCAGCATGGAATAGACCCTCCCTGCCCCTTGAGCTGCACTGCCCCAGCATCCCCCAACAACAGCGATTTAATCCTAACTTAATCACGTGACAATTTACAATGACTAATTAACCTACAGTGAGTTTGTCCTCCAGCTGTCACCCGCAGACCAACAGTTCATCAGAAGAAGCCAATCAGCCGCCTTCTTTAACCCTTCCTCCGCATGCAGGAAGTACCTGTTCGTGGCCGAGATGTTCCATAATCTACACACCTCCTCTCTCATGGGTATGTCACCTTTTGAAGATCTTCATGGCTACCAACCGCAATGTTCCCACGGAGGAGCCAACAGTTAATTGGTTCATTGCTGCCAGAATATTTGGAAGAGGGCATGGAGGGCTTCCTAGCTGCAAGCTGTGCCTACTGCCACCAGCCCAACTGCTGGTGGTGCTCAGCCAGACTACTCTGGCTTGGGGATCATGACTGGCTGTCCACCTGAAATCTTCACCTGCTCCTACCATACTGAAATACTGCTATGTCAGACTTCACTTACTCCCCATCAAATTTCAAGTTGAACTAACTTGTATTATGATCACTGTCTCCAAAGGGTTCTTTTACCTTAAGCTCCCTAATTGCCTCCAGTTCACTACATAACATTTAATTCAGTATAGCTGATCCCCTAGTACGCCCAAAGACAAACTACTCTAAAAGGTCATCTTATAGGCATTCAACAAGCTCACTCTCTTGAGATCCATTACAAACCTGATTTTCCCACTCCAGGGGCAGGGGTGGAGGTTGATGGACTTTGTGTGTGGGGGGCGGGGGGGATTGGGATTGGCTATGAGTTTGGTGGAACACCCTAGAGATTATTAGGCTTATAGTACGGAGTATTGTAATTTTGCATTTTAGATGTGATTAGTGGGGTGTTTGCGTGATTTATACTAGTCTGAGGGCCAAATGACACAGTGTTGCTTCTTTTGAGAGGTGCAATGTAACATGAAGGGCTAACTTTACCTGACGGTCGAATGCCACTTCTGTCATGTCGGCTGCTGATTGGCTAGTCCAAAGGATGTAGCAGCTCTCTCCCATTGGTTGGCTTTCTGTTCTGGGCACCCCAGAGTAATAAGAATAACACATGTGAGAGACTTGTTCACTTTTCTCTAGGGGCTGCACTTCAGACTGGGTCAAGACGAGACCATTGAAAAGGTGTGCTGCAAAAAGGAGGGCCCACTTGCACACTTAGATGAATACTTGTTTGTTGACTGTTTAGCACTGTAGTTGTGTAACTTGGGGGAATTTATAAGTACTTGTTTGACTTAAATGATTGTTTGAGTCATTCACTGTTTGCTTGTAAACAAATAGTTAATGTGCTTGCTCACAATCAATGTCTTCCGTCCTCTTACCTAATCTGCGAATCTGCTTCTGCATAACACGCTAACAGCTGAAGACGATAAGTGACTGGATTGATGTGATGGGTAATCTTGAAGGGACCAGTGAAGCCAGGTATGAGCTTGCAAGAGTCTGTGTGGAAGACTCTAGCAGTGTGCCAAATGTTGAATGGTGTGAGGGAAGAGAAGTGAGTGCAGTTACTATTACAAAGGAGAAGGTGCTCAAAAAGCTGACAGTCCTAAGGGTAGACAAGTTACCCCAACTAGATTAATTGTACCCTAGAGTTCTGAAAGATGTGGCGATAGAGATTGTGGAGGCGTTAGTAATGATCTTTCAAAATTCATTGGACTCTGGCGTTGTACCAGAGGATTGGAAACTGCAAATGTTACTCCACTCATTAAGAAAGTAGGAAGGCAGAAGAAAGGAAATTATACATCAGTTAGCCTGACCTCAGCAGTTGGGAAGATGTTGGATCAATTGTTAAGGATGAAGTTATGGAGTACTTGGTGATACAGGACAGGATAGGACAAAGTCAGCATGGTTTCCTTAAGGGAAAATCTTGCCTGATGAACCTGTTAGAATTCTTCGAGGAGATTACAAGTAGATATTTGGACTTTCAGAAGGCCTTTGACAAGGTGCCACGCTGAAGCTGCTTACCAAGTTAAGAGCCCATGGTATTACAGAAAAGTTACTAACATGGTTAGAGCATTAGCTGATTGGTAGGAGTCAGTGACTGCAATAGAAGGATCATCTTCTGGTTGGCTGCCAGTGACTAGTGGTGTTCCGCAGGGGTCGGTGTTGGGACCACTTCTTTTTATGCTGTATGTCAATGATTTAGATGATGGAATAGATGGCTTTGTTGCCAAGTTTGCAGTTGATATGAAGATTGGTGGAGAGGCAGGTAGTGTTGAGGAAACAGGTAGGATGTAGAAGGAATTTGACAGATCAGGAGAATGGGCAAGAAAGTGGCAAATAAAATGCACTTTAGTAGGAAAAATAAATGTGCAGACTATTTTCTAAATGGGGAGAAAATCCAAAAATCTGAGATGCAAAGGAACTTGGGAGTCCTTGTGCAGAACACCCTAAAAGTTAACTTCCCGGTTGAGTCGGTGGTGAGGAAGGCAAATGCAATGTTAGCATTCATTTCAAGAGTTCCAAAATACAAGAGCAGAGATGTGATGCTGAGGCTTTATAAGGCACCAGTGAGGCCTCACCTTGAGCATTATGATCAGTTTTGGGCTCCTCATCTAAGAAAAGATTGGACAGGGTTCAGAAGAAGGTCACTAGGATGATTCCAAGAATTAAAGGGTTATCATGCAAGGAGAGTTTGATAGCTCTGGGTCTGTTCTCACTGGAACTTAGAAGGATGAAGGGGTATCTCCTTGAAACCTTTCGAATGTTGAAAGGCCTAGACAGAGTAGATATGGAAGGGATGTTTCCCATGCTGAGGGCATCCAGGACAAGGGAGCATAGCCTCAGGATAGAGAGGCATTCATTCAAAACAGAGTTGAGGAGAAATTTCTTTAGCCAGAGGGTGGTGGCAGATTGGTGAGATTGCCAAAGCCAGCACTGTTATTGGTCCACCCCGGGACTCGGCACTTCTCACATGAGGGGTTATCTCCTTGCACTTACCCCTGAACATTTTAAACTCCTGTTACAGTCACTGAATTCTGCTGACGACACCAAATGTTACATGGAAGCAAATTTGCGGGTTCAGTGAGTGGGGCAGAAGACACGGGCTGCAAGTAACTTTAACTATTTATTTACAAACAAAGGGTAAAACACTCAACCAAGCATCTAAGTCAAACAAGTTCTAAGTTATGAAACTACAATACCAAACATTCAATAATACTTCTAACTCAAACAGGTATTTATTAAGCCCATCCAAGATACACAACTACAACACAAAACACTCAACAAACAGGTATCTATCTAAGTGTGCATGCAGGTCCTTCTCTCTGCAGCACATTTTCCCAATGGATCTTTAGCTCTGGGCATGACCCAGTCTGAAGGGGATCCCCCAGCAAAAAGAAAGTGAGGCTCTCAAACATATTATTCTTATACCTCTGTTGTGCCCAGAACTGGAAGCCAGTGCTGTGGTGTGAAAGTCCAATGCAAACAGGCCAAACAACGACCGACGTGGTGGAAACAGCTTTCTACTGGTGACTAAGTTAATCCTTTACGGTTACACACCATCCCTCTGGATCACAACTACTTGCCATATGTTCTTCCTCAAGTCCATTGTCCATGGACCACTCAACTCATCTGAGCATGCATCTCCAGAACTTAGGATGGTGAAAGTTGGTCCACTGGGCACAGTTCACCAGTTGGTGGGGTGTGCAGTACCTGGTTGACTAGAAAAGGTACGGCTTGGAGGAGAAGTCCTGGGTGCCATCCAGTTTCATCTTTGATCGATCGCTCATAAAAGAGATCCACTAAACCCATCTGGGTCTGCCCAGGACCTCAGGTGTCAGCTGTATTAGCACAGTTTGTTGTCTTCTACACTCTGGTTGAATGCCCTAGTTGGGTGGTCTTTCATTATGTTTATTATTCTGTAGATTTATTGAGTATGCCCACAAGAAAATGAATCTTAGAATTGTATATGGTGACATATATGTACTTGGATAATAAAATTTACTTTGAAATTTGAGGTTTCTGTAATGTATCTGGCCTTTGGATCTTGAGTGAAGTCAATAGCTGAGTGTACAGAGTATTACGTAGGAAGCCCAAAGAGTTCCTGAGCATGTACCATGTTAGGCTTCCAGATGGGTGCAAGTCACCTGTACCTGGCTGGAAGCCCAAGAAGAGTTAATTCATCATATACACATGGAAAGCTCTAGATCTATTTTCATGTATTTAATTTATTCATGGTTTTTCTTAGTCTGTGAACAATTACACACAATGATCACATTTGTTACACAGCGACTTCACTGTATGTTACATATATTATACTACCTCTTCCGTTAAAGAGCAGAACTAATTTAATAAAATATATATTTAAACTTTGTACCAAATCATTGAGCTTCAAGTTTCTTTCGTTCTTCTGGTGTTACTTTTGTGAATCTTGGTGTTTCCATGGTTGTTGGGTATTGTTAACAACCCTTGCTGTTCACATGGAAGCTGTCACTTCCTGTCATCCATTCATCATGATCTATGTTAACTCTTCTTCAGCAACTGTAGTACTCACACTTGGGATATACTCTCATTATTCTCATAGGATTCTTGCACAGAGATTCTTTCCTGAAACTTGTACTATTCTTGAAATTGAGTATCCTGCCAATATGCTGTAGTATTTTTCATCTCCAACCTATCCACTTGTCTTAGCACCTATCATGTCATCTGAATCATCCTTCCCTTATAGCATGTATCACAATGCTTGCTTTGTTTCAATGATTTTTCATCTACATTTCCTTTTCAGTTTGGCTGTAACAGTATCGAACATGTCTTAATCCATCTCCGTATCAATGTTTATGTAAAAGTATATCTGTCATAGAGACAGATATTGATAAAGCCTCTCTTTTTGAGGCTGTATGATAAGCAGAGATATGATGCCAGTTAATTTCAATGCTCAAACTGAAGTGACTGAAATAACACAATCTCCTCAGGGATGTCATGTGTCTTCTATGTTGCATTCCATGTTAAGATATATTTATCTCAGTCCATTTTGAATTGCTGTCCAGTGATAAAATATTCTCCAACCTTTTCCAACAGTGGTCAACATGGACCACTATATGGCCTTGTGGATCATTTCCACAAATGGAGTTGGTGCTCCTGGTGATTGGGTTCTACAGTCTATGCAACAGTAAAATTGATTGCAAACTTCTCCAGATTTTTGTCTATGATAAATGAATAGAAAAATGTACAAGCTTTAGATTTTGTTTTAACAATACCAAATGTTTTTGAGTGAATATCTTCTATTTGTTTGGTATTTGTGGTACTCCTTGACCTCTTTTAAGGAATGTATGATTTGATAAAAGCTTGCAACTTAAACTGTTGTTTATTTTCATCTGAACCTGTGTCTGAATCAGCCCATTCAAAGTATGCTCATATACTTCCTTTAATATTGTATCCAAGTGCAATAGTTTACTATACCACCACTGCTACAGGGAACTCACTCTCCACTGCATGGCATACATCGCATTTTCTATGCCTGTATCAGTAGCTTCATACGGAAGTCTCGATAATACATCTACTCAGCATTGAGCTTAGATGTTAAATATCCAGTGCCATAGTCCTTCTAAAAAAAAGGAAGATGCATTCTTGAGGTCACCCTTCTGGGATTTGTAAACTTGGGTCCAAGAAGGATTAATAACTTATCGTGGTCAAGATGAATTATCAACCAAAGAAGGATTAGTGAAATGTTCTGAGGCCAGATGTAACTGCTAGTACCTTCTCTTCTATATGAATGTTGTTCTTCCTCTTTGTTTATGTACACAAAAGAAAGGCAATGGATTTTTTAGTTACTGTTAATCATATGATGTAAGTACAGTATCTATAAATAAAGACATCATAGGTGGGCATCTGTGTATAAGTGGGATGGTGCACAGGGAAGAATTAGCAGATAAGATATTTGCTCTTCTGGAGCTGACGATTTTGCTCATGAAGCCTTCTGAGTACATTTTCAAGTACTCAGAGACATTTCCTGCTATGGAAGTTGCTTTCAAAACATAGGTAGCATTGAACTCCCTTTAATGTCTTATCCATACTGACCTGAAATACCTCGGGTAAGGATTTGTTATATGAATAAAATCCCTTAAAGAAGTTAGATACTGTTGGCTTTTTGATTTACCTTTTAATTATGCTTATACACCTTATACAGTATGTATTGTACAGGCTCAACTTGTTAAAGACCTTGATCTATGGAGTCATAAAGTCTTGGAGTGAAACAACATAGAAACACCTGCTTCAGCCTACAGAGTGAACCATCAAGCACCCCTTACACCAGGGGTTCCCAACCATTTTTACGCCATGGAGCCTTACCATTAACTGAGAGGTCCATGGACACCAGGTTGGGAACCTGAGCTTTACATTCTCCCCACATTCTCATCAACACCTCTAATATCTACCATTCTCCCCTGCCAGATGAAGCATATAGATCCTACAGTCTGGCAAAAGGTACTTCCATCTTCCATGACTTGGTTGAAGGTTACTTCACAACCCATCATTCACTGCAGCATTGGCTGCCATTCTGTTGTAGATTTGACCAACAGCTGGTGCTGTTGGTTGTTCAGCACCTCCTATGCTTAAGATTTATGTGTAAGGTACTGGTTTAAGTCTACAGTAAATTGTCAGCCTTAATGCACATGGAACATTTTGTACTTGTATATTAGTGTATGAATCCTTTCTGCTTGATTTAGAAGTTTAGTTATCAATCTAGAAGCAGATTTATCCGGAATCTTGCTAAGTGCTCACACATTGAATGCATCCTTCCAGTCCACATTTAATTGTTTCAGCCATTATTTTTCTTGTGAAGTTGGTCTGTTTGTGATGTCAGCTACTGTGATTGATAGCTTAATTTTTGACCATTATGGGAAACCGCACTTCAGAGCACATTCAGTGTTTTCAGTGTGTTATGAGAGTAAAGACAACCATGTGCTGCATCAATGGCACTATGACACGCATAAGCAGACAGCAGCTGTATTGATGTTCACATCAATATACTGTATGCTAATAATTAACTCTATTTATTTCTAAAATAATTGTATTTTCCATTATTGTCAGTAGTGATATATAAGCTGTTTAAGTTTCATTGTTCAAGCTGTTATCAGCCTCTGTTATTGAGCCTTTCCTCTGCGGCTTTCTGTTATCAGTGCTGCCCTTATGCTGTAAACTTACATGGTTGATATCATTCTGGTTTGCCATCCTGAATCTATCCTTATGCACTGAGGTTATTCTACTTTCTGGTTGGTAGTTAATCTCTATTGCAAACGATACCAGCTTTTTCTAGCTTTTTATGCCACATTTTTCTCTTATTGCTTTGGCTTAGTGTTGAAGCACCTGCTATTAACACTGCCATTTGCACATACTTCCCTTCAGCATTAACATTATGCAGAGTCCTGAAATCTTTTGGTATTTTTAGAAGCCACCCCCATTAATGTGGCTATTTCCTGCATGCACAGATGTCAAACATTGCAAATTCAATTATTTGGATTGAATTTACTTGCCTGTTAAAACAGCAAACAAATACAGTACAGAATGAGCCAAAATTACAATGCTGTAACAGAATCACCAACACTACTATATAATTACAAATGACCTCACCTGGCCTTTGGTTTCTGAGGCGGAACTTGTAATTTTCTATGGTCTACAAATTAGCTGGATTAAAGTGATTCAATAATCTTTCTCTACTTCATCAAACGAGACTTTTTTTCCTTTCACAGTGCCAGAAGGTCTGCCAGAGTGGCATGCATATCAAATCCTGTCTATGTTAGTAAGATTGCTTTCTTGAAATTTCAGCTGACTTTGTTGTAAGTGGGCACCATTTTGCTTACATTCATATTTGCACAATTTTGCCCCGATAAATGGTTCCATCCATTTTGCAACAAGACTGAAGGGCTTACACACTGTATCATAGACTCTAAGGACTACATTATAACCAAAATGACTATCAGCTACCATCTTGCATCATTCCCTTCTATATCCCAAGGCTTTACACAAGGACTCACACGTATTAACAATTAATTTCCCTGCATTTTTAAAGATTTAAACTTTATAACTCCAAAATCATTTTGAACATAAAAAATAGAGTATAAGTTACAAATTTCCCCTTAAGTAACTTAACACCATGCTAAAATTCTCATAGATAAAGAGAGTGAAAGAATGAGTACAGCCCTGTGGTTCCTTCCAAAACCTATCCTTTAATCTGACTTTTGACGTGGACAAAATTGGAACTGAAGATGAACGTGAATAAAACATTTGAAAATTCCACTTAATGTCTTAAAATAGATTCAAATCACCCTTTATTAAAATTGTAGTATTAGTAATTATTCTCTGCATATTCAATGGAAATGTTCTCTCCCTTCTAATCCTAAAGTTACTGGCTTCTATTTGGGTATGATGTTCCAGCACCTATCATGTACTAATTTCATAACCAAGACCCTCTCCTTCATTTGCTGGTGTCAGTAAAGACATTCATCCTGGGCCTGATCCAGTTTTGCTCGGCATTTTCAGGGACCTCATATATTCTAATTCACTGGCAAATGAAATAGAGACTAATGGTGGCATTGAGGATAGGAAATTCAGGGAAAGCATTTTAAAATGTGATGGATATACACTTTCCAGGGCCAGAAAGGCTTATTTCTAGCCTCAGTTTTTTAGCACAGCAAATGATCTTTCCAAAAGTTCAGTGTTGTCTTTGGTAAAATTAAACTTCCAACCAATATTCCTTGCTCAGCTTCTGGTTGTAGACAAGTAAACAGTGAGCTCTTGCAGGCCCACATATAATCAATGTAAGACAATGGGGTAATGTTAATTGGCCTGCATCAAATGAGCCAACACTGGCTGTTATTTGCACCATTGTGATTGACTTCAAGTAAGTTTGCAGACCAGACTGATTTTGCCACTTAGCACATGAAACATGGTCAAAGTATAGTTGATCAACTAATACTTGTGATATTTGCTTACTCAAAGGATCAGATCTCACGTGTTAATTTTGGGTGTCTTGGATCTCGGTCCCCAAAGATTTTAGATTCTCTATGTGAGTTACTTTGTCCCACAAAAGTTATCTGAAACATATCGCATGCAGATAATGTCAACTGGTAGAAAAACAGTATAAATGCTAGAAAGCATTGGGGATTGTTTGAAATGACAAGGAGAATGACAGAACAATGCGGTGACAAGAAAGAAAAACTAGATTTCATTTCTCAATCTTTGTTTCTGGAATGGATAACTTATTTGTCTGTAATTGGTTGGTATCTTCTTTTAGTTACAAGCTGTGCTTGGAATTCTTTTGTGGTTTATAAATCTTTTGTAATTTTGAATTTTTTTTTATCAGAAATCCTATGAGCTTTAAATGAGTATTCGGAACTATTTGACTAAATGTAAACATATATCAATAAATATAAAATTAACTGTATTTAAACTACTTCACAACTAGAAGTATCTACTCTTTGTAAGGAGGGGGAGACACCACTCAAATAGTGGGCATTGGCAGCTAGACCTTGCCACAGAGACTAGACAGGAAAGCAAACTAGTCTTTGAAGAGTAGGTTGATGCAGTATAACTTCCCTATAATGAGGGTACTTGTAGATACCTATGTTGAATAAGGCTTAAAATTCCTTTTGATTTTAGGGCTTTGTGGACAGTGAAAACCATCACAAAAAGTGAAAAATACCCATCTTAATTTCCTCACCAAAAGGAAAAATATACTTCACTATTCTCATAGAGGAATTACAAAAAAAAAGCAAGACGACCCTATTTCTGTACCTGAACCTTGTGCTGGATAACACAGGGATGAAAGTAGGGAGAAACTACATTAAGTTAGCTACTGAAGAAGACTTAAGTTTTTTAGAACTAGACTTCATCCTTAATTCACTCACTGGTTGACCATTTGTTTCTTCTGCTAAGGAATCTAAATTGCAGTTTTGCTATAGAAGAAGCATTTTGTATTGGGATCTGGACAACTTGCAGTCAGAAGTTTTTAGGTTAGTTAGGCATTTAATTATTAATTTAATTAGTTCGACACAACATTGTGCGCCAAAGTGCCTATAGCTGTACCTTTTTATGTTCAATTGTATCAATGAATTAAAATAAGTCTACTTAGATAGTATATTAGAGGTAAGGAGAACTACAATGAGGTCTTCATTGGTAGAATTGTTATTGGAATATTGATAATATTTACGAGTATAAAGAAATTGAAAACATAATCATGTTCCCTACTCTCCATATTTGATTGATAAAAAATACATTGGTTAAGGCACATGGCAGTTTTCTCTCCTGATGTTACAGGAAATCATAATGATTGCCTTTCATTGTCTAACTAGAAGGTTTCATGAAAATAATTCTAAGATGCAAATTGAAGAGTAGTGCTCTATTTTAGGGAAAAAGTCTCCTGTAATTTAGAGTGCACTTCTCAAACTAAATTATGGTGTTGAGTGAAGAGTTCTATACTTATGCAATTTATTTTTCCGTAATGACTTGTTTTCTTAGGGCATGGACAAGTGCAAGTTTGTTGTTTCTTCATTTACAGATTGTTTCACTCAAATATATTTAAACTCTAGCAACACAGGTAAATAATTTAGAATTACTTTAACAACCTGTGATTCTTTTTTCTCCTACTTTCGTATTTGTAACTAACGTGGATGGGATGAATAGGTCAGATCTGGGTTGGCAATCAATAACCACCAGGGTGCCATAGGGTAGAAATGGTGGGGCCTCAGCTATTTATCATCTATATAGTTGACTTGGATGAAAAGATTGAGAGCACTGTAGTCAAGAGCTGCTGCTGATACAGAAAACAGGTGGTTCAGCATGTTACAAAGAGGGCACAAGGAGCCGCCATCCAAAGATTCAAATTATATTTATTATCAAAGTACATACGCAGTACACAACTCCGAGATTTGTCTTCCGCACAGAGCGATGAAACAAAGAAAGACATGGAATCAGTTCACAGAAAAATATTGAACACCACCCTCTGCCGCATGCACGTCCAACAAATGGCACAAACAGCTACAAGAAAAGAACGAGCAAAAACACAGAATATAACACACAAAAACTAAAAAGTCCATATTTAATTCAGTTCAGTGTTCATTATCTGCAGGCAGCCCGATTCAGGGTCACCTAAAATAGCAGCAGAAAATGAAACTAGAAATTACACCTTAATGTGAACTAGTCCAATCCAGAAATTGCGTCAATTAAACCTTGCTCCAGCACCATCCTCCGACAGCATCGAGAGAGATCATTCGAGTGCAGGGATCCTCCTTTGGGAGCAGTGAGAGAGAGAAAGAGAGAGAGAGAGTGTGTGTGAGAGAGAGAGAGAGAGAGAGAGAGTGTGAGAGAGAGAGAGAGTGTGTGTGAGAGAGAGAGAGAGTGTGTGAGAGAGAAAGTGAGTGAGAGAGAGAGAGAGAGTGTGAGAGTGAGAGAGAGAGAGAGAGTGTGAGAGTGAGTGAGAGAGAGAGAGAGAGAGAGTGTGTGAGAGTGAGTGAGTGAGAGAGAGAGAGAGAGACTGTGAGAGTGAGTGAGAGAGAGAGAGAGTGTGAGAGTGAGTGAGAAAGAGAGAGAGAGAGTGTGAGAGTGAGTGAGAGAGAGAGTCTGAGAGTGAGTGAGAGAGAGAGAGAGTGTGAGTGAGTGAGAGAGAGAGAGAGAGTGAGAGTGAGTGAGTGAGAGAGAGAGAGAGTGTGAGAGTGAGTGAGAGAGAGAGAGAAAGTGTGAGAGTGAGAGAGAGAGAGAGAGTGAGTGAGTGAGAGAGAGAGTGAGAGTGAGTGAGTGAGAGAGAGAGAGAGAGAGCATCAAACGCAGACAGCTTCTCTGGCAGCAGCAAGTAAGAGGCTGGTAGATGGCGCTGAATACTCACTTGTCCTCTGTGCTCACTTCAAAGTTTTCAATCTTCCTCGGTGATATATAGATTATTTGAGTGGGGAAGAAGTTGGCAGATGGAGTATTATATGGGAAAAGTGAAGTTATCCACTTTGGAAGGAAGAGTGAAAGGACCAATTAATACTGAAGTGGATCAAATCTACAAATATCATGGTACAAAAGGATCTAGCAGTCTTGGAATATGGAACATAAAAAGTTAGTGTACAGGTGTATCAACTAACTGGAGAGGCTGGTAGAATATTACATGTTATTGTAAAGGACATGGACTGTAACAGTTGGGGAATTTTGGTGTATGGCTACAGATGTCAAGTAAGGCCACGCACAGAGCACTGCATACATTTTTGCTCCCCATATTTAAGGAAAATTGTGCATGCAGTGAAGGTGGTACAAAGAAGGTTCACTAGTTTGATTCCTGGAATGAAGGAGATAAGATGGGAAGAAAGGTTCAGAGTGGGTCCATAGTCATTGGAATTTATTAAAATAAGAGCTGCTGTTACTGCAGTGCATAGCTCTGAGGGAGATTGAAAACATGGGTACTGAAGGTGTTCCCCAATGGGGTTATCTAGCACTAGAAGATTAATTTCAAAAAAATTATGCCACCCTATTCACATGGAGATAAGTAGAAATTTCTTCTCTTGGAAGGTCAGGGATCTTTGGAAATCACTACTCAGAAAGAAAAGCGGATTCAAGGCAGAAACTGATAGACATTTAAAATAAATGTCAAACAGCACGGAGAAAGCAGGAAATTGACTCTGAAGCTAAGAGTGACTCATCTATTACCTCACTGAATGGAAAGACAAGCACAACAGGCTGACTGGTCTGCTCCTGTTTCTTATATTCTCATATTTCTTATATTCTACGCTATTTAAAGTGTAAATCAATTATCAACTGAAGAGTAACATAGTACAGCAAGGTGAACTGGTGGACAGGTGTCACGATAATTAATGTTCAGGTTGATACTGTCAGTGTTTTAACACAGACTGCATCAAACCTAACCTGGCATTCTTTTCTCTGGATGTCAACATACATCAAACGTGCTAAAAAATTAACTGGACTGTAAATAAGAACACGAACTTTGAGGGATTTTTCCTTCCTTAGACTATGTATGCTGAAGTCAGCATCCAATCTCCACTGAGGTTGCCTAACTCAATAAACTGATTTAACGGCATTAACTCAATCCTGAAAAATGGAAGAAGTGTCAGCATTTGTTATTTTCACTTTGATATACTGACACCATTTTTAGATTCTGGTATCAGACAATTAAACATCCTATTGCAGAAAGTTATTGTATATGATACCATACTTTCTCAAATAATGCATTGTTGCATTCCTAATAGAATTAATCTGAAAGCTTTAATTAAAAAAAGAAGTTAGTTCTTTGCAAATGTTCTTACTTTTAAAACCAATGAGATGCAATTGAGTTTTTAAGTTGCACACCTAGTCATAATTAATTTCGAACTACCTCCCTAGCCTCATCTAAATTTATGTGTGGAATCTCATGCTCTCAGGTGTGTTATTTCTGAATTTGCTTTATTTAAAAGATAATGAAATAAGAAAGTGATGGTTATTTCTCAAAGCAACACACACAAAATGCTAGTGGAACGCAGCAGGCCAGGCAGCATCTATAGGAAGAAGCACGGTCGACGTTTCAGGTCCTGACGAAAGGTCTCGACCCGAAACGTTGACTGTGCTTCTTCCTATAGATGCTGCCTGGCCTGCTGCGTTCCACCAGCATTTTGTGTGTGTTGCTTGAATCTCTAGCATCTGCAGATTTTCTTGTGTTTGCGTTATTTCTTAAAGTTGGCTTATAGTACTTCCAACTTTTGATTTGATCTCATTTGTTGGATTTTTCTTTTGTGAAAATTTTCCAATGTGATGAACTCCTCTGCTTGCATGATTACCTCTGCTGACTGATAGAGGTACTAGGATTTATGCAAGCTTGAATTCAATGTTAAGATGCACAAGTTGCAGTCACATGGATTTTGCATCTTCGTGGGTTTATAGCTGTAGTACCATTGCCACTGTTGACAAAAGACTAGCCTCATAAAATTACCCAGTTAAATCTGTTTGTTCTTCTAAAGACCTTATAAATTTCATGCAACAGTTCACAAAGATCTGATGAAGAGTTACAAAGCCAGAAATTATACAAATGTAGAACATACTGAGATAGTATCGTACACTGTGACATTTTACTTAATCTGTTAAGAGATTTTCTGGCCACAAATGACTGAAGTAGGAACTGACAGTATTGCAGTGAAGTTAACACACTAACAGCCCAACTTCTTAACCAATACTATAGAAGAAATGATAAAGAAGGATATAAATTAGCTTCTGAAATAAAAATAAAACAGGGAAGAAATAGTGATTTCAAAAAGGACAGAGAAAAGAGAAATAATTCTTTAAAAATTGATTTAAAAAATTCTGGAAATAGTTCATTGAGTGCATGAAAAATAATTCACAACTTTAGCTGCTACCCTTCTTGGTCAGGGGTTTAAATTCCATTGGAAGAATATGAATCTCAGATTTGAAATAGTCCTTACAGTATAAGTATCATATTTCACTTTCTGTATCAGATTAATATAAAAATAATGTGAAATTCAACAACTTCATGGGATGGAAGGCAAACTCACAACTCTAACAGTGTATATATATATATGGTGATCTATACTTGTTATAAACTGGTGAATGATTTATGCACTAGTGACAACATTCATAATTGGTTTTACCATTAGTTTGACAGCAAATTCTGATATATTTTTTAATTTTCCTTAATGATACTCACCATTTTCCTGTGCATTTAAAGAATTTAGTTTAAACGTCACCACCACAATACAGTTATTCTTTCCATCTTTTTCAATGCAGTTGCTTTCTCTGTTATTAGGGAACCTCGTTCTTCTGAGAAATTATTCCAAATATAGTTTCCAAAATAAAATTGTCATCCAAGTCCCACAAGGTCACCAGTCATCTTTCACCAAGTGCACATTAGTATCCTAGGCTTCCAGCAACCTCAGATAACAGGACTGGCCTAATTTATGACATTATTATTTTTTTCAGAAATGCATTTCCTATCCCCATGTTTTCTGAGGAACATTTTTTCTGGTTAACCTATAGAGACTCTGTTATTAATTATGTCTTGAATACAAAGGGTGACCCTGGGATCTGATGCCAAATGGGACTATGTTAACAGAGACTGCATCTTGGGAAATCATAGGTATCTCACTCATGATCCTCCATTTATTAAATTTAGCAGCTTGCATTTACTTAGCACCTTACCTTATGCAGGACAATGCTGAGCATTTTCCTGAATGTTATGTATCTTTAGTAGTGTAATCCCAGGAAACAAAAGACAAAATTGCACATGATAGAAATGCACAAGACAAGATTGCACATCAACAAAGTATACATAATTTGAAATATAAGGCTTTTAGAAAAGCACTTACTAGCCCTGTGGATCTTTGCACACTATGTTCTTTTTGAAGAATTCTTCTTAATGAAAAAATATTGAGAAATCTCCCAGTGACCACAGCTTCAGCAACCTGATTCCAAGCAGTAATGGCAAAATATCTTAACTGTAATATCTTCTGTATATTTAATATTTCAGTAATATTGTAAATATATTGCTTGAGTAAGCAATTTTATTTGTATAAGTAAATCATTATGGATCATATGTAAAAGTACGTGAATTGCAAATGTCACGATACTACTACGTGACATTCGCACACCCCGCATAAAGGAAAAATGAATGTACCATGAGTTATCTCCCAGCTCCCTTGTCTTCCTTTCAATTAGTTCTTATGTTTTAGAGTTACATAACATAACAATAGTGATGAGGGTGGGATTTTCAAAATGAACCCAAGACGACTACCTACCTGTTGAAGAGCAGCGAGGCGATAGAGTAAAAACAAACACAGTGAGAAATAATCAACTGAAAAACAATGCAGCATGTGCTTCTTTGAGAAGGGAACGACACCGCCAAGTTAAAACAAAGGCAGAAAATTGACAAGCTTATGAGTTCATACAGAATGAGTACCGGGTAATAATAGTCATAAATTTTAAAAGAAGAGCAGAAATGGCTGGCTACATCAGAAAGATTGATGCACTTGATTGCACAAAAGATAACTGGAGTTTGTATACTGAGTGAAATAAACAGTATTTTAAAGCAAATAGAATAGCCAATGAGAAACAAGTACCAATTTTGCTGAGTGCATTGGATTTAAAGGCAGTTTGCTTAGAAGTTTGACTGGTCAACTGAAACCACATGAAATGAGATTTGCTGACATTATGAAAGTAATGCAGAAACATCTAGAACTAAGAACATTGTTGATTGCAGAACACTTTGGGTTTCATAAGCAGAATCAAAAGGAAAGGGAGTCTATTTCAGCATCCATAGCTGAATTAAAGAGATTGTTTGAGCATTAAACAAGAGAAAACCTGCAGATGCTGGAAATCCAAGCAACACACACAAAATGCTGGAGGAACTTAGCAAGCCAGGTAGCATCTATGGAAAAGAGTACAGTCATCGTTTCGGGCCGAAACCCTTCAGCAGAACCAGGGAAATAAAAGATGAGGAGTAGAATGAAAAGGTGGGGGGAGGGGAGGGAGAAACACAAGGTGATAGGTGAAACCGGGAGGGGGAGGGGTGGAGTAAAAAGCTGGGAAGGTGATTGGTGAAAGAGATGCAGGGCTGGAGAAGGGGGGAATTAATAGGAGAGGACAGAAGGGCGTGGAAGAAAGAAAAGTGGGGAGGAGCACCAGAGGAAGGCGATAGGCAGACAAATAGATAAGGTGAGAGAGAGAAAAGGGGATGGGGAATGGTGAAGTGGGGGGGGGGCATTACCAAAAATTCAAGAAATCGATGTTCATGCCATCAGTTTGGAGGCTACCCAGACAGAATATAAGGTGTTGCTTCTCCAACCTGAGCGTGGCCAGGTGTAGGCATATTGGAATGGGAATGGGAAGTGGAATTAATATGAGTGGCCACTGGGAGATCCTGTGTTTCCTGGCAGAAGGACCGTAGGTGCTCTGTGAAGCAGTCTCCCAATCTACATTGGGTCTCGCCGATATGCAGGAGAACATACAGAGAGCACAGGACACAGCAGATGACCCCAACAGACTCACAGGTGAAGAGTCGCCCTCACCTGGAAGGCCTGTTTGAAGTTCTGAATAAATTGATTTGAATTGAATTGACTTCTGTTACTGATATTCTTCACATACAAGGAGTAAAAATCTTTATGTTATGTCTCTGTCTAAACGTGCAAGGTGCAATTTATAGTAATTTGTAATAAATAGTATGTACAACAGGATAGTCAATATAATATAGAAATACAATTGTATCAGCGTGAATTAATCAGTCTGATGGCATGGTGGAAGAAGCTGTCCCAGAGCCTGTTGGTCCTGGCTTTTATGTTGCGGTACCATTTCCCGGATGGTAGCTGCTGGAACAGTTTGTGGTTGGGGTATCTCTGGTCCCCAATGATCCTTCGGGCCCTTTTACACACCTGTCTTTGTAAATGTTCTGAATAGTGGGAAGTTCACGTCTACAGATGTACTGGACTGTCCGCACCACTCTCTGCAGAGTCCTGAGATTGAGGGACTACAGTTCCCATACCAGGCGGTGATGCAAGCCAGTCAGGATGCTCTCAATTCTGCTGTTGTAGAAAGTTCTTGGGATTTGGGGGCCCATAGCAAACTTCTTCAGCTGTCTGAGGTGAAAGAGGCGCTGTTGTGCTTTTTTTCACCACACAGCCAGATCCTTGGTGATGTGTATGCCAAGGAACTTAGAGCTGTTCACCTTCTCAACCCCAAATCCATCAATAACAACAGGAGTTAGCCTGTCTGCATTCCTCCTGTAGTCCACAACCAGCTCCTTTGTTTTCGCAACATTGTGGGAAAGGTTGTTTTCTTGACACCACTGTGATGAGTTGATAGTAAGGGTGGAGGTGTAGGGTTAGGTGTAGCACTTGTTCCGCTTGCAAGCATAAGTGCCAGGAGGGAAATCAGTGGGAAGGGACAAATGGACAAGGGAGTGATCCCTGTGGCAAGCAGAAAGTTGGGGGGAGGGAAAGATATGCTTGGTGATGGAAATCCTGTAGGAGATGGTGGAAGGGAGGATTATGTGCTGGACGCGGAGGCTGGTGGAGTGGTAGGTGAGGACAAGAGGAACCCTATCCCTGGTAGGGTGGCGGGAGGGTGGGGTGAGGGCAAGCTTGCATAAGGTGAAAGAGATGGAGTCGAAGGCAGCATTGATGGTAGAGGAAGGGAAGCTCATTTCTTTAAAAAACAAGGACACCTCATTCATCCTGGAATGAAAAGCCTCATCCTGAGAGCAGATGCGGTGGAGATAGAGGAATTGAGGTGGGGGATGGCATTTTTACAAATAACGGGATGGGAGAAGGTATAGTCCAGGTAGCTGTGAGAGTCCGTGGGTTTATAATAGACATCAGTAGATAAGCTGTCTCCAGAGACAGAGACAGAGAGATTGAGAAAGGGGAGGGAGGTGTTGGAAATGGACCAGGTAAATTTGAGGGCAGGGTGGAAGATGGAGACAAAGCTGATGAAGTCGACGAGCTCCACATGGGTGCAGGAAGCAGTACCAATGTAGTCATCGATGTAGCGTAGGGAAAGTAGGAGACGGACACCAGTGTAGGCCTGGAACATAGACTGTTCCAAGTAGCCGACAAAAAGGCAGGCATTGCTGTGACCCATGCGAGTGTTCATAGTTACACCTTTCATTTGAAGGGAGTGGGAGGAAGTGGGTGGGGGTAAGAAGGAAAGATGTGCTTGGTGGCGGGATCCGGTTGGAGATGGCGTAAATTATGGCAAATTATATGCTGGACGTGGAGGCTGTTCAGGTAGTAGGTGAGGACAAGAGGAACCCTATCCCTGGTAGGATGGCAGGAAGGTGGGGTGATGGCAGACGTGCGTGAAATGGGAGCAATGCGGTTGAGGGTGAGGTTGATGGTGGAGGAAGGGGAGCCCCTTTCTTTGAAAAGGGAGGACACCCCCTTCGTCCTGGAATGAAAAGCCTCATTCTGAGAGCAGATGCTGTGGGGATGGAGGAATTGAGAGAAGGGGATGGCGTTTTTACAAGTAACAGGGTGGGACATCTCCAGACCGCCATCCCTGCTGTGACCTCAATGACTCAAACAATCCAAGCAGATTCTAAAGCTGGACTCTGCTGCCATCAATGCGAATTCCAACGACTTCAGACTCCTCCTAAAACCCGATTGTGCAACCTCCAACTCTGACTCCGGGCCAGATCTTAAAGCGCTGCCGCAGGAACACCCGTCTCCCTTCCCCAACCACCACTCTGCAATCCCGTATTTCTCAGGTCCCACCACCAGCTCTTGGGCCCTTGAAGACTCCATCTTCCTCTCCCCCGCTATCCCTGAGCATCCCAAATCTCCCTTACCCTCAGACACTACCAACCCCCTTCCCCTCTCCGATCCCATCTCTCATCCGTGCTGAGGTTTCACCATCCCCTCCGACCATCCCCTCTCTGTCCTCAGTAAGGGCCTCACCTTTGTCCCCCTGCGCCCACACTTCAGTGAGTTCCATGCCCGCCCTGACACTGAGTTTTTCTTCCGCCGCCTCCGTCTCCGAGCCTGTATCTTTGGCAAGGACTCTCCACCCCGCACCGATGACCCTTTCTCCTGTCTTCAACCCCCCTCCTCTTCCTGGACCCCTCTCCCTGGTCTTCTGCTCTGGATCTTTTTATTGCCAACTGTCGACAGGACACTCCTCTCTCTAATTCCAGCCTCACTCCTTCTGAACGCACTGCTCTCCACTCCCTCTGCACAAACCCTAACCTCACCATCAAACCCGCAGATAAGGGGTTGCCATAGTAGTCTGGCTTACTGACTTCTACTTTGTCGAAGCCCAGCGACAACTCTCAGGCACCTCCGCTTACTTTACCCCTCAAACAGGACCCCACTAAGGAGCACCAGGTCATTGTCTCCCACACCATCACCGACCTTATTAGCTCAAGGGATCTCCATCCACTGCCACCAACCTCATAGTTCCCGTGCCCCGCACCTCTTGTTTCTACTCCCTACCCAAGATCCACAAACCTGTTTGTCCAGGTAGACCCACTGTTCAAGCTTGTTCCTGCCCCACTAAACTCATATCTGCATACCTGGACTCGATTTTATCCCCAACCGCCCTCCCCATTTCAGTCCCTTCCTACTGTAACACGCTGTAAGGTTTCACTGCTAAGGCTAACGTAATGGCTTGTATGTAATGTTCCACTATTAAGGTAATGGTTTCTCTGTAGCAGCAATATTTGGGTTATGATTAGAGATAACGGGACTTTGGAATTCAGTGGCTATCCAATGGGAGAAATGTTGTTCTTTCTTGTGCGTCTGGGAGCCGGGTTTCTCTCTGTCTTTTGTCGAGGAGAGATGAAGAGGGAGGACGCTTGTGTGTGGAGAGAGCTGGTAGACCAACGGACTGAGTGGACTGGGATCTGACAGTCTGAAGTTCGGCAACATTCGGAGGAGACCAATGGTGGAAGAATGACTACTGAGTGAGCTCCAACGGGGACGTTGACTTTGACTTGGGCCCATTTTTTTTGTTTTGTTTATTTTCATTACTAACTCTATATTCAGATTAAGATTCATAAAGTCAATCATTTAATTGCATATGGTGTACTGTCTGATATTTTGTGTTGTGGGATTTGTAACTGGGGGTACATTAAACAGCATCCACACAAACGTGATTACCCAGTTTGGGAGAGCCAAAGGCTGATTCCCCTAGACAAACGCGAGCTGGGCGAGCCTGAGGGTTACACTACCTACATCTGTAACACTTCACACAGCTATGGATCTTTTCAATGATTTCAGGTTCCCTGGCCCCAATCATCTTATTATTATTATGGATGTCCAGTCCCTATACACTTCCAGCCCCTACCAGGAAGGCCTCTAAGCACTCTGTTTTCTTATTGAACACCAGATCCAACCAGTTGCCCTCCACCACCACTCTCCTCCAATTAGCAGAACTTGTCCTCACTCTCAATAAATTCTCCTTTGGCTCCTCCCACTTCCTTCAATCAAAGGGTGTAGCCATGGGCACTCGCATGGGCCCCAGCTATGCCTGCCTATTTGTCAGCTACACGGAACAGTCTACGTTCCAAGCCTACATTGGTATCCGTCTCCCACTTCCTGCACCCATGCAGAGCTCGTTGACTTCATCAACTTTGTTTCCAACTTCCACCCTGCCCTCAAATTTACCAGGTCCATTTCCAACACCTTCCTCCCCTTTCTCGATCTCTCTGTCTCTATCTCTGGAGACAACTTATCTACTGATGTCTATTATAAAGCCACAGCCTCTCACAGCTACCTGGATTGTACCACTTCCCACAATGTTATTTGTAAAAACGCCATCCCTTTCTCTCAATTCCTCCACCCCCACCGTATCTGCTCTCAGGATGAGGCTTTTCATTCTAGAACGAAGGAGATGTCCTCCTGTTTCAAAGAAAGGGTCTTCCCTTCCTGCACTATCAATGTTGCCCTCAACCACATCTCTTCCATTTCACATAAATCTGCCCTCACCCCCCCCCCGCCATCACCCTACCAGAGATAGGGTTCCTCTTGTCCTCATCTACCACACCACCAGCTTCCATATCCAGCACGTAATTCTCCAGAACTTATGCCATCTCCAACGGGATCCCACCACCAAGTACATCATTCCCTCCCCGCGCCCCCCCCCCGTCACTTTCTGCTTTTCGTGGAGATTCCTCCCTATGTGACTCCCGTGTTCATTCATCCTTCCCACTGATCTCCCTCCTGGCACTTATCCTTGCAAGTGGAACAAGTGCCACATCTGCCCCTATACCTCCTCCCTCACTATCATTCAGAGCCCCAAACAGTCCTTCCAGGTGAGGTGACACTTCACCTGCGAGTCTGTTGGAGTCATCTACTGTGTCTGGTGCTTCCGGTGAGGCCTCCTGTATATCGATGAGACAAGACAGATATTGGGAGACCACTTCACCAAGCATTTACGCTCCGTCTGCCAGAAGAAGTGGGATCTCCCAGTGGCCACCCATTTTAATTCCACTTCTCATTCCTATTCCTTTATGTCATCCATGGCCTCCTCTACTGTCGCAATGAGGCCACACTCAGGTTGGCGGAACAACACCTTACATTCTATTTGGGTACCCTCCAAGCTGATGGCATGAACATCGATTTCTCGAACTTCAAGTAATGCCCCCCAACTTCACAATTCCCCATTCCCCTTTCCCTCTCTCACCTTATCTACTTACTGCCCATCACCTCCCTCTGGTGCTCCTCCCCACTTTTCTTTCTTCCATAGTCTTTTGTCCTCTCCTATTAGATTCCCCCTTCCCCAGCCCTATATCTCTTAAACCAATCAGATTCCCAGCTCTTTACTTCAACCCACCCCCTCATGGTTTCACCTATCACCTTGTGTTTCTCCCTCCCCTCCCCCCACCTTTTAAATCTACTCTTCATCTTTTTTTCTCCACTCCTGCTGAAGGGTCCTAGCCCGAAACATCAACTATACTCTTTTCCAAAGATGCTGCCTGGCCTGCTAAGTTCCTCCAGCATTTTATGTGTGTTGCTTGTCTGAGCGTTGTCAGTTTGGTAAAGGGATTAATAACACACTGACAATGCTCAGACAAGTAAAGTAAAAAGTTCAGAGTAAATTTATTATCGAAGTACATACAGTACATACAAATATAACCCCGAGATTCATTTTCTTGTAGGCATACTCAGTAAATCAAATAACCATAATAGAATCAATGAAAGACCGTACCGACAGTAGACGCAACTAGCATGCAAAAGATAACAAACTGTGCAATACAAAAAAAAGAAAGAAACAAATAATAAAAATAAATAAATAAATAAGCAATACATATTGAGAACATGAAATGAAGAGTTCTTAAAAGTGAGTCCCTAGGTTGTGCAACAGTTCAGTGACGGGGCTAGTGAAGTTGGGTGAAACTATCTCTCTGGTTCAAGAGCCTGATGGTTGAGTGGTAATAACTGTTCCTGAACCTGGTGGAGTGACAATGCTCTGTGCAAATATGCTCAGTGGAGGGAGGGCTATACACATGATGGACTGGGCCATATCCAGTACTCTTTGTAGAATTTGCCATTCAAGGGCACTGGTGTTTCCATACCAGGCTGTGATGCAACTTGTCAATATACTCTCCGCTTCACATCTATGGAATTTTGTTGAAGTTTTAGATGACATGCCGAATCTTTGCAAACTTCTAAGGAAGTAGAGGTGTCACTGTACTTTCTTCACAACTGCATTTACATGCTGGGCTCCAAAATAATAACAGCAAAGGATTTAAAGTTGCTGACCCTCTCCACCTCTGATGAGGACTGGCTCATGAAACTTCAATGTCCTCCCCCTGAAGTCAATAATCAGCCCCTTGTTCATACTGACATTGAGGAAAAGGTTGTTGTTTTGTCACCACTTAGACACATTTTCAGGCTCCCTCCTACATGCTGATACATCACCATCTATGATTCAGCCAGTGACAGGGGACGTTGTCAGCCAACTTAAATATGGCATTGGAACTGTGTAAAGCGAGTAGAGCAGGGGACTAAACACACAGCCTTGTGGTGAACCTGTGCTGATGGAGACTGTGGAGGAGATGTTGTTACCAATCCAAACTGACTGGGGTCTACACTGGGGAAATTGAGGGTCCAATTGCACAAGGAGGTATTGAGCTAAGGTCTTAAGGTCTTAAAGCTTGTTGTTTAGTTTTGAAGGGTTGTAAGTGTTGAATATCAAGTGATAGTTAATGAAGAACATCCCGATGTTTGCACCTTAACTGTCAAGATGTTCCAGGATTGAGTGAAGAGCCAAAGAGATGGCATCTATCGTGGACCCGCTGTGCCGGTAGGCAAATTGGAGCAGATCAAAGTAGCTTCTGAGGCAGGACTCGATATATTTCATTACCAACTCTCAAAACACTTAATCGCTGTGGATGTAAGTGCTACTGGATGATAGTCACTGAGGCAGGTTACCATGTCCATCTTAGGAACCAGAATAAATGAAGCTTACTTGAAGCAGTTGGGTACCTCAGACTGCCAAAGCGAGATGTTATAGATCTTAGTGAACACTCTAACCAGTTGAACAATACAGGCCTTTAGCACTCAACCAAGTACCCAATCTGGACTGAATGCTTTCTATGGGTTCACCCGCCTGAGGGATGCTCTCACGTCCGCCTCATAGACTGAAGTCACAGGATGATCGGGGGGCTGTGGGATCACTGAGAGATCATTTAGTTTGTGGAATCTTACAACAAAACATCAAAAACAGATCCTAATGGAAGCACAACTGACATTTCAAAGAGCAGTTGAAATAAATGTATCAATGGAAACAGTAGACAGAGACACAATAGAGTTACAGTCAGGAATGAAAGTGAGTATGAACAAAATAGTAACATCAAAACAGAAACCAGCCTGCCCAAACAAATTGTGTTACTGGGGCTCACATACATCAGACCATTGTAGGTTTAAAGGTGAAACTTGCAGAAAATGCAACAAAATAAGACACATACAAAGAGCATTTTGGATAGACAAAAGTAAATGGACTGCACAAGGAAGAGAAAAGAAATGTAAAAGTCAAATTGCAGTTTCAAAAGGAGCTAATCTGCATGCTGTTCATAAAAAAAATCTTACAATGATTGAAGTGACACAGGTCTGAGCAGCCTTGAGATTTATATGTGAAAACTAACAATAGACAGACACAATGGCTTACATCAGATGTGAATCGCAAATTAATTAGAATGGAATTGGACACTAACTCAGCTGTTTCAGTCATTCCACAAAATAAGTTTCAGCAGCATTTCAAAACTACTGAACTGAAGCCTGCAGATATTCAGCTACAAACTTATACTGGAGCAAAAATATTTCCTCTGGGAACAACATTTGTAACAATGAAATACAACAACCAACAAGCCACATTGGGCTTGCACGTGGTTAAAACAGGAGGGCCAGCATTGTGGGGTTGTGAGTGGCTGAAACAACTACAACTTGCATGCCATGTCCACTGCAAAAAAGCATACTGAAGGTGAATTAAAAAGGTACTGGATGATGCCTCAGCAGTGTTCAAGGGTGACATTGGAAAAACCAAAGATATCAATGGTAAAATACTATTAAATGAAAAATGTCATACCCATATTTTGCAAAATCTGTCCAGTTCCTTATACCATCCATGATAATGTAGCCAGTGAGCTAGATCATCTGGAAGAATTCTTTCCAAGGTTTAGTGGTGCCCATGGGTAATGTCTGTAGTCCCAGTAACCAAGAAGAATGGGTCTGTCAGGATCTGTGATAATTGAAAGGCAACATTAACCCAGTACTGAATGTAGATCAATACCCTCTGCCCAGTATACTTTGCAATCCTTTCTGGACGGAAACACTTCAGCAAAGTGTGCTTAGCTGAGGCCTACCTACAGATGCAGATGGAAGAAGTGTCCAAAGTGTTTCTCACCATAAACACTCACAAAGGGCTTTATCACTATAATAGGTTTATTTTTGGAGTAGCATCTGTACCTGCACTCTGGCTGAAAGCCATGGACCATGTGCTGCAAGGCTGCCCAGGCACTCAGTGATACCTGGATGATATTATTGTTACTGGTAAGGATGACAAGGAAGATCTCGAAATACTCAAGCCACTGTTAAAAAGATGAGAAGATTATGTGCTCAGTGCACGATACAACAAGTGAGAATCCTTTAAACCTTACTGTGGTTAATCCCACTGACACTCAAGGGTTGCACAAGTGTACTGAGAAAATTCTAGCAGTGGTAGATGCCCCAAGGCCACAGCTCAGATCCTTTTTTAGGATTTGTTATTTACTATTACATATCCCTGCCAAACCTGATTACTGTGCTCCTCCCCTTAAACTTATTTCTACAGGTCAGGAAGAAACGGCAATAGGCAAAGCAGTGTGAGGTGCTGTTCCTAAAGGTAAAGTAAATAGTGATGTCAGACACTGTACTCACATATTATGATCTACAGTACATCACTCAGAGAAGCTTGCCATGCACTGTTCGGGATTCCAACACATCCAGAAGAATAGTCAACTCCAGAGCTGTCCGAACCCCTTCCTGCAGTCCCAGAGTCAACTCGTGCAAACACCACAGAGGAAGCACCAGAACCCGAGATGGTTTCACAGGCAGAGTGACCTCCCTGGTCAAGAAAGACATTATCCCACAGAGTAAGAAATCCTTTACGGGGATTAAATCTTTAGCCCTGAATGGGACAGTTTAAAATTGACTATGCTTGGATGTCTGCATATAGTAGTTGTAGAACCATAGAACCATAGAAACTACAGCACAGAAACAGGCCTTTTGGCCCTTCTTGGCTGTGCCAAACCATTTTCTGCCTTGTCCCACTGACCTGCACACGGACCATATCCCTCCATACACCTCCCATCCATGTATCTGTCCAATTTATTCTTAAATGTTAAAAAAGAACCCGCATTTACCACTTCATCTGGCAGCTCATTCCATACTCCCACCACTCTCTGTGTGAAGAAGCCCCCCCCTTAATGTTCCCTTTAAACTTTTCCCCCCTCACCCTTAACCCATGTCCTCTGGTTTTTTTCTTCCCTTGCCTCAGTGGAAAAAGCCTGCTTACATTCACTCTATCTATACCCATCATAATTTTATATACCTCTATCAAATCTCCCCTCATTCTTCTACGCTCCAGGGAATGAAGTCCTAACCTATTCAACCTTTCTCTGTAACTGAGTTTCTCAAGTCCCGGCAACATCCTTGTAAACCTTCTCTGCACTCTTTCAACCTTATTTATATCCTTCCTGTAATTTGGTGACCAAAACTGAACACAATACTCCAGACTCGGCCTCACCAATGCCTTATACAACCTCATCATAACATTCCAGCTCTTATACTCAATACTTCGATTAATAAAGGCCAATGTACCAAAAGCTCTCTTTACGACCCTATCTACCTGTGACGCCACTTTTAGGGAATTTTGTATCTGTATTCCCAGATCCCTCTGTTCTACTGCACTCCTCAGTGCCTTACCATTAACCCTGTATGTTCTATGTTGGTTTGTCCTTCCAACGTGCAATACCTCACACTTGTCTGTATTAAACTCCATCTGCCATTTTTCAGCCCATTTTTCCAGCTGGTCCAAATCCCTCTGCAGGCTCTGAAAACCTTCCTCACTGTCTACTACACCTCCAATCTTTGTATCATCAGCAAATTTGCTGATCCAATTTACCACATTATCATCCAGATCATTGATATAGATGACAAATAACAATGGACCCAGCACTGATCCCTGTGGCACACCACTAGTCACAGGCTTCCACTCAGAGAAGCAATTCTCTACTACCACTCTTTGGCTTCTTCCATTGAGCCAAAATCTAATCCAATTTACCACCTCTCCATGTATAACTAGCGACTGAATTTTCCTAACTAACCTCCCATGTGGGACCTTGACAAAGGCCTTACTGAAGTCCATGTAGACAATACCTACTGCCTTCCCTTCATCCACTTTCCTGGTAACCTCCTCGAAAAACTCCAATAGATTGGTCAAACTTGACCTACCACGCACAAAGCCATGTTGACTCCCCCTAATAAGTCCTTGTCTATCCAAATGCTTGTAGATTCTGTCTCTTAGTACTCCCTCCAATAACTTACCTACTACCAACGTTAAACTTACCTGCCTATAATTTCCCGGATTACTCTTCGATCCTTTTTTAAACAACGGAACAACATGAGCCACTCTCCAATCCTCCGGCACCTCACCTGCAGACAGTGACATTTTAAATATTTCTGCCAGGGCCCCCGCAATTTCAACACTAGTCTCCTTCAAGGTCCGAGGGAACACCCTGTCAGGTCCCGGGGATTTATCCACTTTAATTTTCCTCAAGACAGCAAGCATCTCCTCCTTTTCAATCTGTACAGTTTCCATGATCTCACTACTTGTTTCCCTTAATTCCATAGACTTGTATTATATAATATACTCTGTATATAGTTGAGATACATTCTCTATTGAGCTGGGGTTTATCACTAAGCAGTGTTGTGTAGTTAATATTTGAGTAATATTGTAAATATATTGTTTGAATATGTTGCAAGGACGTGGCTGGGGACAAACCCAAGAGCAGGACACAGGCACGGAGACAGGCTCATGTGGTGTTAGCACAGCCGCAAACGTGGAACAGGTACTTCGGAGAATCTTTACACGGAGACAAGGTTTACGTAGATTATCCAGGGAATGGTGCAGAGCTTAGAGCTGACAGTCCTAAGGAATCAGGAAACGAGGTTTACACACACTAAAATAGACCAACGAACTGGCAAAGCAAGACAGTGACGCCAATTTGCTGATGGAAGGCAGGTGTGATGTAATTAATGAAAACTGGGAACAATTGGAAATCAGACAAGGGGATGAAGACCTGATCAAGGAGATAATAGCAAGATGGGCCATTGCCCGATGGGACCATGACAGAATAAGCATTCTTTATTTGTTTAAATAATTTATTATGGTTTATAGGCATTGCATATATCATGATGCTACCACATGATATGCACATGTCTAATTTAAAGTAAAAACAAATGTACACGAATTATCTCCTGGCTTCCTTGTTTCCTTTCAATTACTTTTTATGCTTTAGAGTTATAAAGTATAACAATAACTATTTATCTTTTCATTTTGCATGCTGACTAACTTGTCTATTTTCTATCATCTAGTCTGCTGTTCTGCTTCTCTGCTGCCAGTGCGAAGGATGAGTTGATTGAACTTCACTGTATACTTCAGAAAAGAACTTCAGAGCATATAATTCTGTTCAATCATCACAAAGTTAACTAGGTCACTAAGAGAGCCATGGGACTTTGCATTTGCTAAGCAGGTACTGCCACTTCTAACACCTCAGAAGTAAGTGTATGTCTCCCAACAGTATTTTAAAGTGATACTTTTGCACGCTGTACACTAAAAATATTAATCTAACCTTCCTCCTCAAAAGCTGACTGATATACTTTGCACTTCCATCTGCTTTGTTTTAATTTTGATTTTATTTCAACTCAGATCTTTATAGCCATGCCAGTACACTTTTGTGTAGGTAGTTGTAAGATGACAAACTTGGCCCTGATTCACTGAGAGAAATGAACAAAAACAATTACCTCTGGCTAGTTCCTTCACAGTCTGTTTATTGGACTGTATCCTAAATCTAAGTTACTGAACAAAGCCATTTTAAAATGATGACATAAAATTAATATATTTTAAATATTCAAAGAAATAAATGTTGCATTTATATTAAGTAAAACTTAATATGCAATGACTTATCTTTGGTTCATGAGTGGCTCATATTTTCCCTTCAGGAAGCCTTCTGGTCTGACTCTTCAACAATCATCTAAACCAAACTGTACAGCACATTTCTCATTACCCTGTCACATCTAGATCTTCCTCCTGCTCCCAAACAACTCGAAGTATATGTCTTTTTTTAAACCTCTGACCTCTTTCCAGCCTTTTCACTTTTCATTTGAAATCCTCACTCTCTACACACTCCACCCTCTACTGCACATCCAGATTCATAGCTACAGTATAGTGGCAGAGAGGCAATTCACTCCTATGCTTCATCCCCATAGACTCACAAATTAGTATTCCCTAAGCCTCTTCCCAATTTCCTTTAGAAATCATTGACCAACTTCATGTTTGCAGCCTTTTTAGGCAGATCCTTATTACTTGCTATGTAAAAAAAATTCTCCCTGTTTTCCAGTTTCTCTTGAATCTGTCTCCCCTATTGTACCATCAGCTAAAGTGAATAGCTCTTCTTGACTGAACCATTTAATCTTTAATGTATCTTATTAAATGTCCCCTCAACTTCTTCTCCAATGAGAATGAGACCAGCTTTTCAACCTAACTTTGTAGTTAAAATCCCTCATTCCTAGAACCATTCTGGTCAATCACCTCTGCACTCCCTCAAGGATCTTCACATTCTTCCTGAAGTATGGTGACCTGAATTGGATAATACTTATCTATTTATAGCCTAAGCAACTAGATTATAGAGGCTAATAAAGGTTCAGCATGACTTCCATATTTTTGTACTCAATGTCTCTATTTATAAAGTTCAATGTTCCATATCCTCTACTAAAGACTCGCTTAATATGTCCTCTTTGCTAAAGATTTTTGGACATGAACTCTTAGGGAATATAACAGTTTACCATCTCTGTTCAAACAATTACAATTCAGCACAAATCTCTTCTTGCTGCCGTTGGGCCTTTTTTTTGTAACCTTATATGACATTGACCCATCTATTTCACTCACCTCAGTTTTGTTAACCAGTCTTTTGTGTCATGCTTTATCAACTGCTTTCTTTAAATGCATATAGGCACCATCAGCTTCCACGGCTTTCTCTGCTACTTCATAATAAACATTATCTGTTGTTTAAAAATCTGTGCTTTCTCTTCTTAAGGGGTGGTGATAGAGGCAGGTACATTGTAAAGCACAGGAATGATAGAAAAATGGAGGGCTGTGTGTGTGTGGGAGGGAAGGGTTAGATCGATCTTAGAGTACGTTAAAAGGTTGGCATGACATCAGAAAGTCAAGGAGTCATAGAACACTACAGCACAGAAACAGGAACTTTGGCCCACGTAGACCAAGCTGAACAACTAATCTGCCTAGTCCCATTCATCTGCACCCAGACCATAGCCCTCCAAACCCCTCCATACCCCTCCCATCCATGTACCTAACCAAATCTTTCTTAAATGTTGAAATCAAACCCACATCCACCACTTCCACTGGCAGTTCATTCTGTACTCTCTGAGTGAAGAAATTCCCCCCTCATGTTCCCTTTAAACATTTCACCATTCACCCTTAATCTATGACCCCTAGTTCTAGTCTCCTCCAACCTCAGTGGAAAAAGCCTGGTTGCATTTACTTTATCTATACCCCCCATAATTTTGTATACCTCTATCAAACCTCCCCTCATTCTCCATATCGTTGTTCGATAGTCTCTGTTTTATTATTTTGTACATCATTATTGAACAGTATTACACATTATTACACATTGGTAATTTATTATTTTGTTTGTTATTATTCTGTACTTTATTATTAGTTAATATTATTATGTTTATTATTGTTGCTAAATGTGTTTTTAAATGTTGCTGCTGTAATGAAATCATTTCCCCAATTGGGATCAATAAAGTACTTATTATTATTATTATTATTATTATTATTATTATTATGTCTGAACCTATTCAACCTTTCCCTATAACATAGGCCCTCAAGTCTTGGCAACATCCTTGTAAATTTTCTTTGTACTCTTCCAATCTTATTGACATCTTTGCCGTAGGTAGGTGACCAAAACTGCACACAATTCCTCCAGATTAGGCCTCATTAATGTCTTATACAACTTCAACATAACTTCCCATCTCCTGTAGTCAATACTTTGATCTATGAAGGCCAATGTACCAAATAAATTCCTTATTACCCCATCTACCTGTGATACTACTTTCAAGGAATTATGGATCTATATTCCCAGATCCCTCTCTTCTGCCGCACTCTTCAGTCCCCCACCATCCAATGTGTAAGTCCTACGCTGGTTTGTCCTCCCAAAGTGCAACTCCTCACACTGGTCTGCATTAAATTCCATCTGCCATTTTTCTGTCCGTTTTTCCAGCTGTTCCAGATCCCTCTGCAAGCTTTGACAGTCTTCTTCGCTATCCACTACAATCCCTATCTTGGTGTTATCCAAAATTTGCTGATTCAGTTAATCATATTATTATCTATATAGATATATCATTGATAAAGATGACAAACAACAATGAACCTAGCACCGACCCCTGCAGCACACCATGAGTCACAAACTTCCATTCAGAGAGACAAGCAGCTATTACCACTCTTTGGTTTCTCCCATGAAGACAATATCTAATCCAAATTATTACCTCGTCTTTAATGCCAAGTGACTGAAGCTTCAAGGTGTTATTTTCTGTACACAAGGGTACTGATAATAAAATAATTGGGTGCAGAACAAAATGACACAAGAGATAAAGAACCCAATAAAAATAAATAAAATACACAATAGATATAAATATATAAGATAGCTTATACTCATTGATTGATTGTATGTCCATAGAGTGATGCTAAGATATACATAAGGTAGCTGACGGGAAATAATAAAGTAGTGGTGGAGTTAATGGGTGGAATTGTTGATCAACCCTACTTCTTTGGGAAGGTAACAGTTTCTGAGTCAGTTGGTCCTGGTGTGGGTGCAACGCAGCCTTGTCCCTGATGGCCATGGGACAAACTGTCTATGAACAGGGTGTTCAGGATCCTTTATAATGTTACTGGCCCTTTTCCAGCCCTTTTCTGTACATATGTCCTTAATGGCAGGTAGGCTGGTACCAGTAATACACTGGGCAGATTTGACTACTTGTTGTAGAGCCTTCCTGTCCAGGGCAATGCAGGTTCCCTACCTAACTGTGATGCTGCTTGTTCGGATGCTCCCTACTGCGCATCTGTAGAATGACGTGAGTATGGATGTGCAGAGACAAGCTCACTTCAGCCTTCCTGGAAACTAGAGGTGTTGGTGAGCTTTCCTGACTGTATAGAATATGTTCTGGGACCATGAGAGGTTGTGTGTTGTGATGTGCACTTCCAGGAGTTTGAAACTGCTTGCAGTTTCCACTGCTGTGCCACCGATGTAAAGGGGGGCTGGGTGGTTGTGAGTGATGCAAATTCTCCGAATGTCAGTAAATATCTCCTTTGTCTTGCTGATATCCTAGAGAAAAAAGTTACTTAGAAACATAGAAACAGAGAAAACCTACAGCACAATACAGGCCCTTCGGCCCACAAAGCTATGCCGAACATGTCCTTACCTTAGAAATTACCTAGGGTTACCCATAGCTCTCTATTTTTCTGAGCTCCATGTACCTATCGAGGATTCTCTTAAAAGACCCTGTCGTATCCGCCTCCACCACCGTCGCCGGCAGCCCATTCCACGTACTCACCACTCTCTGTGTAAAATACTTACCCCTGACATCTCCTCTGTACCTACTTCCAAGCACCTTAAAACTGCCCTCTCATGCTAGCCATCTCAGCCCAGGGAAAAAGCCTCTGACTATCCACATGATCAATTCCTCTCATCATCTTCTACACCTCTATCAGGTCACCTCTCATCCTCTGTTGCTCCAAGGAGAAAATCCTGAGTTCACTCAATCTATTCTCATAAGGCATGCTCCCCAATCCAGGCAAACATCCTTGTAAATCTCCTTTGCACCCTTTCTATGGTTTCCACATCCTTCCTGTAGTGAGGCGACCAGAAATGAGCACAGTACTCCAAGTGGGGTCTGACCAGGGTCCTATATAGCTGCAACATTACCTCTCAGCTCTTGAACTCAATCCGACAATTGATGAAGGCCAATGCACCATATGCCTTCTTAACCACAAAGTCGACCTGCACAGCAGCTTTGAGTGTCCTATGGACTCGAACCCCAAGATCCCTCTGATCCTCCACGCTGCCAAGAGTCTTACCATTAATACTATATTCTGCCATCATACTTGACCTACCAAAATGAACCACCTCACACTTATCAGGGTTGAACTCCATCTGCCACTTCACAGCCCAGTTTTGCATCCTATCACTGCTATAACATCTGACAGCCCTTCACACTACCCACAACACCCCCAACCTTTGTGTCATCATCAAATTTACTAACCCATCTCCCCACTTCCTCATTCAGGTCATTTATAAAAATCACAAAGAATAGAGGTCCCAGAACAGATCCCTGAGGCACACCACGGGTCACCAGCCTCCATGCAGAACATGACCCATCTACAACCACTCTTTGCCTTCTGTCGGCAAGCCAGTTCTGGATCCACAAAGCAATGTCCCCTTGGATCCCATGCCTCCTTACTTTCTCAATAAGCATGGCATGGGGTACCTTATCAAATGCCTTGCTGAAATCTATATAGACTACATCTACGACCCTACATTCATCAATGTGTTTAGTCACATCCTCAAAAAATTCAATCAGGATCGTAAGGTACGACCTGACAAGGCCACACTGACTATTCCGAATCATATTATGCCTCTCCAAATGCTCATAAATCCTGCCTCTCAGTATCTTCTCCATCAACTTACCAATCACTGAAGTAAGACTTACTGGTCTATAATTTCCTGGGCTATCTCGACTCCCTTTCTTGAATACGGGAACAACATCCACAACCCTTCAATCCTCCAGAACCTCTCCCGTCCCCATTGAAGATGCAAAGATCATTGCCAGAGGCTCAGCAGTCTCCTGCCTTGCCTCCCACAGCAGCCTAGGGTTCAGCTCATCCAATCCCGGTGACTTATCCAACTTGATGCTTTCCAAAAGCTCCAGCATATCCTCTTTCTTAATATCTACATGCTTAAGCTTTTCAGTCCACTGTAAGTCATCCCTACAATCGCTAAGATCCTTTTCTATAGCGAATACTGAAGCTAAGTATTCATTAAGTATGTCTGCTATCTCTTCCGGTTCCAGACACAATTTTCCACTGTCACACTTGATTGGTCTTATTCTCTCACCTTTTATCCTCTTGCTCTTCACATACTTGTAGAATGCCTTGGGATTTTCCTTAATCCTGTCCGCCAAGGCCTTCTCATGGCCCCTTCTGACTCTCCTAATTTCATTCTTAAGCTCCTTCCTGCCAGCCTTATAATCTTCTAAGTCTCTATCATTACCTAGTTTTTTTAACCTTTCGTAAGGTCTTCTTTTCTTGACTAGATTTACAACAGCCTTTGTACACCTCAGTTCCTGTACCCTACCATCCTTTCCCTGTCTCATTGGAATGTACCTATGCAGAATTCCACGCAAATATCCCCTGAACATTTGCACATTTCTTCCATATCTTTCCCTGAGAACATCTGTTCCCAATTTATGCTTCCAAGTTCCTGCCTGATAGACTCATATTTCCCCTTACTCCAATTAAACACTTTCCTAACCTGTCTGTTCCTATCCCTCTCCAATGCTATGGGAAAGGAGATGGAATCGTGATCACTATCTCCAAAATATTCTCCTACTGAGAGATCTGACACCTGACCAATTTCATTTCCCAATACCAGATCAAGTACAGCCTCTCCTCTTGTAGGGTTATCTACATACTGTGTCAAGAAACCTTCTTGAACACACCTAACAAACTCCACACCATCTAAACCCCTCGCTCTAGGGACATGCCAATTGATATTTGGGAAATTAAAATCTCCCACCACAACAACCCTGTTATTATTACACCTTTCCAGAATCTGTCTCCCTATCTACTCCTTGATGTCCCTGTTACTATTGGGTGGTCTATAAAAAACACCCAGTTCCTAACTTCCATCCACAGGAACTCCGTAGACAATCCTTCCATGACTTCCTCCTTTTCTGCAGCCATGACATTATCTCTGATCAACAGTGCCACACCCCCACCTCTTTGGCCTCCCTCCCTGTCCTTTCTGAAACATCTAAAGCCTGGCACTTGAAGTAACCATTCCTGCCCCTGAGCCATCCAAGTCTCTGTAATGGCCACAACATCATATCTCCAAGTACTGAATCATGCTCTAAGCTCATCCACTTTGTCCATAATACTCCTTGCATTAAAATCTCAAACCATCAGTCTGAGCACATCCCTTCTCTATCACCTGCCTATCTTCCCTCTTGCACTGTCTCCAAGCTTTCTCTATTTGTGAGCCAACTGCCTCTTCCTCCATCTCTTCAGTTTGGCTCCCACCCCCCCAGCAATTCTAGTTTAAACTCTCCACAGTAGCTTTGCAAACTTCCCCACCAGGATATTTGTCCCCCTGGGATTCAAGTGCAACCCATCCTTTTTGTACAGGTCACGCCTGCTCCAAAAGAGGTCCCAATGATCCAGAAATCTGAATCCCTGCCCTCTGCTCCAATCCCTCAGCCACACATTTATCCTCCACTTCATTCTATTCCTATACTCACTGCTGTGTGACACAGGCAGCAATCCCGAGATTACTACCTTTGAGGTCCTGCTTTTCAACTTCCTTCCTAACTCCCTGTAGTCTGTCTGCAGGACCTCCTCCCTTTTCCTACCTATATCGTTGGTACCAATATGTACCACAACCTCTGGCTGTTCTCCTTCCCACTTCTGAAACATCCCGGACCCTGGCACCTGGGAGACAAACTACCATCCGAGTTTCTTTCCTGCGTTCACAGAATCGCCTGTCTGACCCCCTAACTATAGAGTCCCCTATCACTGCTGCCATCCTCTTCCTTTCCCTACCCTTCTTTGCCTGGCACTAGGCTTTGAGCTCCTCCACTTCCTCTCTGAAGGCCATCTCATCATTGTTGGTGACGAGCCCCACCACTCTCATGTCATCAGAAAACTTGACTATGTGATTGCTCAGGTGTCTGACCGTGCAGTCGTGTGAGCAGAGTGCACAACAATGGGCTCAGTGCCCAGCCCTGGGGACTGCTCATGTTTAAGATGATGAGGAGAGAGGAGCGTCTGCATCTTGACTATCTGAGGTCTGTTCGTTAGGAAGGCCAACACCCAGTTGCACAGTGTTGTATTTAGACCAAGTAATAGGAGTTTGTTTAGCAAGGTCTGAGGGACAGTAGTGTTGGATGTCGAACTGAAATCCAGAGGCGGCATTCTGACATAAGTGTCCTCGTTTTGTAGCTGTGTCAGGGCCAGGTAAGCTTCTGTTGGTGAGCATATTGGTGAGTGTCCGATGTGGCAGCGATGGAGTTTTTGAGATGTGCCATTACCAGCCATTCAAAGCACATCATGATGTTTACTGTCAGTGTCGTTGGGCGGTAGTCACTTAGTTCTGAAGGTGTAAGGTTTTTCGGTACAGGGATGATGGGGCCTGATTTGAGGCATGTGAGGACAGCACCCTGGATGAGTGAAGTGTTGAAGATGGCTGAGAATACATCAGTGTGCTGCTGTGCACATTCCCAGAGTACTCGGCCTGGGATGTGGTCTGGCCCGGCTGCCTTATTGGGATGGGCTCCCTGCAGGGCCTTTCTCACACCTGCTGCTGGTGCAGACAGTGGCTGCTCACCTGGAAGAAGGGGTAGCTTTAGTGCTGGTGTTGGGTTGCATGGCTCGAAGCCTGCATACAGGTTGTTTAGAGTATCAGGGAGAGAGGCATCACTGGTACAGTCAACACTGTTTTTCCTTGCCTGGTCGGTAATGCCCTAGATGTCCAGCCACATGAGCCAGGGATTGTTATCGGACAGGTGTCCCTGAATTTTTTTGTGTGTAGATGGTCTTTGCCCTCTTGGTGCCTAAGGTGAGGTTCCTCCTGGTTGTTCGCAGAGCTGTTCTGTCATCGGACTTGAAGGCAGCATCCCTGACTTTTAGTTCAGCCCGAGCTTTTGGTTGGGCCATGAGATGACTCTTCTTGAGGTGCCAACATCATCGACTCACTTACTGACGTTGCCGATGGGATATTCTTCGAGGTCTGTGTCTACTGTTTGTGGCGGCCTCCTTGAACATCTGACAGTTGGTCCATTGAAAACAGTCATGAAGCATAAAGGTTGCCTCATTAGGCCACACCGTGATGGTCCTCTTGGCTGGTTTCTCCAGTTTCAGCAGCGGTCAGTATGCTGGAATGTGGTCAGAGATGATGAGGATGTGAGATGGCTTTGAAAGTACCACGCCTGTTTGTACAAACGTGGCCCAGTCTGTTTGTTCCCCTAGTGGCCATGGTAACTTGGTGGAATTTGAGTAAAGTTCCCAGTCAGGGAGGTCTGTCTGTGCGGAACAGTCATCCCTTCAAGTTGAAACACTGGGTCAGCCATGTTGTTGTTTAACCACAGTTTGGTGAAAGCCAGAAGGCAGCAGTTTCCCATATTTTTCTGGACATTCATTCTCAGTCTCAGTGAGTCCAGGTTATTATCCAGCGTGTGGACATTGGTCGGGAAACGTGATGGGACCACCGGTCTGGTCAGGTTAGCTCTCAGCCTCACCAGTGCCCCAGCTCTCTTGTCATGTTTCTGCTTCCTCTCACACGACCTACATCTGGCCCTTCCTCAGCAGATCCACTTAGCCAGGTCGCTGTCACCGGGTCTGGTGTCTATCGAATCACCATTCTGCAGAGCACCACTATTAACTCGGCTGCCGCAATTAAATGTAACTTTATCAAAGAATTCAGCCGTGCTATATTCACAGAGCTTTGGACAACTAAAATCTCCAACTAGAAACTTTGAAACACTATCTAAGAATTTAACACTAGCAGCATTATTGGGAGCCAGCGTAACCACTGTGTCTCTGCATAACTTTGGCCAAACTCCCGAGCAGGACCTTGTCAGGGTCTTGCTAAAGTCCATACAGGCAACATCCACTGCCTTGCCTTCATCAACCTTATTGGTAACTTCCTTGAAAAACTCCCCAAGATCGGTTAGACATGACCTAGAATGTACAAAGCCATGTTGTCTATGCCTAATCAGTCCCTGTCTATCCAAAGACTTACATATCTGGTCCCTTAGAATACCTTCCAATAATTTACCCACAACTGATGTCAGGCTCACCAGCCTATAATTTCCTGGCTTATTCTTAGAAACCTTTTTAAACAACATTAGCTATCCTCTAATCATCCTGCATCTCACCTATAGCTGAGGACTTTTTAAATATCTCTGCCAGGGGTCCTGCAATTTATGCACTAGTCTCCCTCAGGGTCTGATGGAACACCTTTGCAGGCCCAGGGGATTTATCCACCCTAATTTGCCTCAGGACAGCAAGCACATCCTCCTCTGCAATCTGTATTGGGTCCATGAAGCTGATGCTGCTTTGCTTCACTTCTATAGACTCTGTGTCCATGTTCTGAGCAAATACAAATGCAAAAAATCTACTTAACATCATCTCCTCTCTCTTGGCTCCACTCTGATTTTTCAGAGGACCAATATTGTCCCTTGCTATCCTTTTGCTCTTCATATATCTGTAGAAGACCTTGGGGTTCTCCTTCACCTTGTCTAATGTAGCAACCTCATGCCTTCTTTTAGCCCTTCTGATTTCCTTCTTGTATTTTCTTGAATTTCCTAAATTCTCCAAGAACCTCAATTGCTCCTTCCTACCTATATCTCTTACGAACCTTCTTCTTTTTCTTCACCAGGGCCTCAATATATATTGAAAAAACAGTTTCTCTAAACCTGTTATCCTCACCTTTTACTTTGACAAGAACATACAAATTCTGTACTCTCAAAACTTTCACTTTTGAAGGCCTCCCACTTACCAAGAACATCTTTGCCAGAAAACAATCTGTCCCAATCCTCACTTGCCAGACCCTTTTTGATACCATCAAAATTGACCTTTCTCCCATTTAGAATCTCAGCCAGAGGACCAGACATATCCTTCCCCATAATTATCTTGAAACTAATCACATAATGATCACTAGATGCAAACTGTTCCTCTACACAAACTTCTCTCACCTATCCTGTCTCATTCCCTAATAGGAGATCTAGTATTACCCGCTCTCTATCTGGAACCTCTATGTAATGATTAAGGAAACTTTCCTGAACACATTTGACAATCTCTATCCCATCCAGTCCTTTTAGAGTATGGGAGTCCCAGTCAATATGCAGAAAGTTACAATCACCTATTATCACCCTTTTGTTTCTTGCAACAGTCTGTGATCTCTTTACAAATTTGCTCCTCTAAATCCATTGACTTTTGGGTGACTTTATTTCTTACATCCTTCACATACATGAGGAGTAAAAATCTTTACCTTTCGTCTTCATCTGAATGTGCAATGTGCAAATTAGCAGTTTGTAATAAATAGTATAACAAATAGAATAGTATTTGTAAAAATTCAGTAAGATACACAACAGAACAGCCAATATAGTTTAGAATTACAATTGTGCTAGCTTGAATTAATCAGTCTGACGACCTGGTAGAAGAAGCTGTCCCAGAGCCTAATAGTCCTGGCTTTAATGCTGCTGTACCGTTTTCCAGATGGTAGCCGCTGGAACAGTTTGTGGTTGGGGTGACTCGGGTCCCCAAAGATCCTTCAGGCCTTTTTTACGCACCTGTCACTGTAAATGTCCTGAATAGTGGGAAGTTCACATTCACAGATGCGTTGGGCTGTCCGCACCACTCTCTAAGCAGACTTCTGTGACTGAGGGAAGTACAGTTCCCATACCTGGCAGTGATACAGCCAGTCAGGATGCTCTCAATTATTCTCCTGCAGAAAGTCCTCAGGATTTGGGGACTCATGCCAAATTTCTTCAACCGTCTAAAGTGAAAGAGGTGCTGTTGCACTTCTTCTGACCCCACAGCCGGTATGTACAGACCAAGTGAGATCCTCGGTGATGTGTATGCCAAGAGCTGTTCACCCACTCAATGCCAGATCCATTGATGTCAACAGGGGTGAGCCTGTCTCCATTCCTCCTGAAGTCCACAACCAGCTACTTTGTTTTTGCGACATTGAGGGAGAGGCTGTTTTCTTGACACCACTATGTCAGGGTGATGACTTCTTCTCTGCAGGCTAACTCGTTATTATTTGAGATTAGGCTAATCAATGTATTATCATCTGCAAATTTAATTAGCAGATTGGAGCTGTGGGTGGCGACACAGTCATTGGTATACAGAAAGTAAAGAAGGGGGCTTAGGAAACAGCCCTGAGAGGCTCCTGTGTTGAGGGTCAGAGGGCAGAGGTGAGGGAGCCCACTCTTACCACCTGCCAGTGATCTGACAGGAAGTCCAGGATCCAGCTGCATGAGGCAGGGTGAAGGCCGAGGTCTCTGAGTTTCTTATCAAGCTTGGAGGGAATTATGGTGTTGAATGTTGAACTGTAGTCCAAGAACAGTATCTTCACATAGCATCCTTCTTCTCCAGATGAGAGAGGACAGTGTGTAGAGCAGTGGCTATTGCATCATCTGTTGATTGGTTGTGTCAGTAGGTGAATTGTAGGAGGTCCAGTGTGGGTGGTAGCATGCTGCAGATGTGGTCCTTGACCAGCCTTTCAAAGCATTTGCTTATTATTGAGGTGAGTGCAACAGAACGCCAGTCATTCAGACATGTTACTTTGGCCTTGGTACAGGGACGATGGTGGATGATTTGAAGCAGGATGGCACTCTATACTGGGAGAGTGAGAGATTAAAAATGTCTGCAAACACACCAGCTAGTTGTGCCGCGACTGTCCCTCGTTGGAAACACCTGTGAACTTCAGCCTCAGCGATGACCAAGGAGCAGGTCGCATCGGCAGCTCTCCATGGGGACTCACTGTTGGCAGCACCAAACGGAGCGCAAAAAAGATTTTGCTCATCTGGGAGAGAGGCAGCGATGTTTGCAGCACAACTGCATTTAGCTTTGAAGTCTGCCAACTTTGCCATCAGTTGCGTATGTTGCTAGTGGAGAATTGAGTCTGGATCTTGTCCCAGTATTGTCGTTTCACTGCCTTGATGACCTTGCGTAGATCATAACTGCATTTCTTGAGTTCCTAGTGGTTACCGGCTGCAAGAGGAGCTCTGTCTTGCGTGGTGAGTGCAGTGTGCATGGAACTGTTGACCCAGGGTTTCTGGTTTGGAAAGACCCTAACTGATTTTTGGGGGACAACTTCTGGATGAAGCTCGTGACCCCTTCCATGACCTGGGAGATATCCTCATCACGAAAAACATTCCAGTTGACATCATCAAAGCAGTCCTGTAGCATGGAGACCGATTGGTTGGACCAACCGTGGATGGTTTTAACTATGGCTGTCTCTTATTTCAGCTTTTGCCTGTACACGGGCAGAAGCAAGATGGAGGAGTAGTCAGACTTCCCAAGTAGTGGACGGAGCACTTTGTTGCAGAAGGGAGCGTAGCAGTGGTCGAGTATGCTATCTCCCTGTGTGCTCACCTGGATGTGTTGGCAAAACTTCGGAGACATTAGTCAGCGACGCTTGATTAAAGTCTCCGGCAACAATGAAAGCAACCCCGGGGGTACAGCCTCCAGGGCGCTGATGGTCTCGTACAGTTCCTTAAGAACCAGGTCAGTATCAACCTGTGGCGGGATATACAGCTAAAATAATAACAGCCGTGAACTCTCTAGACAGCCAGAAAGGTCGACACAGCAGTACAAGCTACTCCAGATCCGGGGAACAAAAGAATTTGAGGGCATGCATTAAAAATGCTGCAAAACCAGTTCATGAACTAGTCCTTCCATGCAGTATAAGGGCATGCCTGAAATGTGTGCAGGCTGGGTAACAAAGACATGACCAATTTTTACGCTGATGGAAGTCCAATAGGTTTCAATGGGTAACTTTAATGTCAGCAAAATGACATTATGACAATATACATCCTGAAATTCTTTTTCTTTGCAAACATCCACGAAAACAGAGTTGTGCCCCAAAGAATGAATAACAGTTAAATGTTAGAACCCCAAAGCCCCCCCAGCATAAACAGTAACAAGGCAACCACCCTTCCCTCCGCCAGCAAAAAAGCATCGGCGCCCTCCACCGAGCACTCAAGCACGCAGCAAAGCATTAATAAAGACATAGACTTGGAATAGCCAAAAGACTACTCGTTCACCCGGTAATTCAACATACCACAGGCTCTCTCTCTCTCTAATAAGGGAAAAAGAGGTGTCCTTGTTTCACAGCGAGAGGGGAGACATAACAAGCAACTCGCTGATTTATGATGTTAAAAGTCTGTTGTGTCACTTTTTCTGAGCTCTGTGCCAGAGAGTCGGCCCCAGAAAGGCTCAGGTCTCTGAACACACAACCCATGGCAACTAACCCACTGCTCCCAATGTTCCGTGTTCTCCCGCAATGCCTCAGTCAGGGGCACCGGCCTAGAATCAGCCTGTCTCCAGAGCCATGAAAATCCGGCACCCTGAAGGCGCGCTTGTCTTCCGGGCCGCGTCCTTGGGACACCAAAAAGCAGCCAGTCATGAGGCCCTGAGAGCAGGTCCATTCCTGCAAAGAACCAAATTCAGACTGTAACCCTTCGTCAGGACTAACTGAAAGAAGAGATAGAAAGAGATTTGAAAGTGGGAGGGGGAGGGGGAGATCCAAAATGATACGAGAAGACAGGAGGGGGAGGTATGGAACTAGGAGCTAGAAAGTTGATTGGCAAAAGGGATACGAGGTTGGAGAAGGGAGAGGATCATGGGACGAGAGGCTTAGGGAGAAAGAAAGGGGAGGGGAGCATCAGAGGATGGGCAAGGAGTTATAGTGAGAGGGACAGAGAGAGAAAAGAGAGAGAGAGAGAGAGAGAGAGAGAGAAATAAATGAATGAATAAATAAATAAATAAGGGATGGGCTACGGAGGGGAGGTGGGGCATTAACAGAAGTTAGAGAAGTCAATGTTCATGCCATCAGGTTGGAGGCTACCCAAACCGAATATAAGGTATTGTTCCTCCAACCTGAGTGTGGCTTCATCTTGACAGTAGAGGAGGCCGTGGATAGACATATCAGAATGGGAATGGGATGTGGAATTAAAATATGTGGCCACTGGGAGATCCTGCTTTCTCTGGCGGACAGAGCGTAGGTGTTCAGCGAAATGGTCTCCCTGCCAGCGTCAGGTCTCGCCAATATATAGAAGACCGCATCGGGATTACCGGACGCAGTATATCACCCCAGCAAACTCACAGGTAAAGTGTTGCCTTACGTGGAAGGACTGTCTGGGGCCCTGAATGGTGGTAAGGGAGGAAGTGTAAGGGCATGTGTAGCACTTGTTTCACTTACAAGGATAGGTGCCGGGAGGAAGATCGGTGGGAAGGGACGGGGGGACGAATGGACAAGGGAGTCGCGTAGGGAGCGATCCCTGTGGAAAGCAGAAAGGGGGGGAGGGAAAGATATGCTTAGTGGTGGGATCCCATTGGAGGTGGCGGAAGGTACGGAGAATAATATGTTGGACCCGGAGGTTGGTGGGGTGGTAGGTGAGGACAAGGGGAACCCTATTCCTAGTGGGGTGGCGGGAGGATGGGGTGAGAGCAGATGTGCATGAAATGGGAAAGAGATGCGTTTCAGAGCAGAGTTGATGGTGGAGGAAGGGAAGCCCCTTTCTTTAAAAAAGGAGGACATTTCCTTCGTCCTGGAATGAAAAGCCTCATCCTGAGAGCAGATGCAGTGGAGACGGAGAAATTGCGAGAAGGGAATGGCAGTTTTGGAAGAGACAGGGTGGGAAGAGGAATAGTCCAGGCAGCTGTGAGAGTCCATAGGCTTATAGTAGACATCACCAGATATAGAGAGAGAAAGATCAAAAAAGGGGAGGGAGGTGTTGGAAATGGACCAGGTAAACTTGAGGGCAGGGTGAAAGTTGGAGTCAAAGTTAATGAAGTCAATGAGCTCAGCATGCGTGCAGGAAGCAGCACCAATGCAGTCGTCAATGTAGCGAAGGAAAGGTGGGGGACGGATACCAGTATAGGCTTGGACCATGGATTGTTCCACAAAGCCAACAAAAAGGCAGGCCTAGCTGGGACCCATACGTCGACTGTACCTCTTTCTATAGATGCTGCCTGGCCTGCTGCATTCACCAGCATTTTTTATGTGTGTTGCTTGAATTTCCAGCATCTGCAGATTTCCTCATGTTTCAGACTGTAACTCCAGGTCAGGGTCTTCAAAAGGATAAAAGAGATATCAAAGATAAAAATTAAGCTGTTTCCAAAGATGCAAGTAAAGGAGTCGCTGTTTTGTACCATCTTGACCACCCCACCTCCAGTTAGCAGTAATTATTTAAAAAATCAAATTAGTGATTTTAAATGTAAGTTCTTGTTACAACTGCAGCAAAGTAAGTTAAACAATGGAACCAATTAACAAAGATTAGTCCCTCCTTTGTCTGGTTTTCACATTTCCACACCAATGGCCATAATTTTTCCTGACACCCATACAGTAATATATACAGTAAGTTGCTACTAATGCAATACAATAAGATGAAAACTGCAAGACATAAACCTCCAGCCAGCTGATTGGGCTAATGGCATACAATTATATTCTGTGATGTGCATCATCTTGGAATATCTTCAGTTAACCCTACATGATGGCTTCCACTTTTCTTCCTGACATGTGACAGAAAATTGCAACCAGAAAGTTATTGGGGTAGGTCCAGTCCATTTCATCCTACTACAGCATAACGATCTTTCAAAACCACCTGCTGTACATTCACCAGCACCACATCGACCACAATTTACTTCAAGACAACACGGTGCATTCCTGGCCTGAGGGAAAAGGCTGCCATCACCAAGCCAGTTCATGTCATACAACCTATAGTCTGTACACCTCTGCACCAATAATAAAGCATGCTGAGTAGGTTCTACGCAGATCACACACATCTTGTTGTGTGAAGAAGCAATTCAGCAGAGTTCACATTGATGTGACCACCACTAGGGTCATTAGGATGTGCTAAACTGTAAATCACAGGAAAGTTCGTTCTATATTACAAATCATTGATGATTTTCTGCAGAGTTCAGAGGTATAAAAACTGCAGATGGGCAGTGAGGGTGTTTTAGAAACATAGAAACATAGAAAATAGGTGCAGGAGTAGGCCATTCAGCCCTTCGAGACTGCACCGCCATTTATTATGATCATGGCTGATCCTCCAACTCAGAACCCCACCCCAGCCTTCCCTCCATAACCCCCGACCCCCGTAGCCACAAGGGCCATATCTAACCCCCTCTTGAATATAGCCAATGAACTGGCCTCAACTGTTTCCTGTGGCAGAGAATTCCACAGATTCACCACTCTCTGTGTGAAGAAGTTTTTCCTAATCTCGGTCCTAAAAGGCTTCCCCTCTATCCTCAAACTGTGGCCCCTCGTTCTGGACTTCCCCAACATTGGGAACAATCTTCCTGCATCTAGCCTGTCCAATCCCTTTAGGATCTTATACGTTTCAATCAGATCCCCCCTCAATCTTCTAAATTCCAACGAGTACAAGCCCAGTTCATCCAGTCTTTCTTCATATGAAAGTCCTGCCATCCCAGGAATCAATTTGGTGAACATTCTTTGTACTCCCTCTATGGCAACGATGTCTTTCCTCAGATTAGGGGACCAAAACTGCACACAATACTCCAGGTGTGGTCTCACCAAGGCCTTGTACAACTGCAGTAGTACCTCCCTGCTCCTGTACTCGAATCCTCTCGCTATAAATGCCAGCATACCGTTCGCCTTTTTCACCACCTGCTGTACCTGCATGCCCACTTTCAATGACTGGTGTATAATGACACCCAGGTCTCGTTGCACCTCCCCTTTTCCTAATCGACCACCATTCAGATAATAATCTGTTTTCCTATTTTTGCCACCAAAGTGGATAACTTCACATTTATCCACATTAAATTGCATCTGCCATGAATTTGCCCACTCACCCAACCTATCCAAGTCACCCTGCATCCTCTTAGCATCCTCCTCACAGCTAACACTGCCACCCAGCTTCGTGTCATCTGCAAACTTGGAGATGCTGCATTTAATTCCCTCATCCAAGTCATTAATATATATTGTAAACAACTGGGGTCCCAGCACTGAGCCTTGTGGTACCCCACTAGTCACCGCCTGCCATTCTGAAACGGTCCCGTTTATTCCCACTCTTTGCTTCCTGTCTGCTAACCAATTCTCCACCCACACCAATACCTTACCCCCAATACCGTGTGCTTTAAGTTTGCACACTAATCTCCTGTGTGGGACCTTGTCAAAAGCCTTTTGAAAATCCAGATATACCACATCCACTGGTTCTCCCCTATCCACTCTACTAGTTACATCCTCAACAAATTCTATGAGATTCGTCAGACATGATTTTCCTTTCACAAATCCATGCTGACTTTGTCCGATCATTTCACCGCTTTCCAAATGTGCTGTTATCACATCCTTGATAACTGACTCCAGCAGTTTCCCCACCACCGACGTTAGGCTAATCGGTCTATAATTCCCCGGTTTCTCTCTCCCTCCTTTTTTAAAAAGTGGAGTTACATTAGCCACCCTCCAATCCTCAGGAACTAGTCCAGATTCTAACGAGTTTTGAAAAATTATCACTAATGCATCCACTATTTCTTGGGCTACTTCCTTAAGCACTCTAGGATGCAGACCATCTGGCCCTGGGGATTTATCTGCCTTCAATCCCTTCAATTTACCTAACACCACTTCCCTACTAACATGTATTTCACTCAGTTCCTCCATCCCACTGGACCCTCTGTCCCCTACTATTTCTGGAAGATTATTTATGTCCTCCTTAGTGAAGACAGAACCAAAGTAATTATTCAATTGGTCTGCCATGTCCTTGCTCCCCATAATCAATTCACCTGTTTCTGTCTGCAGGGGACCTACATATGTCTTTACCAGTCTTTTCCTTTTTACATATCTATAAAAGCTTTTACAGTCCGTTTTTATGTTCCCTGCCAGTTTTCTCTCATAATCTTTTTTCCCCTTCCTAATTAAGCCCTTTGTCCTCCTCTGCTGAACTCTGAATTTCTCCCAGTTCTCAGGTGACCCACTTTCTCTGGCTAATTTGTATGCTTCTTCTTTGGAATTGATACTATCCCTAATTTCTCTTGTCAGCCACGGGTGCACTACCTTCCTTGATTTATTCTTTTGCCAAACTGGGATAAACAATTGTTGTAGTTCATCCATGCAACCTTTAAATGCTTGCCATTGCATATCCACCATCAATCCTTTAAGTGTCATTTGCCAGTCTATCTTAGCTAAGTCACGTCTCATACCTTCAAAGTTACCCCTCTTTAAGTTCAGAACCTTTGTTTCTGAATTAACTATGTCACTCTCATAATGTGATTCACATTATGAGTTTTGTTGACTCATAATGTGATTTGGCTGCAGGGAGTGTGGAGAAGAGGGTGAAAGTATTTCATCAGATCTTACCAGCTATCATGGTTTGGGGAAGCCCTTCTAGACTGTTTGGACATTTCCTTTCTATCACCATTACATGCTCTTACGTGTCAGTGCCACTGTTTCTCCCACTGTAGAGGAGAAAGTCTTTGTCACTTGATAATCAATTACATTATAAGTAATTTTGTCAACAGAACCAAAAAATTATTGTTCACTGCTTCAAAATTTCAGAGGTCATCCACTCTCTGAATGGAAAATTTCTAGGTTTTAGGGAATGCTGACATGAAATCTGATGAGAAGGCAGGCGTGTGTTGATAATTGAGCAGGTTATCCAGGTGGTGGAGTATCTGCTGCTACGTTAGTTGTGGCATGCAGTGCGCAGTACTTGTCTCTGCAGTGTGAACATACTAATTAGTCTTGACATTTGGCTATAAAGTTGCCTTTGATATTGCAGTCAAAATACTGAATTTTCAGCAAGGATATAGACATGACCTTCTGATTAAAGAAACTCTTTTATTGTAAGTACCACTTTCTTGCAGATAATTCGACTTCATAACCAAACTGTGCATCCTTCCTTCAACTGACTTCATTTAAGAAATGCTTCACTTACTAAAGCTAGCAGCTGGCTACCTCTTGATCACTGTTGCCATCTCCTCTGATTGTTTCTAGATGACATGCACACTAATTGAATCTTCACTTAAATGAACAACAAACAGACTCCTCATGGGAGTTAATAAGTTATCTTAGAATATAATAGAAATATTCTATTCTATATATCTATAAAATATGTTATAGGGGAAGATTGAACAGGTTAGGATTTTAGTCCCTGGAACATAGGAGAATGAGAGAGATTTCAAAGTTCAAAGTTCATTGCAAATTATTATCAAAGTACATGTACGTCACCATATATAGCCCTGAGATTTATTTTCTTGCAGACATACTCAATAATTATAATGGAATAATAACTATAATAGAATCAATGAAAGACCGCACCAACTTGAGTGTTCAACTGATGCACAAAGGATAATAAACTATGCAAATACACAAAGAAAGAAACAAGAAGAGGAGAAGATGGCGGCGTGACGCAGCGTGCAGTGGCCACTCTGGTGAATGATATCTGTTATCTGTCAAGTAGGGTGCCATGCACAATTCTGATTTGATGGAGACAGATGTGAGAGCACGGAGGAACATCTGGAGAAACTTCTGAAATGCCTGCTTCGCTGCTGCTGCTACTGTGTGATCCAGAATCTCCAGAGGAGAAGGCCCCAAGTCCTTGGCTTTGCTTGTTGCTCGGCGACTGGGGTGAAGTCGAAGCGCTCGGCAGAGGATGGTGCTCGGGAGGCTGTATTGGAGGGGCTGGTTGGAGGCTCGAAGTTTTCGGACGGATTCAGAGTCGGCTGTGGTTGGCTGCTTCCAAAACATCGGCAGTTGTCGGCGCCTGGAGGTTTATGGCAGGGAAAGTTTCTCCCTTTTGCTGCCTGCTATTGGGACTATCGGAGTCGATTGGAACTTTGAGACTTTTTTTTACCGTGCCCATGGTCGGTCTGCTCTTTATCAAATTATGGTATTGCTTTGCACTGCTGTAACTATATGTTATATTTATGTGGTTTTGTCAGTGTTAGTCTTTGGTTTGTCCTGTTTTTTTGTGATATCACTCTGGAGGAACATTGTATCATTTCTTAATGCATGCATTTCTAAATGACAATAAACGAGGACTGAGTGTCCTCATAATCTAATCTAATAATAATTAACTAATTAATATATCAATAAATAATTAAGCAATATATGAGATCGAGAGCATGAGATTAAGAGAATTTGAAAGTGAGGTCCATAGGTTGTGGAAACATTTCAGTGATGGGGCAAGTGAAATTGAGTGAAGTTGTCCACTTTAATTCAAGAGCCCAACTGTTGAGGGTAATCATTGTTCCTGAACCTGCTGGTCCTGAAGCTCCTGTACCTTCTTCCTGATGGCAACAGTGGGAAGCTAGCATGGCCTGGATGGTGGAGGTCCTTGATGATGGATGCTGCTTTCCTGGGACAACGCTTCGTGTAGATGTGCTCAATGGTGGGGAGGAATTTGCCATGATTGACAGGGCCTTATCCACTACTTTTGTAGGATTTTCCATTCAAGGGCATTGGTGTTTTTGTACCAGGCTGTGATACAACCAGTCATTATACTCTCCACTACACATCTATAGAAGTTTGTCAAGGTTTTAATTATTGTGCCAAATTTCTACAAACTCCGAAGGAAATAGAGACACTGCCATGCTTTCTTCATAGTTGCCCAGAACAGATCATCTGAAATAATAACACTGAGGAATTTAAAGTTGCTGACCCTTTCCACCTCTGATCCTCAGATGAGGACTGGCTCATGTTCCTTGCTTTCCTCCTCCCAAAGTCAATAATCAACTCTTGGTCTTGCTGACATTAAGTAAGAGGTCGTCGTTATGGCACCACTCAATCAGATTTTCAGTCTCCCTTCTATATGCTGATTTATCACCACCTTTGATTCGGCCTATGGCAGTGGTGTTGTCAGCAAACTTGAATATGGCACTGGGAGCTGTGCTTAGCCACACAGTCATAATTGTAAAGTGAGTAGAGCAGGGGCTAAGCACACAGCTTTGTGGTGCTCCTGTGCTGATGGAGATTGTAGAGGAAATGTTGTTGCCAATCTAAATGACTGGGTTCTGCAAGTGAGGAAATTGAGGATCCAATTGCACAAAGTCATAATGAGGCCAAGATCTCAAAGCTTATTGATCAGTTTTGAGAGGTTGATGGAATTGATTGCCGAGCTGTAGTTGATAAAGAGTATCCTGACGTATGCATCTTTGCTGTCCAGATGTTCCAGGTTGAGTAAAGATTCAATGGGATGGTATCTGCTGTGAACCTGAGCTCCAACAGGCAAACGAGAGCAGATCCAAGTCACTTCTCTGGCAAGAGTTAATATAATTCATCACTGAGGATGTAAGTGCTACTGGATGATAGTCACTGAGGCAGGCTACCACGTTGTTCTAAGGCACTGCTATAATTGAAGCCTGCTTGAAGAGAGGTGGGTACTTCAGACTGCCAAAGTGAGAGATTATAGATCTCAGTATTTTCCATGGGTTCATCCTTCTGAAGGCTGCTAGCACATTGACCTTGGAGAATGGAAGCACAGGATCACTGGGGGTTGTGGGAGATCATAATGTCCCTCCATGTTTCAGTGGTCAAAGAGAGCATAGAAGGCATTGTGCTCATCTGAAATCGAAGCCCTTTTGTCTTCTATATCACTTGATTTAACTTTATAACAGGTGATAATATTCAAGCCCTGCCACAACTGTCGAGCATTTTTTGTTGATTTAAGTTCAGTCCGGAATGGCCACTTTGCCCGTGAGATGGTTTTCCAGAGAACATACCTGGGCCTCGTGTAACTTTCTTGTCACCAGACTTGAATACCTGTGACCTGACCCTAAGCAAATTGTGAATCTCTTGGTTCTTCCAGGGCTTCTGGTTGGGGAAGGCTCTGAATGATTTTGTGGGGACACATTTGTCCACAACTGTTTTAATAAAGTCTGTAACAACCATGGTATGTTCATTCAGGTCCACAAATGAGTCCTTGAACACAGCCCAGTCCACTGATACAAAGCAATCCCGTAGCCACTTCTCAGCCTCCCACGACCACGCCTTTAGTTGTCCTAATCTCTGGAGCTTTGCTCTTTAGCCTCTGCCTGTATACAGATAGGGTAATGACACTCAAGTGACCAGATTTACTGAAATGAGATCTGGGCATGGAACGGTAGTCATTCCTGAGGTATAACAGTGACCTAGTGTGCTGGGACCTCTGTTGCAACAGGTTATACGCTGATGGTAATTGGGTAGTGTTTTCTTCAATCAAGCCTAGTCGAAGTCCCCAACTAAGATTTGAAATGCACTGGGATGGACTGTTTTTTGTTTGGAGACACCATCATGTAGTACCTCAAGTGCCTGATTATAGTCAGCCGCTGGTGGTATGTAAACTGCAGTCAGGATGACGGAGGAGAACTCCCTGGGTAAATAGAACAGATGGCATTTAACCATTAGATGTTCAAGGTATAGAAAATTATGGGGAGTATAGATAGGGTAAATACAAGTACAAATTTTCCACTGAGATTGGGTAAGACCAGAACTCGAGGTCAGAGGTTAAAGGGAAGGGTGAAATGTTTAAAGGGAAATAGAAACATAGAAACATAGAAAATAGGTGCAGGAGTAGGCCATTCGGCCCCGAGCCTGCACCACCATTCAGTATGATCATGGCTGAACATCCAACTCAGAACCTTGTACCTGCCTTCTCTCCATACCCCCTGATCCCTTTAGCCACAAGGACCATATCTAACTCCCTCTTAAATATAGCCAATGAGCTGGCCTCAACTGTTTCCTGTGAGGAGAATTCCACAGATTCACCACTCTCTGTGTGAAGAAGTTTTTCCTCGTCTCAGTCCTAAAAGGCTTCCCCTTTATCCTCAAACTGTGACCCCTCGTTCTGGACTTCCCCCAACATCGGGAACAATCTTCCTACATCTAGCCTGTCCAATCCCTTTAGAATTTTATATGTTTCAATAAGATCCCCCCTCAATCTTCTAAATTCCAGAGAGTATAAGCCTAGTCGATCCAAACTTTCATCATATGAAAGTCCTGCCATCCCAGGAGTCAATCTGGTGAACCTTCTTTGTACTCTCTCTATGGCCAGAATGTCTTTCCTCAGATTAGGGGACCAAAACTGCACACACTTCTCCAGGTGTGGTCTCACCAAGGCCTTGTACAACTGCAGTAGTACCTCCCTGCATCTGCCATGAATTTGCCCACTCACCTAACCTATCCAAGTCACCCTGCATCCTCTCAGCATCCTCCTCACAGCTAAAACTGCCGCCCAGCTTCGTGTCATCCGCAAACTTGGAGATGCTGCATTTAATTCCCTCGTCTAAGTCATTAATATATATTGTAAACTGTGGTTCCAGCACTGAGCCTTGCGGTACCCCACTAGTCACTGCCTGCCATTCTGAAAAGGTCCCGTTTATTCCCACTCTTTGCTTCCTGTCTTCCAACCAATTCTCTATCCACATCAATACCATACCCCCAATACCGTGTGCTTTAAGTTTGCACACTAATCTCCTGTGTGGGACCTTGTCAAAAGCCTTTTGAAAATCCAAATATACCACATCCACTGGTTCTTCCCTATCCACTCTACTAATTACATCCTCAAAAAATTCTATGAAATTCATCAGACATGATTTTCCTTTCACAAATCCATGCTGACTTTGTCTGATGATTTCACCGCCTTCCAAATGTGCTGTTATCACATCTTTGATAACTGACTCTAGCATTTTCCCCACCACTGATGTCAAGCTTACCAGTCTATAATTCCCCGGTTTCTCTCTCCCTCCTTTTTTAAAAACCGGGGTTACATTAGCCACCCTCCAATCCTCAAGAACTAATCCAGAATCTAAAGAGTTTTGAAAAATTATCACTAATGCATCCACTATTTCTTGGGCTACTTCCTTAAGCACTCTGGGATGCAGACCATCTGGCTCTGGGGATTTATCTGCCTTTAATCCCTTCAATTTACCTAAGACCACTTCCCTACTAACATGTATTTCCCTCAGTTCCTCCATCTCACTAGACCCTCGGTCCCCTACTATTTCCGAAAGATTATTTATGTCCTCCTTAGTGAAGACAGAACCAAAGTAGTTATTCAATTGGTCTACCATGTCCTTGTTCCCCATGATCAATTCACCTGTTTCTGACTGTAAGGGACCTACATTTGTCTTAACCAATCTTTTTCTTTTCACGTATCTATAAAAGCTTTTACAGTCAGTTTTTATGTTCCCTGCCAGCTTCCTCTCATAATCTATTTTCCCTTTCCTAATTAATCCCTTTGTCCTCTTCTGCTGGAGTCTAAATTTCTCCCAGTCCTCAGGTGTGCTGCTTTTTCTGGCTAATATGTATGTTTCTTCTTTGCAGTTGATACTATCCCTAATTTCCCTTGTCAGCCACGGGTACACTACCTTCCCTGGTTTATTCTTTTGCCAAATTGGGATGAACAATTGTTGTAGTTCATCCATGCAATCTTTAAATGCTTGCCATTGCATATCCACTGTCAACTCTTTAAGTATCATTTGCCAGTCTATCTTAGCTAATTCACGTCTCATACCTTCAAAGTTACCTTTCTTTAAGTTCAGAACCCTTCTTTCTGAATTAACTATATCACTCTGCATCTTAATGAAGAACTCCACCATATTATGGTCACTACAAACAACAGGAATTCTGCAGATGCTGGAAATTCAAGCAACACACATCAAAGTTGCTGGTGAACGCAGCAGGCCAGGCAGCATCTCTAGGAAGAGGTACAGTCGACCTTTCAGGCCGAGAACCTTCGTCAGGACTAACTGAAGGAAGAGTTAGTAAGAGATTTGAAAGTGGGAGGGGGAGTGGAGGTCCAAAATGATATGAGAAGACAGGAGGGGGAGGGATGGGGCCAAGAGCTGGACAGGTGATTGGCAAAGGGGATATGAAAGGATCATGGGACAGGAGGCCTGGGGAGAAAGACAAGTTGGGGAGGGGGGGAAACCAGAGGATGGGCAAGGGGTATAATCAGAGGGACAGAGGGAGAAAAAGGAGAGTGAGAGAAAGAATGTGTGTATAAAAATAAATAAAGGATGGGGTACGAGGGGGAGGTGGGGCATTAGCGGAAGTTAGAGAAATCAATGTTCATGCCATCAGGTTGGAGGCTTTCATCCTCCCCATCCCTCCCCACTGATCTCCCTCCTGGCACTTATCCTTGTAAGCGGAACAAGTGCTACACATGCCCTTACACTTCCTTCCTTACCACCATTCAGGGCCCCAGACAGTCCTTCCAGGTGAGGCGACACTTCACCTGTGAGTTGGCTGGGGTGATATACTGCGTCCGGTGCTCCCGATGTGGCCTTCTATATATTGGCGAGACCCAACGCAGACTGGGAGACCACTTTGCTGAACACCTACGCTCTGTCCGCCAGAGAAAGCAGGATCTCCCAGTGGCCACACATTTTAATTCCACATCCCATTTCCATTCTGACGTACCTCCTCTACTCTAAAGATGAAGCCACACTCAGGTTGGAGGAACAACACCTTATATTCCGTCTGGGTAGACTCCAACCTGATGGCATGAACATTGACTTCTCTAACTTCCGTTAATGCCCCACCTCCCCCTCATACCCCATCCGTTATTTATTTTTATACACACATTCTTTCTCTCACTCTCCTTTTTCTCCCTCTGTCCCTCTGACTATACCCCTTGTCCATCCTCTGGGTTCTCCCCTCCATCTTTCTCCCCGGACCTCCTGTCCCATGATCCTCTCATATCCCCTTTGCCAATCATCTGTCCAGCTCTTGGCTCCATCCCTCCCCCTCCTGTCTTCTCCGATTATTTTGGATCTCCCCCTCCCCCTCCCACTTTCAAATCTCTTACTAACTCTTCCTTCAGTTAGTCCTGACGAAGGGTCTCGGCCTGAAATGTCGACTGTACCTCTTCCTAGAGATGCTGCCTGGCCTGCTGCGTTCACCAGCAACTTTGATGTGTGTTGCTTGATATTATGGTCACTCTTACCCTAGGGACCTCGCACAACAAGATTGCTAACTAACCCTTCCTCATTCCTCAATACCCAGTCTAGAATGGCCTGCTCTCTGGTTGGTTCCTCGACATATTGGTTCAGAAATCCAACCCGCATACATTCCAAGAAATCCTCTTCCTCAGCACCCTTACCAATTTGGTTCACCCAATCTATATGCAGATTGTAGTCACCCATTATATCTGCTGTTCCTTTATTGCACGCATTTCTAATTTCCTGTTTAATGCTATCCCCAACCTCACTACTACTGTTAGGTGGCCTGTACACAACTCCCACTGCCTCTTAGTGTTATGCAGCTCTGCCCATATCGATTCTACATCCTCTGGGCTAATGTCCTTCCTTTCTATTGCATTAATCTCCTCTCTAACCAGCAATGCCACCCCACCTCCTTTTTTTCATGTCTATCCCTCCTGAATATTGAATATCCCTGAATGTTGGGCTCCCATCCTTGGTCACCCTGGAGCCATGTCTCTGTGATCCCAACTATATCATATTCATTAATAACTATCTGCACATTCAATTCATCCACCTTGTTACGAATGCTCCTTGCATTGACACACAAAGCCTTCAGGCTTGCTTTTACAACACTCTTAGCCCTTATACAATTATGTTGAAAAGTGGCCCTTTTTGATTTTTGCTCTGGATTTGCCAGCCTGCCACTTTTACTTTTCACCTTACTACTTTTTGCTTCTACCCTCATTTTACACCCCTCTATCTCTCTGCACTTGTTCCCATCCCTCTGCCACATTAGTTTAAATCCTCCTGAACAACAGTAGCAAACGCTCCCCCTAGGACATTGGGAATGGGGGGGGGGGAATCTTCTTCCCTCAGAGGTTGGCGAGAGTATGGAACAAGCTGCCAATGGAAGTGGAAGATGTGGGTTCAATTTCAACATTTGAAAAAGGTTTGGATAGGTACATGGATGCGAGGGGTATGGAGGGGTATGGCCCGGGTGAAGGTCGATGGAACAAGGTAGAATAATAATTTAGCACAAACTAGATTGGCAAAAGGCTCTTGTTTCTGTGTTGTAGTGCTCTATGTATCTGACTGCAACCAATCTGAGTGGTTTTTGAGATGTAACAATCAACAGCTTTAATTACTACTCAACTGGAAATGGCAGCACATTCCACCTTCCACTGCCACCTCATCAATTTCCTAAATCTCCTAAAGGGTTTCCACGCTTTTGGGACCATAACTCTTCCACCAGATTTATATGAGTTAATTGATCCCTCATGACATGGCACATTGATAAAGACGGTGAAGATGATGACCCCTTGTTCTTCAGTAGAATTAATCTAAGGTAAAACATTTAACACTATAAAACTTGCTTTCTACCTTAGGTCACATTTTAGCCCTGCAAATGGTTCCCAGTGAATTCCTGTGGCCTTCCAATGGGGATCTGACTATATCCCAGCTGGCCCAGAAGCACCCCTCACCATGTTACTGAATAGAAAATGGAATATGATGGAGAAATTCAGCAGGTTAGGCAAGAGAAACAGTTTATATTTCAGGTCAAGGTACCTGGTGGTCAGATGAAGGGTTGAAATTGTTAAATGTTACTTTAACTTTTTTCATTACTTTGGGTTTGCTGAAGTTTAAGTGGTCTTTGAGAACCATTGTCATTTTTACTGTAAGGTGTTCAAATTATTACCAGACATTTCCAATTTCCTCTTTCTGAACCACCTCAGAATTTTGGAAACCTAAGGAGCTTTAACCTCAAAGTCTCACACTTCTGGTCAGACATAAATAAATCAAAATTACATTCATTTCAGTGCTTTTCACTTTCTCTGTGTCAATACGTACTTCACCCTGCTTCGTAAGAGAGTTTTATTAAAATGCACTATTTCCTAATGCAAGTGACAGCTCTACTACCAATCTAGGATGAAAGCTATTCATCGGGACTAAATTATATTAAAACTAGTATGAGGGCTTTCAATTTACAGTCGTTCAGTCAATTATTAATGGAGAACTGAGAACACTGTCTATTAGTTTATAATACTTGAGAAAGCCAGTTGTGTTAAGTTTCATTTCTCAAAGTAAAGGAGGAGAGCTACTAATTCAGGACAGCTTTCATGATAGCTAAAGAATTTAACACTGGCTCCTTAAATTTCCTCAATCCCAATGCTTTTAGTCTTATCTACTTAATTGGTTTATTGGTCATTTTAAATTGAATATGATTTTTGACACCCAAGGGCCATTTCTCTATGTTAAAGGAGCTATCTAAATGCAAATACTTGCCAGACTACTCTGATGAAGCCCGGTCAATGCCTACATTCAGTCTTGATTACAGAAAGCCAATCCAGAAGTGGAAGCAAGTATGAGGTCCTCACCTGAAACATAAAAGGAAATGAAAATTAAGGAAGGCATACAGCATGCATGCAATAATATATTGCTCGTTTTACGGCATTGCACAAAATCAGCATTACTGCCAGTGCAAAAGCATAATCCCCTGAATCAACTCCTCACATGATTAGTTTCAGAATATTCCACAGAGGGGTAAAGATGAAAATTGTCAGGGGCTATTCTTCTGGCAACTGACTGGTGACCAACAATTTTATGTTGACATGAATATGATCATGGAATCAGGCTGCCCAAGGAAAGTGCTGCCAGGACCAAATAATAAGATCACAATTGTGTATTCGCGCTGTATATACTTATCAATATTATCACCATGGCAACTTTGGAGAAAACTCTTGATTACAACCTCAGACCATTCTTTGCAGAGATTCCCAGAGAGAACAAGCCCTGGGTTTCTGTTGTAGCCATATTCTGCATCATTCCAAAAACGAGGAGCTCAAAAAAACAAGTCTAGAAGCTGTCAGGAGTAGATGCAGAAAATTAAGAATTTCACCCTGCAAATATTTTAAGGACTGTACAGAAGGACGGCACATATTACCACAATTTACCTAGAATACCCACTGGTTTTGAATCAATTTCCAGCACTCTGCTGTTCTTCAAATAGTTAAAAGTTCATAACAGAAGTGAGAAAGGCAAACTCCAAATCCCCCTTTGCCTTGAGATTTAAATACACACGTATTGAATCTACATGGACTTTTTTCTGCTCATATTTCTTTGCTAATAAACTGTCAAGGGTTGCCTAACGTTTCAAGGTGTCCTGCTTGAGATTTCCAATCTAAAACCTGTTATATTAATGCAAATCTTTAAAAGATTTAGTTATGTAAAAGAAGAACAAAATGCTGAAATATGAAGTTATACAGTAAATACTGGGAACACCCAATAGATAAGGCAAAATCTGTAGTTTGCTAGAATGTTGGGTTTTGTGGTTTTATTGTTTTAACATTCAACAGCTGAAGGAGGGTTCAAAGTGTAGCACAGCAAACTTGGGAAAAAGCATGTCATATTTCCATACAAGTTGCTTCTGGCTAGAGACTGTCAAACAAGTATTGATTGCAAAGTTGTCACAACTATGGTCTCAGGTTCCAATGTTCAAATACAAACAAATTTCCAATCCATCCAGACATATTTGGATGAAGCACTCCCTCATGATTGCATTGACGTTTCCTTAGATTTTATGCTCAGCTCCTGAATGGGGAATTCAACTGTCTTGTTAGCAACTCTACTGAATCCCCTCCAGTTAACTGAACCAAACTGTATTTACCTTTAGAAATCTGTAATGTCATACAATCATGCAACCGATTTGTTTCTACAAATAATATGACTTTCTGATTACTGAAGAGCAGTGAAATTAGAGCTAATAACTATTTAGAAGCATTTGTAAAAATTACTTATTTGCGATAACAAGACTGATAATTGGGCCAAAATGGAACATTTGTCTCCCCAGCTTTATCAAACTGAATTGCCATTCTATTTTACCTGTTTGTAAAGAACAAGGAAATTTTAAAAGAGCAATTCAAGAACATAAAGTCTGTGTCTCAGGCAATGTCCAGTGAAAGGGGTTTGGAGTGATAATGTTGTATATTTAGTATTTAGAAACATAGAAACATAGAAAATAGGTGCAGAAGTAGGCCATTCGGCCCTTCGAGCCTGCACCACCATTTATTATGATCATGGCTGATCCTCCAACTCAGAACCCTGCCCCAGCCTTCCCTCCATACCCCCTGACCCCTGTAGCCACAAGGGCCATATCTAACTCCCTCTTAAACATAGCCAATGAACTGGCCTCAACAGTTTGCTGTGGCAGAGAATTCCACAGATTCACCACTCTCTGTGTGAAGAAGTTTTTCCTAATCTCGGTCCTAAAAGGCTTCCCCTCTATCCTCAAACTGTGACCCCTCGTTCTGGACTTCCCCAACATCGGGAACAATCTTCCTGCATCTAGCCTGTCCAATCCCTTTAGGATCTTATACATTTCAATCAGATCCCCCCTCAATCTTCTAAATTCCAACGAGTACAAGCCCAGTTCATCCAGTCTTTCTTCATATGAAAGTCCTGCCATCCCAGGAATCAATCTGGTGAACCTTCTTTGTACTCCCTCTATGGCAAAGATGTCTTTCCTCAGATTAGGGGACCAAAACTGCACACAATACTCCAGGTGTGGTCTCACCAAGGCCTTGTACAACTGCAGTAGTACCTCCCTGCTCCTGTACTCGAATCCTCTCGCTATAAATGCCGGCATACCATTCGCCTTTTTCACCACCTGCTGTACCTGCATGCCCACTTTCAATGACTGGTGTATAATGACACCCATGTCTCATTGCACCTCCCCTTTTCCTAATCGGCCACCATTCAGATAATAATCTGTTTTCCTATTTTTGTCACCAAAGTGGATAACTTCACATTTATCCACATTAAATTGCATCTGCCATGAGTTTGCCCACTCACCCAACCTATCCAAGTCACCCTGCATCCTCTTAGCATCCTCCTCACTGCTAACACTGCCACCCAGCTTCGTGTCATCCGCAAACTTGGAGATGCTGCATTTAATTCCCTCATCCAAGTCATTAATATATATTGTAAACAACTGGGGTCCCAGCACTGAGCCTTGCGGTACCCCACTAGTCACCACCTGCCATTCTGAAAAGGTCCCGTTTATTCCCACTCTTTGCTTCCTGTCTGCTAACCAATTCTCCACCCACACCAATACCTTACCCCCAATACCGTGTGCTTTAAGTTTGCACACTAATCTCCTGTGTGGGACCTTGTCAAAAGCCTTTTGAAAATCCAGATATACCACATCCACTGGTTCTCCCCTATCCACTCTACTAGTTACATCCTCAACAAATTCTATGAGATTCGTCAGACATGATTTTCCTTTCACAAATCCATGCTGACTTTGTCCGATCATTTCACCGCTTTCCAAATGTGCTGTTATCACATCCTTGATAACTGACTCCAGCAGTTTCCCCACCACCGACGTTAGGCTAACCGGTCTATAATTCCCCGGTTTCTCTCTCCCTCCTTTTTTAAAAAGTGGAGTTACATTAGCCACCCTCCAATCCTCAGGAACTAGTCCAGAATCTAACGAGTTTTGAAAAATTATCACTAATGCATCCACTATTTCTTGGGCTACTTCCTTAAGCACTCTAGGATGCAGACCATCTGGCCCTGGGGATTTATCTGCCTTCAATCCCTTCAATTTACCTAACACCACTTCCCTACTAACATGTATTTCACTCAGTTCCTCCATCTCACTGGACCCTCTGTCCCTTACCATTTCAGGAAGATTATTTATGTCCTCCTTAGTGAAGACAGAACCAAAGTAATTATTCAATTGGTCTGCCATGTCCTTGCTCCCCATAATCAATTCACCTGTTTCTGTCTGCAGGGGACCTACATTTGTCTTTACCAGTCTTTTCCTTTTTACATATCTGTAAAAGCTTTTACAGTCCATTTTTATGTTCCCCGCCAGTTTTCTCTCATAATCTTTTTTCCCCTTCCTAATTAAGCCCTTTGTCCTCCTCTGCTGAACTCTGAATTTCTCCCAGTCCTCAGGTGAGCCACTTTCTCTGGCTAATTTGTATGCTACTTCTTTGGAGTTGATACTATCCCTAATTTCTCTTGTCAGCCACGGGTGCACTACCTTCCTTGATTTATTCTTTTGCCAAACTGGGATGAACAATTGTTGTAGTTCATCCATGCAACCTTTAAATGCTTGCCATTGCATATCCACCATCAATCCTTTAAGTGTCATTTGCCAGTCTATCTTAGCTAATTCACGTCTCATACCTTCAAAGTTACCCCTCTTTAAGTTCAGAACCTTTGTTTCTGAATTAACTATGTCACTCTCCATATTAATGAAGAATTCCACCATATTATGGTCACTCTTACCCAAGGGGCCTCTCACGACAAGATCGCTAATTAACACTTCCTCATTGCTCAAAACCCAGTCCAGAATAGCTTGCTCTCTAGTTGGTTCCTCGACATGTTGGTTCAAAAAACCATCCCGCATACATTCCAAGAAATCCTCTTCCTCAGCAGCTTTACCAATTTGGTTCACCCAGTCTACATGTAGATTGAAGTCACCCATTATAACTGCTGTTCCTTTATTGCACACATTTCTAATTTCCTGTTTAATACCATCTCCGACCTCACTACTACTGTTAGGTGGCCTGTACACAAGTCCCACCAGCGTCTTCTGCCCCTTAGTGTTACGCAATTCTACCCATATCGATTCCACATCTTCCCGGCTTATGTCTTTCCTTTCTATTGCGTTAATCTCTTCTTTAACCAGCAACGCCACCCCACCTCCCCTTCCTTCATGTCTATCCCTCCTGAATATTGAATATCCCTGAACATTGAGCTCCCATCCCTGGTCACCCTGGAGCCATGTCTCTGTGATCCCAACTATATCATAATCATTAATAACAATCTGCACTTTCAATTCATCCACCTTATTACGAATGCTCCTTGCATTGACACATAAAGCCTTCAGGTGCTCTTTTACAACTCTCTTCGCCCTTGTACAATTATGTTGAAAAGTGGCCCTTTTTAATGCTTGCCCTGGATTTGTCGGCCTGCCACTTTTACTTTTCTCCTTTGTACTTTTTGCTTCTACGCTCACTTTACACCCCTCTGTCTCTCTGCACTGGTTCCCATCCCTCTGTTGTGAACTAACCTCCTCACGCCTAGCCTCTTTAATTTGATTCCCACCCCCCAACCATTCTAGTTTAAAGTCACCTCAGTAGCCCCCGCTAATCTCCCTGCCAGGATATTGGTCCCCCTAGGATTCAAGTGTAACCCGTCCTTTTTGTACAGGTCAAAAAGATTTTAAATTTTAAATTTTAGAAAATCTACAGCACAATACAGGCCCTTCGGCCCACAGAGTTGTGCTGAACATGTCCCTACCTTAGAAATTACTAGGCTTACCTATAGCCCTCTATCTTACTAAGCTCCATGTACCTATCTAAAAGTCTCTTAAAAGACCCTATCGTATCTGCCTCCATCACCGTTGCCAGCAGCCCATTCCACGGACTCACCACTCTGAGTAAAAAACTTACCCCTGACATCTCTTCTGTACCTACTCCCCAGCACCTTACACCTGTGTCCTCTTGTGGCAACCATTTCAGCCCTGGAAAAAAGCCTCTGACTATCCACACAATCAATGTCTCTCATTATCTTATACACCTCTATCAGGTCACCTCTCATCCTCCATCGCTCCAAGGAGAAAAGGCTGAGTTCACTCAACCTATTCTCATACGGCATGCTCCCCAATCCAGGCAACATCCTTGTAAATCTCCTCTGCACCCTTTCTATGGCTTCCACATCCTTCCTGTAGTGAGGCGACCAGAACTGAGCACAGTACTCCAAGTGTGGTTTGACCAGGGTCCTATATAGCTGCAACATTACCTCTCACCTCCCAAATACAATTCCACGATTGATGAAGGCCAATACACCGTAAGCCTTCTTAACCACAGAATCAACCTGCGCAGCTGCTTTGTGTGTCCTATGGACTCAGACCTGAAGATTTCAGTTACATTTGAATAATCTTAATATATATATATTTTTTTATATATAGATTAAATATTTTTGTTTATTTAAATAACTCATTATGGTTTATATGTATAAATACGTGAATACGTGAATGCATATATCATCACGCTACCATGTGATACGGGCGCGTTTCACTTAAAGTAAACTTGACACACATCTTGGACGCCTGTGTCTTCCTTTGAATTAATTTAATGTTTTGAAGTTACAAAACATAACATTGGCAACAAGGTATTTTTAAAATGAACCTGAGACAGCTAGTGACCTGTTGAAATGCAGTGAGAAATTCAGCTGAACATCAAATTTTTAAAAAAACTTGAAAGAGGAAATACTATCCAGTTTTTAAAACAGGCAGTAAATGGAGAAATTCACGGGTTCATAAAGAGTGGGTACCAGGTGATAATAATCATTAAAAAAGCAGAAATGGCTGGCCACATCAGAAAGATTGACATGTTTGATTACACAACAGATAACTGGATTTTATATGCTGAGCTAATTGAACAATATTTTGAAGCAAATGAAATAGCCAATGAGAAACAAATACCTATTTTGCTGAAAGCATTAGATTTAAAGGTATACAGTTTGCTTCAAAGTTTGGCAGCTTCATGAAACCCACAGAAATGAGCTTGTCTAATATTCTCAGAATAATGCAGGAGTACTTAGAACTAAAGCCATTGTTTAAAAGTGGAGTCAATAAAAGGGGGAGTCCATTTCATCATACATAGCTGAATTGAAGAAGTTGTCTGAGCATTGTCAGTTCAGCAGTGGGCCTAATAACTCACAGAGATTCTGTTTAATTTGCGGAATCTCAAAAGAAAGTATTAAAACAATGGCTCCGAACTGAAGCACAACTTATGTTGAAAAAAGCAGTTAAAATTGTTGTTTCAATGGAAACCACAGAGATGCAGCTGAGTTGCAGTCAGGAATGCAAGTGGGCATGAACAAATTTGCAGCATCGAAACAGAAATCTGCCTGGCTGAACAAATTGTGTTACTGTTATGGCAGGGACTCACATACAACCAACTGCAGGTTTAAGGGTGAAATTGCAGATAATGCAAGAAAGTAGGACACGCATAAAGAGCAAGTCAGGCAGACAAAAGTCAATGGACTGCTCAGGGAAGAGAGAAAGGTAAAAAGTCAAATTGCAGTTTAAAACAGAGTACTAATCTGCATGCTGTTGATGAAATATCTGATAATGATGAGAGTGATGCGGGACTAAGTACCCTTGAGATTTACAGTGCAGAAGCTAACAATAGACATACAATATGGCTTATGCCAGAAGTTAACGGCAAATTAATTAAAATGGAATTAGACACTGGTTCAGCTGTTTCACACATGAGTTTAAACAGCATTTCAAAGATACTAAACTAAAGCCTGCAGATTTCCAACTAAGAACTTATTTTGGAGAAAAGATAACTCCTGTGAGAATGACAGTCGTAAGTGCAAAATACAACAACCAACAAACCACACTGAGCACGTATGAGATAAAACCAGAAGGACCAGCCTTATGGGGGTGCGATTGGCTGAGACAACTATAATTTAATTGGACACTATCAACAATTTGCATGCCACATTCCCCGCAACGAAGCTACCTGAAAGCAAGGGAGGAGAGGTACTGGATGATGCCACAGCTGTCTCCATGAACCATTGTCAAACAGAGGGCAAACAGGCATTGGTGCCAACCTCAGAACATACTCCAAGTTACTGGGAGGTATTCTAAGGGACCGGACATATGAATATTTTGATAGATATGGTCTGATTAGACCATAAGACATAGGAGAAGGATTACACCATTAGTCTGCACATTCATTTCTACTACCAAAGTACATGTCCATACATTTTCTAACATGCTATTTCATTTGCCACTCTCTTGCCCATTCTCATAACCTGTTTAAGTCCTTCTACAGCCTACATGTTCCATCAACGCCACCTGCACCTCCACTAATCTTCATTTTATCTGCAAACTTGGCAACAAAGCCATCCATTTCATTATCTGAATCTTTGATATACAGCATGAAAAGAAGCAGTCCCAACACCAACACCTACTGAACACCACTAGTAACAGGCAGCCAACCAGAAAAGGATCCTTTTACTCCTACTTGCTGCCTCCTACCAATCAGCCAATGCTCTAACCATGCCAGTAACTTTCCTGTAATACAATGGGATCTTAACTTGGTAAGCAGCCTCATGTGTGGCACATTGTCAAAGGCCTTCTGAAAGTCCAAATATACAATATACACTTTATCTATCCTACGTGTAATCTCCTCAAAGAATTCCAACAGGCAAGATTTTCCCTTAAGGAAACCATGCTGACTTTGTCCTGTGTCTCCAAGTACTCTATAACTTCATCCTTAACAATTGAATCAGATAGGGACTTCCGGTAGTGCTCATGGAGTGAAGTCGCGTTCTTGACTCGCTCCATTACCTCTGAGTTTTTTTTCTCTATGGTCAGCTATACTTTAATTAACCATTAAGGCATCAATTCTTACAATACTTTGAATTAAACTGAATTCTCCGACAATTGGATGATACTTAGATCTGCTATGTCTAAGAACAGGAAAAACGGCAAGGATGGTAAACCTCCGGTTAAACCGAAAGCTACGGATTTCCCCCCGACTGAATCACCGGTGACTTTGAAAGCGATATCGGAGTTAATTCAGAGGGAAATTTCAACCTCTGTTAGGGAGATGATTCGTACGGAAATTGCAGGCTCTGTTAAAGACCTGATTCATACGGAAATCTCAACTAATTTCCAGAAAATTGCCGATTCAATTGATAAGATGCAAACATTTATTGCGGAACATCAGTCGGCTATATCTGATCTTCAAAAATTCGCGCAACAAAGTGAGCTTAAGATGGGGAAAATCGAAGAAACAATTAATGTAATGAAGAAGAAACTTGACTTTTTGACTTTTAAAAACTCTGACTTGGAATCTAGAATGCGACGGCAGAATTTACGAATGATCGGGGTGAGGGAAGCTGTGGAATCCAACAACCCCATGAAATATTTTTCTCAACTTTTAAAAGATGCATTCCCTACTGTATTTCCTGACCAACCACCGCTTCTGGATCGTGTTCACAGAATCCCATCATACTCGTCTAGGTCAGATAGACCTAGGCATGTTATTTTACGTTTTTATTATTTTCAAGACAAGGAGAGACTGTTTCGATTCACTCGATCTAAAGGTTTCATTGATTTTTCGGATCTTAAGTTCCGATTCGTGGAAGATTTCAGTAAACCAATCTGGGACCAACGGGTTCGTTACAGATCCGTGATGTCGGAATTCTATAAGATGGACTTAAGACCAGCGCTGCTGTACCCTGCACGTCTAAGGATTCGCATGTCAGATGGAGCCCTTCGTTTTTTTGATTCTCCATCGGATGCCCAGAGTTATCTGGATCAACTTTCATCTTCAACATCTTAATTGCCTTTTTTTAATTATCTCCGTTGATCGGAGGCTGTGAATTGGTTGGTTTTAACTTTTTCGTGCCCTATCTGGGCAGAAAAGTTTACTTTTGATTTCTTAATATGGTTGCTAAACTTTCTTTTTAACTGCGTCATTTCTTTCTTTTCCCAGGGGATTCTGGGTGGTTACTTCCCTTTTGTCATCTTACGTATTTCCTGTGTGGCCTTAAATTTTGTAGTTTTTTTTAAATTTTATTCTGTTTTGCTTTTTATAACCACTTTATGTCAATAATCTTATTTTTTCTTGTTGCTGTGTCTATTCATGGGTTTGAGGTTTATTGTGGTTTTTTTTTAATATATATTTTCCGGCTTTTGTTCTGTTCTGTGTGTATTTTAATTGAGCTACCTTTTTTTTTTACTTTTTTACTGTTTTACAATTAGCTGATCCTTTTCATATTTATACCTTTTTTTTTAGGGAGCGTATACCGGAAGTCATGGGGGTAGTTTTAGCACTTGCTTCTTTCTGGCGGGTCTGCTTTAGATTTTGCCTTGGGGTCTTGGGGTAGAGGGTGGTGGGAGGGGCTTCACGTTTTAGTTTGTTTCTCTTTGGGCTATAAACATTATTGAAGTACTGGTTGCGTCCTTTTTCCCGGTATCTTTTGTATGTTCTGTTTCCTCTCCGGGTTTGTGGGTCGCGCCTATCGTCAATCCTCCTTGTTGTGGGTTGACTTTAGGATTTATGGAGTCTATTATTAATTTTGTCTCCTGGAATACTAATGGTCTTAATCATCCTATTAAAAGGAAAAAAGTTTTTAAAGTGTTCCGGAGACTTAAAGCACAAATTTTATTTTTACAAGAGACCCATGTACGGAGGGGGGACAGACTACGTTTTTTCAAATTCTGGAAGGGCCAACAATTTCATTCGAACTCCAATGCTAAGATTCGAGGCGTCTCTATTTTTATAGATTCCTCAGTTACTTTTATACAACAGGATATTATCTCTGATCCGAATGGTAGATTTTTATTGGTTAGTGGTTTACTATTTAATAAAAAAGTAGTTTTGGTTAATGTTTATGCTCCTAATATGGATTGTCCGGAATTTTATAAATCATTGTTTGATCAGTTTCCGAATTTGAACGAGTTTTCATTGATCTGGGGCGGAGATCTTAATACCTGTTTGTCTCCAGCTTTGGACCGTTCGGCTCCTTTACGGACTTTACCTAATAAATCTGCAAATCTGATTAATTTTTTCCTTTCTGATTCTGGGTCGACGGACATTTGGCGTTTTCTGCATCCTCAGGAAAAACATTTTTCCTTCTTTTCACATGTTCATCATTCCTATTCAAGAATTGATTATTTTTTCATTGATTCTCGTCTTATTCCTTCAGTGATTAAATGTGATTATGATTCTATAACCATTTCGGATCATGCTCCACTTAAGCTTTCTATTAAAATTATGGCCAATATACCAAATAATAGACAATGGCGTTTTAATTCGCTGTTGCTTCAGGACTCGGACTTTGTTAATTTTATGAATGAACAGATTGAGCTTTTTTTTACAATTAACCATACAGAAGATATTTCGGTTAACACTCTTTGGGACACTTTTAAAGCCTATATTCGGGGTCAGATTATTTCGTATTCTGTTGCTTTGAGGAAGAAACAGAAGCAGGAGGAGATGGCAATTGTGGACAAGATTAAAGAAATTGATAAGAAATATGTTATGGCTCCTTCTGAGGAGTTATACAAACAAAGAAGTGAACTTCAAATGGAACACAGTTTACTACTCTCGTCCTCGATTGTAAACCAATTAAAGAAAACAAGAAGTGACTTTTATGTTCACAGTGACAAAATTGGCAAGCTGCTGGCTAATCAATTGAAATCTAATTATGTTAAATCTCAAATCAATCAGATTTATAACCAAAATGATCGATTGATACTGGATCATGTGGGGATTAATCAAACCTTTTGTGATTTTTATTCTTCTTTATATCAATCAGAGTCTCCTCGAGATTCTAAATATATGAATGATTTTTTAGATAAGTTAGACTTCCCTCAGATTTCACAGGATATGTCTTCTTTATTAGATACTTCCATTACAATGGATGAGATTAAGAATGTTATTTTTTCTATGAATCTGGGGAAAGCTCCTGGCCCTGATGGGTTTACCGTTGAATTTTATAAATGTTTTGCTTCTTTATTGATTCCTTGGCTCGGTAGGGTTTTTGAGGCTTCTTTGAAACTTGGTAAACTTCCTGAATCTTTTAATAGAGCATCAATTTCTCTAATACTAAAGAAGGATAAAGACCCTGCTCAATGTGCATCTTATAGACCAATATCTTTATTAAATATTGATTCTAAAGTTTTTTCTAAGTTATTAGCAAATAGACTAGAAAAAGTACTTCCTTCTATTATTTCGGAAGACCAAACGGGTTTTATTAAAGGTCGTTACTCTTTTTATAATATTCGTACATTGTTAAATATCGTTTATACTCCCTCACAAAATGTTCCTGAGTGTGTTATTTCTTTAGATGCCGAGAAAGCTTTTGATAGAGTAGAATGGCCTTATTTATTTAAGGTGCTTGAAATGTTCAATTTTAGCTTGAAATTTATATCCTGGATTAAACTGTTATATCATTCCCCTGTAGCCTCGGTTCGTACTAACTCTTTAAACTCACCTTTTTTTTCCTCTCTTTCGTGGTACTCGACAAGGCTGTCCTCTTAGTCCCCTATTATTTGATATTGCATTAGAACCTCTTGCAATTGCTATTCGAGAATCTTCAAATATTACTGGGATAACTCGGGGATTAAAGTCCCATAAATTATCACTCTATGCTGATGATTTACTTTTATATATTTCTAATCCTGAGAGATCCATTCCTGCTGTTTTAGAGTTATTAGCACAATTTGGTCTTTTCTCAGGTTATAAATTAAATCTTAGTAAGAGTGAACTTTTTCCGATTAATAAACATCTTTCCTTATATTATAAATTTCCATTTAAATTGATTAATAATTACTTTTCATATCTTGGGATTAAAATTACTTGTAAATACAAAGATTTATTTAAGACTAACTTTTTACCATTAATAGACCATATTACTCAACTTTCATCTAAATGGTTTCCCTTATATTTAACTTTGATTGGTCGTATTAATGCGGTTAAGATGTTTTTTTTGCCAAAATTTTTATATGTGTTTCAGGCATTACCAATTTTCGTTCCAAAATCTTTTTTTGATAAAGTTGACTCTATTATTACAATTATTATTATACTTTAACATTGTATTAATGTTTATATGGCTTACCTTTTTTGTATACTTACTCAATAAAAAGATTTAAAAAGAAAGAAAGGATTTATTTTTAGATGGTTCCCTTATGTCTTTTGAACAATTATCTAATAAATATAACTTATCAAGAATACATTTTTTTAGATATTTACAAGTTAGAAATTTCCTAAGCACTATACTTTCTTCCTTTCCAATGCTTCCTCCTACATATATTTTAGATTCGATAATTAACCTTAATCCATGTCAGAAAGGTGCATCGGCTATGATTTATAATATTATTATGAAACTTAGGAAAGCTCCATTTGATAAGATTAGGGTAGATTGGGAACAGGAATTGGGGCTTACCATTTCTGTGGATGATTGGGGGCAGATTTTACAATTAGTTAATACTTCCTCTATTTGTGCTAAACATTCCCTAATTCAATTTAAAGTGGTTCATAGAGCACATATGTCCAAAGATAAGTTAGCGCGTTTTTACTCGCATATTAATCCTTTCTGTGATAGATGTTCGGGGCAGATAGCCTCTTTAACTCATATGTTTTGGTCTTGCCCTACTTTGGAAACTTTTTGGAGAGATATTTTCAATATTATTTCTAAGGTATTAAATATAGATATCTCTCCTCACCCTATTACTGCTATCTTTGGACTACCTAAAATTTCTAGTAATCTTTCCCCTTCAGCCCGTAGAATGATTGCATTTCTTACTTTAATGGCGAAAAGATGTATTTTACAACATTGGAAAGAGCTTAATGCTCCAACTACCTTTTTTTGGTTTTCTCAGACGATTTTATGTTTGAATTTGGAGAAAATTAGAAGTAACCTTTATGATTCTTCATTTAAATTTGAACAGATTTGGGGACCTTTTATTCGATATTTTCATTTAATGTAATATTTACCCTTCTTGTTTTTTTTTCACTGTTTTTAATGGAGGTCGGGATTGAGGACGTGATTTTAAGTTTAACTCTGTTTGGTTTCAAGTTAGCCCATTGCTTTGCCTTGCTTTTAGTTAGCTGCACGGTGGGTTTTTTTTTGGGGGTTTTTTTTTCTTTTTTTTCCATTGATATATATAAAATTTAGTATACTATTATGTTATCTTGGTTTCTTATGTTTAAATTACATTGTTTGTAGTATTTTCTTTTTGGTATTGATATCTTTTGGAATTTTATTATACTTTAACATTGTATTAATGTTTATATGGCTTACCTTTTTTATATACTTACTCAATAAAAAGATTTAAAAAGAAAGAAAGAACAATTGAATCAGCCCTTCCCAACCACTGCGGTTAAGCTAACTAGTCTATAATTTCTTTCTGCTGCCTTCCTCCTTTCTTAAAGAGTGGAGTGACATTTGCAATTTTCCAGTCCTCTGGCACCATACCAGAGTCCAATGAATTTTGAAAGATCATTACTAATGCCTCCACAATCCCTACCGCTACCTCTTTCAGAACCTTAGGGTGCAGTTCATCTGATCCGGATGACCTAGGGAAGACTGATACAAAACACTTACTTAGTTCATCTGCCATTTCCTTGGCCCCTGTTATTATTTCTCTAGCTTCAGTTTTCTAGTGGTCCTATATACACTCTCATCTCCCTTTTATATTTTACATTCTTGAAAAAGCTTTTACTATCCACTTTGATATTGTTTGCTAGCTTGCTTTCATATTTCATCTATTCCTTCCGAAGGATTCTTTTAGTTGCTCTCTGTAGGTTTTTAAAAGCTTCTTAATCCTCTGTCTTCCCACTAATTTTTGCTTTGTTGTATGCCCTTTCTTTTGCTTTTACATTAGTTTTGACATCCCTTGTCAGCCATGGTTGTACTACTTTGCCACTTGAGTATTCCTTTGTTTTTGAAATACATCTATCCTGCATCTTCCTCATTTTTGACAGAAACTCATGCCATTGCTGCTCTGCTGTCATCCCTGCCAGCAGCTCCTTCCAATTTACTTTGGCCAACTCCCGCTCATTCCACTGTAATTTCCTTTACTCTACTGAAATACTGCTACATCAGGCTTTACTTTCTTTTGTGAAATTTCAAATTCAACTTAATCACTGCCTCCTAAGGATTCTTTTACCTTAAGCTCTCTAATGACCTCCAGTCCATTACATAACATTCAATCCAGTATAGCTTATCCCCTAGTAGGTTCAATGGCAAAGCTGCTCTAAAAATCCATCTCCTAGTCATTCAACACACTCACTCTCCTGAGTTCCATTTCCAGCCTGATTTTCCCAATCGACCTGCATGTTGCAATCTTCCACGACTATCATAACATTGCCCTTTTGACTTGCCTTTTCTATTTCCTGCTGTAATCTGTGGTCCACATCCCAGCTACTGTTAGGAGGCCTGTATATAACTGCCATCAGGTTCCTCTTACCCTTGCAGTTTCTTAACACAACCCACAAGGATTCAGCATCTTCTGATCCTATGTCACATCTTTCTACTGATTTGATGCCATTCCTTACCAACAGAGCTATGCCACCCCATCTGCCCTACTTCCTATCCCCCAATACAACACGTAACCTCAGACATTCAGCTCCCAACTACAGCCATCCTTCAGCCATGATTCAATGATGAGCACAACGTCATACCCGACAATCCGTAACAGTGCAAAATGATCATCCACCTTATTTCTTATACTCTGTGCATTGAGAGTACTGTATTTCCTACCCTTTTTGATTTTGCATCCCTAATGCACTACTACTCACCCTGCTGGCTGCAATTTTGTCCTATCATCTGCCTGCCCTTCCTGACAGTCTGACTACATGCTATCTTTGCTTTTTTACCATCCATCCTATCCTGTCCCTTCACTCCAGTTCCCACCCACTTGCCAAATTAGTTTAGACTCTCCCCAACAGCTCTCTCATACCTGCCCATGAGAATATTGGTCCCCCTTGGGTTCAGGTGCAACCCATCACTTTTGAACAGGTTATACCTCCCCCAGAAGAGATCCTAATGATCCAAGAATCTGAAGCCCTGTCCCCTGCAGCAGCTTCTCAGGCACTCATAAGTTTGCAAAATTATCCTGTTTCTACCCTCACTGGCATGTGGCACAGACAGCAATCCTGAAATTACTACCCAGGAGATCCAGCTTCTCAGCTTTCTACCTAGCTCTCTAAATTCTCTTTTCAGGACCACTTTGCTTTTCCTTCCTATATCATTGGCACGAACATGTTCCAAGGCATCTGGCTGCTCTCCCTCCCTCTTCAAAATGTTGATGATGCAATCCAAGACATCCCTGATCCTGGCACCTGGGAGACAACATACCATTTGTGTGTCCTGCTTATGTCCTCAGAATCTCCTGTCCCTTCCACTGACTATTGAGTCCCCTATCACTACTCTCTTCTTCTCCCGCTTACCCTTCTGCACCATGGACCCATGATCTGTGCCAGCAACCTGGTCTCTGTGGCATTCCCCTAGAAGGTCATACCCCACAACAGTATCCAAAGCTGTATACTTATTATTCAGTGACAAGAGTGCTCTGTGCTAACTGCCTATTTACATTTCCTTTTTTTCTGACAGTCACCCAGCTACTCACCTCCTGCAACTTAGCGGTGACTTCTTCCCTCTAACACTAATCGATGATCTCCACATTTTCCCATACAAGCTGAAGGTCATCCAGCTGCTGCTCCAGATCCCTAACATCGTCTTCAAGGAGCTGCCGCTGGGTGCACTTCATGCAGATGTAGTTCCCTGGGAGAGTCTGAGTTTCCCAAGACTCCAACATCCGGCATGAAGAACATATAACAGCCATTTACTACACTAGGTACAGTAAGGGAGAAAGAAAAAGGGACCTTAACAGAAGCTTACCCAGAGTCAATGCCTCTTCTGAAGCCTCCTTTGAGACAAAGCCTGACATTCCTATTCTCACCACTGGCCTACACCCAACAATGGACACAAGCATCACTGACCTGCGATTAGGAATCATCAGCATGCCTTTGTGCATGGTAGGTCATGTCTAACCAATCTTGTAAAATTTTTTGAGGAAGTTACCAGGAAAGTTGATGAAGACAAGGCAGTGGATGTTGTCTACACGGACCTTAGCAAGTCATTTGACCAGGTCCTGCATGGGAGATTGGTCAAGAAGGTTCATTTGGCTTTGTGGAAGAAGCCAGAAAATGGTTGCCTCTTTAGGCCTGTGACTAGTGGTGTGCCACAGGAAGTGTGTGTCCATTGATGTTGGTCGCCCATATTAATGATCTTGACGATAACGTGGTTAACTGGATCAGCAAATGTGGGGATGATACCAAGATCAGGGATGTGTGGACAGTGAGGGAGACTGTCAGAACTTGCAGCAGGATCAGAACCAGCTGGAAAAACGGGCTGAAAAATGGCAGATGGAATTTACTGCAGACAGGTGTGAGCTGTTGCACTTCGTGAGGACCAACTCAGATAGGTCTTATGCAGTGAAAGTTAGGGCACTGAGAAGTGTGGTAGAACAAAGAATCTGGGAATACATGTTCTTAGTTAGTTGAATGCAGTGGTACAGATAGAGAGGGTCATAAAGAAAGCTTTTGGCACGTTGGTCTTCATAAATCAAAGTACTGAGTACCGGAGATGGGATGTTATGTTGAAATTGTGCAAGATATTGGTGAGGCCTAATTTGAAGTATTGTGTGCAGTTTCGGTCACTTACCTTCAGGAAAGATATAAACAAGGTTGGAAGAGTACAGAGAAAATTTACAAAGATGCTGTCAGAACTGAAGGATCTGAGTTATAAGGAAAATTTGAACAGGTTAGGACATTCCTTGGTACGTAAAGGATTGAAGGCAGATTTAATAGAGGTATACAAAATTATGAGAGGTATAGATAGGGTAAATGCTAGCAGGCTTTTTCTACTGAGGTTGGATGGGACACTATGAGAGGTCATGGGTTAAGGGTGAAAGGTGAAAAGTTTAAAGGGAACATGAGGGTAAGCATCCTCACTCAGAGGTGAGAGTGTGGAATGAGCTGCCAGTGCAAGTGGTGGATGCGAGGTCAATTTCAGCATTTAAGAGAAATTTGGATAGGTACAATGATGTGAGGGGCATGGATTGCTATGGTCCTGGTACAGGCCAATGGGAGTAGGTAGTTTGAGTAGTTCAGACAATCTAGATAGGCCAAAGGGCCTGTATCTTTGCTGTACTTTCCTACGACTCTGTGACCAAGCTGCTCATAGGAAGTGTGAAAGTGATGAAAGTAGTTGTCCGACTACAACAGTTCTTGTAGCAACATATCTGAGAAAGCTTCTGACATGTTAATCAGGCATTTACTTGGGAAACATGGCATAGTTTTAAGCTGGAAGAGAGTTCAAGGATCTTTAGGAAAGTTGCAAGCATTCAGCTTTTGTGTGTACAAGGAACCAGAATCTACTCTGTGCGCAATAACATTATTGCAAGAATTTCAAGTGAGATGGGAATCAAAAATCTGCTTGTAAAAGTAGATGCAAACACAAAAGCCCATCTGGATGAATGGACGGCCAAAAAGAAAGGAGTCAATGGAGATACAAAATCAGAGGATTTGTCAGATAATGTTGTGGATGAGGAATCCGAGAGGAGAGATCAGATCATAAAGGGAGCAATAGAAGGATTAACAAGAGAATACTCCAGTGAACTAAATGGGCCTCCCCAAGATCAAGATGCACAAACTAGAAGAAAAAAAAAGGAGGGAAGAGATGGAGGGAAAGAATGTGAATGAGAAAGACAATTGTGTGAAAGAGAGAAGGAACATGAGAAAGAAAAAGAAAGAGATTGAAGTAGATCCAGAGAAAGAAAAGGAGAAGAAAGCTGTCCAGAGCTGTCAGAACCACTTCCTGCAGTCTCAAAGTCAACACCTATAACCACCATGGAGGAGGCCCCAGAACCTGAGGTTGTTTTCACAGCCACAACTCTCACCTTCCAAGCAGAAGGACTCCCCTTGTCAGGAAAGATGTTATCCCACAAGAGTAAGAAATACCCAACAGCCTGAGGGACAATTTAAAATTTACTATGCTGTGGATGTCTGTATATAGTAGTTTTATTATATAGTATGCTGTGCTTATAGTTGAGATACACTCTATTGATTTGAAGTTTATAGCTAAGCAAGAAGGAGTGTTACGAATTTGATATTTCAGATACAGTTGAATAATCCTGTATATATACTGTATATATATTGCTTGAGTAAGCATTCTTGTTTGTTTGAATAATTTATTATGGGTTTAATGTATAAATACATGAATTCCATACGACATCTCACTGCCACGTGATATGGACACACCTCCCTTAAAGTAAACTCGAAGTTAGACCTACATTTTGGACTTGCGCGTCTTCCTTTGAATTAGTTTAATGTTTTGAAGTTACAAAACATAACAGAGGACATTAGAAAAGAAAAGATGCAAGCAGAGAAGAGGAAGAGAAAGAAAGGAGTAAAAAAAACCATATCAGTAAATGTTAAGATATCAGGTGTGTCCTACTTCCACCTTTATGTGTATTCACTTTAACTCACAAGGTATAATCCAAAGGTTCCAGGAAAAAATTGGAATGAAGCTTGGCTCCTCTGGAGTTGGATTGTGCAATCCATAGTTTACAGGATAAATCCTGCCCTGATTCCACATACAGTTTGTCTCCAAGTCAGAATAGCCCAAATTATGGCCAATTTGCATACTAACAAGCACTTGGACGACCGGCGGGGGGGGGGGGGGTGCAGGATAGATTTGTCAGTGACCTCTGGGGTGCGGGGGAGAATAGGGCCTTCTTTCCCCTCATGCATCCCACTTGCCCCCCCCCCCCAGAGTCACAACGGTCAGGGCCAGGTCTAGCCAAGCGGAGCTGGGAACCCTGTGCAGAATTATTCATTAGCGCACAGAGTCAGTGAAGCAGCTTGGCAGTCATTCTTCCCACGCCTGCTCATTCTCCCATTGCGGCTCTTTCAGTGCTGTACTCCAGGAATGGAACTCTATCACAACGTGAGGACTAGTCGACTGCCAGGAACTGTGGTGTATCTGCAGTTCAATAGTGTAAATGCCAATTAATGCATGTACAACTGGATGTAGTCAAAAGAAAGCAGCCGTGATTCGATCGCTGTTCTCTTGTGACAAAACTTTGCTCACAGCTGCAAAATTTAATACCCCCTTTATAGAATCTGCACATGCCTTCTTGGTTGTGCTCTTCTGCAAGCAAACTGTGAAGAGTTCTGTTAATATTTCTATTGTCTCTAACTTTGAATGTCTGAGGCAGGTTCTCTAGGGTTAATATGAATTTTTAAAAGGATTCAGTTGCATAAGATGAAAGCAAAATTCTGGGAGTGTGAAATAAAACAAGAAAAGAATGGTAAAACTCAGCAGGTCAGACAGCATTTAAAGTCACTTGCCTGAATGAATGTTTGAAGCTCCTGCCTTTTGGTAGAGCAATCAATAATTGGATCTGCTAACTCTATTCCTTCCTCCATGAATGCTGCCTCATTGGATATTTCTTGCAATTTTAGTTTACTTCAATTCCGTATTAATGCATTCTAAGTCATTTTGCCCGCAGCGAAAGTGTATTGCTGATTAACCAAGTACACAAAGGTGCTTGGTGATTCCAGTTCCAGTGAATTCACTCTCATTAATTCCTGGATACAACAGACATCAAGGAATTACAGTTGCATCATGACCCCCATGTAGGCAGCTTTCTCTTGAGATTGGTGCCCTTTGGCACCAAATTCTATTTTACCATGCTCTTTACAATACTCCTAGAAGTCTTGTCACTGCACATTCCACTGAGGAGTTACTATCAGCTTTTTTCCAAAAGTGAGACTCGAACTCTTCCAAAGTAAAACAGACTACAGATCTTGACATCTCATTTATCGCTGACATGCAGCAACAACACTAATTTTAAATCCACAACTCTGGAAGAATTATTCCCTCCTGACACAATTATAAATACAATATATTTATATTTTCAGTGATTATATAAAGTGATTCCTGCAATGTTCCTCACAATTATCTGCAAATTCGCGTTTTGAAACATCCTGTAAAATGGTGCAGTACTCAGATCCCGTGCCAGTTCATTTGCTTGTCTCTTGGGATAGCTTTTCCTGTGCACATTCTGTGCTTGGTGCTTTCATGAGTTTTCTTTTGCAGAATGGCAGAGATTAACTGTGAACGGTAAACTAACCTGTGTTGTATCATGCTGTGATTGAAATACGTCTTTCAAGAATTGCCAACAAGAAGCTCTTCCAATATAGCAAATCAAACAGGTAGATTACCAGGAGAGCTGTCAAGGTCAAACACGTCTCCACTGTTGCATTTGGGATTGCAGTGACAGCGGTGGGCATGGTGGATGAGGCTGTGAGAGTTGGAGTTGAAGAAAGGATTGAGCATTTTGGGCCACTAGCACCAAAACAAAAACAATGACTTTGTATAATGATCAGAAATCAGATTCATAATGGTTTTCCCAACAGTCCCCCCCATATTTCATATTTTCTTTTTCCATTCCCCCCAGAACCCTGCACAAAAATTCCATTAGTCGTTTAAAAATTGGGCCTACTTTATCAATAAGGGTTTACTTCCTTTGCAGCAGCTCTTCATCATGTAATCATGGCCTCATGTGGTAATGGTGATGACAGAAATGTCTTGCATATTCATTCATGTTAATTGCCTGGCATCTTCAGTGCATAGGTCTGCCCTGCTCATAATGTAACCACGGTTTCAATGTGCATTCTGCATCCAAGTTTACACCTCAATTCACTCCTAAAGCATATTTAATTATGCCCCACATGACGAATACTGTGTATGAGCTGCAGAAGTTGACATTGCTGATCTGTGAAGACATAGCACTGGAAACAGAGAAATCATTTTGTAGCAAGGAATTGTGCTTATTAGGATCAGTGTAGAACATATCTATTAATGCAATTAGAAGGAAAATCAGATCGATGCACAGAGCAAGATAAATTTGAGGGCATTTCAGCAGCTGTATAAACAGACTTCTGTGTAAAATGGAAAGAAACAAAGTGAAGGAAACAGATTGTGTCAGAAGTTAGAATCATGATAAATGATGGTGCATCACATCATTGATTCAGAAGATTCAGAAAGATTTTCTGCTCTGTGAGGATGGCCAACTCAAAAGATGTGACAACACTTCATTAAAGATTCTGAAATTTATGAAGTCTGGTAGTGAAAGCAAAATTTAAGTATAAGAAATCATAAACCAATGAATCACAGAGGATGAATAAAAATTCTAATCCTATGTATAATAATATGTTTGCCAACTGGTATTTCAACAGTACTGACAGTGTGTTTTACATCTATAAAAGACCAATTCTTTCAAGGAAGAAAACATACTAGCAAAATGATGCTCTTATTTCCTACAGTGAAGATTTCTTTTAAAGAAACAAAATTCAAAATTAGGATCAGGACATCTTTCCCTCCCCCCCCCCCTGCATTCCGCAGGGATCGCTCCCTATACAACTCCCTTGTCCATTCGTCCCCCCCATCCCTCCCCACTGATCTCCCTCCTGGCACTTATCTGTGTAAGCAGAACAAGTGCTACACATGCCCTTACACTTCCTCCCTTACCACCATTCAGGGCCCCAAACAGTCCTTCCAGGTGAGGCAACACTTCACATGTGAGTCGGCTGGGGTGATATACTGCATCCGGTGCTCCCGATGTGGCCTTTTATATATTGGCGAGACCCGACGCAGACTGGGAGACCGCTTTGCTGAACATCTACGCTCTGTCCGCCAGAGAAAGCAGGATCTCCCAGTGGCCACACATTTTAATTCCACATCCCATTCCCATTCTGACATGTCTATCCACGGCCTTCTCTACTGTAAAGATGAAGCCACACTCAGGTTGGAGGAACAACACCTTATATTCCGTCTGGGTAGCCTCCAACCCGATGGCATGAACATCGACTTCTCTAACTTCTGTTAATGCCCCACCTCCCCCTCGTACCCCATCTGTTACTTATTTTTATGCACACATTCTTTCTCTCACTCTCCTTTTACTCCCTCTGTCCCTCTGAATATACCTCTTGCCCATCCTCTGGGTCCCCCCCCCCTTGTCTTTCTTCCCGGACCTCCTGTCCCATGATCCTCTCATATCCCCTTTTGCCTATCACCTGTCCAGCTCTCTCTCCCCCTCTGGTCTTCTCCTATCATTTTGGATCTCTCCCTCCCCCTCTAACTTTCAAATCCCTTACTCACTCTTCCTTCAGTTAGTCCTGACGAAGGGTCTTGGCCTGAAACGTCGACTGCACCTCTTCCTACAGATGCTGCTTGGCCTGCTGCGTTCACCAGCAACTTTGATGTGTGTTGCTTCAAAATTAGGATCAGGATTTCAAAATGTTTTCACTGCAATGGAGATCTTGTAAGATGGGATCAGTTTCTTTTGCTATTTCTACATGCCCTACATGCCCCTTGCTCTATTCCAGCTTGTCTTGTACAAACAAAGAGCAAATGCATACAACAGTCTGTGTTTTGTTCACAAGCCTGTCATGCTCAAATATGTGATGTGGGAGGTGTAGGTGGGCTAACATGAATGAATGAGACCTGGTGGAGGGCTACATGAATGAATGAGACATAGCTAGTTGTGGTGGTGCCACTGCTGGAGAAAGTAGAAGCGAAGAGGGTTTATACAATGAAGGCTCTGGTGTTGCCATTTTGAATAAGACCATTGACTTTTTAAGGACCTTGCAGCAACGTACTAAGTACTAGCATTCATTTTCCTCTGCCAGCTCTTGACTTGGGCTATCGAGATAATACCTAGAGGCAATAATACCACTGAGGCAATCAACAAGGTCCTCCTATCAATTGCCTTGACCGACATAGGACTTTGATACTCACACCTGAAGACAGAGACACAACTATCATTACATTCATATTCACTGTCTGCCACAACACTTAATATCCATTCATAATTTCTTGGAAGAAAACAGGTTATGAGCTGTCTTCTCAAATCAGTAAAGTCATAGCAGCAAATTAATTCTCATTGTGCCATTAGGTAGGCACCATCAGGAAATATCTGTTCCCCCATTCACCTCTCACAATGGAATGCAGTCATTTAGATTAGATTATGAGAACACTCAGTCCTCTTTTATTGTCATTTAGAAATGCATACATACATTAAGAAATGATACAATGTTTCTCCGGAGTGATATCACAGAAAACAGGACAAACCAAGAGACTAACACTGACAGAACCACATAATTATAACATATAGTTACAGCACTGCAAAGCGATACCATAATTTGATGAAGAACAAACCATGGACACAATAAAAAAAGTCTCAAAAGTCCCCGAGTCCCCGATAGCAGAGGCAAAAGGGAGAAACTCCCTGCCATAAACCTCCAGGCACCGTCAACTTGCCGATGCCTTGGAAGCAGCCGATCACAGCCAACACTGAGTCCATCCGTCTGAAAACCTCGAGCCTCCAACCAGCCCCTCCGATACAGCCTCCCGAGCGCCATCCTCTGCTGAGCGCCTTCAACCTCACCCCGGCCGCTGAAACAAGCAAAGCCGAGGATTTCGGGGCCTTCTGCTCCGGAGATTCCGGTTACCACACGGTAGCAACGGCAGCAAAGTGGGCATCTCAGAAGTTTTCCAGATGTTCTTCCATACTCTCACGTCTGTCTCCATCAAATCAGGATTGTGCATGGTCCCCTACTTGACAGATAATAGATATTCATCACCGGAAAGGCCGCGCACGCAGCCATCGCGTCGCCATCTTCTCCTCCTTAATAACACAGGTGGCACTATCCTGGTTTGAAATAGCAAATATGCAGCACCACTAATAACAGCTCCAACTCCAGGACAGCAGGCAGACGAGGGCATTCATTATATAGCACAATCAAGTCTTGAGTCCATTGAATTTGATATTCACAGGGCATTATGGAAAATATCTGTCATGTTTTAAGTGTAGCTATCCCAATACTGATGGTTGACAATGACTGGATTGTGAATTATATCTCTAAGCTTTCACTACGGGCGATTTTCAGTACCTTTCAGATACTGAATATTTCTGGGGAAGTGAAAGGTTATTTGTATTCCCTTCAGCATGTCCTGGAGCCGCTTATCCAGCCTCATTAACCTGAATTAATAGGCTCCAAATACTTTGAAAAAAAAGTAATAGTCATCAGTATATGTGAACAAAGTGGTTGAAACACTGCTCAGGTTCCTCCCTTCCCAAGTTTTTCTTTTCCCATTTCAGCTTCCACAGTTGACAGGATCCAAACTCTGTATATTATTATTCTATATTCACCAGCCATAACTTTCGTTAGAGTGTTCGCCTGCATTGGTGTTAAGGTTTTAAAATCACCATAAATGTTAAATGACACATAATTTAATTCTCCAAGTAGCAAGAAGAAATTTGCTCTCAACCCACAACAGGAAAGTAGTCATATTAGTCACACAGACATCTCCATTGACGTGTTAATCTTTCAGGCAGCATGCCTGCTCTGTATGCCCCGGAAGATTACCCTTCTGGTAGAAAGATACATAGATCCAGGATTTCATTCCAGTAGACTTGTGCTACAAAAATAATTTTCACTTTCCCTTCTGCTGTCACAGCTCTTTGCTGACAATCACAATAAAGTGGGTCTTGAATTCTCGAAGCCATGGTGCTGTAGAGTTAAATTTTGTTCCCACGGTGGAGACATTATTACATTTGCTTTGAAGACATTCCCTTAGTTGGTTTTTCTCCACTTCTCAGTAGCCTCAAATGACCGAAGTCCCTCATACAGAATGAAAACAGAAGTAGGGTGAAATTATTTATCAGCCAGGGAGCAAATGTGGAGAGAGAAACTGAAGCAAAATTCCAGCTTGGTGATTTCACTAAATTTCTCCACATGTTTTGTGCCTCTATCTCCCTTTAGAACATTCCTGAAAACCTACTTCATTGTCCAAGCACTTCATTATCGTGAAACCTCCATGTGTGGCTCTGTCAAGCTTTTGCCATCAGTGATGCCTGTGAAATTCCTTGATTGAATGATAGAAAATCAAATCGTAAGCCATTATCGTTGCTGCTTTTTGTTACACAGCAAAAATCTGATTCACATTTTGCCTCCACCATCTTTCGGCAGCAGTTTGAAACAAAGAACTTGCGTATTTTCCTTGGGAGCCTTGAAAGTGAAATATATGCTTAAGCCTTTATCAGAGATGCTTCTTAATCGGCTGCCAGGAACCATTTGGGTGATTGAGCTTCTACCGACATGAGGGTTAAAATTAACCCTGCTATCTCCTTAACTGTCAGAAGCATTCCTTTTCTTGTGGTATTTAAGGTTCTTGGTGGGATAATGAACATCACATTTCGAGTGCAATTACAGATACATGTAATTACAATTATATTTACAGTTTTTTCTAATAATCTTCTATTATATATAGATGTTTCTCAAGTCCATTTCTAATTACATATAACGAGTATCAGAAGTAGGTGAGACTCCCATTTATACACAGAACTGCAATAGATGACAACCATAATCTTAAATTATGTAACTGCAACACATCATACACAAGCTTCAAAATGTGAGTTGCATGATTTTAATGCTTTATCAATCAACCTCCAGTAATTGGAGAACAGTTTATTTATTCAAGGTAATCGTTTTTTTAAATTTGTGAGCATGATCATGAGAGGAACATTAATTCTGATTTATATGCTATCAATTAAATTCAATCTGGTCAATTGAAAAGGTTAAGAAGCAATTCATTATTTGGCATTATGGGCTGATATCAGCATCTTGAGTCGCGATCTTTCGAACTAAGTGCAGGTCACATTCAAGTGGTTAACTGCTCCAAGTAAATGCGCCATTTTGCACACAATTTTAAAGTCATATTGTTACTGTTACTGAGAATTTCAATAAGAGATCAGGATGTCTGCATGAAACCCACTAACACTGTTGTAATGATCTCTGCCCCACTGACCCTCGTTGCCTAGGGTGAATAGCTGTCAACCCTGCCAAACAGTGCAATTGTTTTGATGTGGATAAGGTGTGAGTCGCCCAATGATCAGCCACGACACAAATATGAAACAATATACAAAGTGCAAGTAAAGAATTATACTTTATAGCAAATCGTTGGTGATGGGTTAGTAGAAACAACTACAAGAAAAGGCGCCACATAAGTAACTTATCAGTCTTGTGCACATAATATTTTAATACGTTGGAGCTCACGCCTCCAATTCCATCCATAATGTCCTTCCAAGACTCCGGCCACCCTCCAAACCCCCAAGGTCCGGTGTCCGCCGCCCTGGAACCGCTGTCCATTCCTCTCACGTCCATCCTCTCTGCTCGCCTCCCAAAAAAGCCCCCACTCCTCAACTCAACACACATATACAAGATAACAGAGCATGACTTCCATTGGCTAACAAATGAATACATTTTCCATTATCACACTGCATAACCCAAACGTTGCAGCTACAGAGAACCCCTTGCTCAGCAGTTAACTTTACGAGAAGCCATTTTAATATAACACTTCAGAGAAGCCATTTTGGTAATAAGCGATCAACAGTTAACAGTCCTTCTAGTATTACTGAGAGCTCTACACTGAAGTCAGGCAATTGTTTGTCAGTTAAGAAGTCAGAGACAATTGGAGCAAAAAATTCATAAAACCTTCAAAAAGGATAAACCATTTGGCACTGTTAACCAAGGCTGAACTGGGAGAGGAATAGAGGGAAATGGGCAAATGAAGAAAACGGCCAAAGATAAGGGAGATATGCAAGAGAGCAGTCCCGTACCTGACCGGCCTGGTGGGCACTGACATGCAGGTAAAGAAGCCCCTCACAATCGGGACTATATAACGGGCAACAAATCCAGTTCAAGATTCAATATTCAATGTAAATTTATTATCAAAGTACATATATGTCACCATATGCTACCCTGAGGTTCAATTTTTGCAGTCACAGTAGAGCAAGGGAATATAATAGAGTCAAAGGTGAGGCTTGTACAATGTAATAATCCAAACTAGCACAGAAGAAGAGATAAAGCCTTGAGAAAATCAGTCATGACCATATGGATTCATGGGTTAGGCTTGAGTGGCTCAATAGCCTGCTTCTGCTCCTATTTTCTTACGTTCTTATGTTCTTATGGTTAATATACAAGAGGCCACTTTATTAGATACACCTGCTCATTAATGTAAATATTTAATCAGCAAATCATGTGGCAGCAACTTGATCAAGTGCTTCAATTGTTGTTCAGACCAAACATCAGAATGGGGCAGAAGTGTGATCTAACGGACTTTGACCGTGGGATGATCATTGGTGCCAGATGGGATGATTTGAATACCTCAGGATGTTCATGCCTAACAGTCTCTAGAGTTTATAGAGAATGGTCTGAAAAACAAACAAAAAAATTTCAGTGAGCAGTAGTTCAGTGGATAAAAAAGCTTTGTTAATGGGAGAGGTCAAAAGAGAATGATCAGATTGGTTCAAGCATTCGCTTGCAGACATCAGTCTGTTTGGATTGGTAAAAATATCTCCTCCACAATGTCCATCAGCACAGGTGCAACATAAGACCGTGTGCTTATCTCCCTGCTCTACTCCCTTTACACTTATGAATGTGAGGCTAAGCACAGCTCTAAGGCCATATTTAAGTTTGCTGATGACATCACTGTCATTGGCCGAATCAAAGGTGGTGACCAATCAGCATAGAAGAGGGAGATTGAAAATCTGACAGAGTAGTGCCGCAACAATAACCTCTCATTCAATGTCAGCAGGATCAAGGAGCTAACTATTGGCCACAAGAGGAGGAAACCGAAGGCCTACAAGCCAGTCCATATTGGGTGATTAGAGATGGGGAGAATCAGCAACCTTAAACTCATCTGTGTTGTCATTTCAGAGGATATGTCCTGGGCCCAGCACTTAAATGCCATTACTAAGAAAGCACAGAAGCACCTCTACTTCCTTATACATTTGCAAAGATTCTGCATAATATCTAAAACTTTGTCAAACTATATAGTGGTAGAGAGTATATTGATTGGTTGCATCACAACTGGGTATGGAAATGCCAACGCCTTTGAACCAAAAAATCCTACAAATAGCAATGGATACACCCCAGTCCATTACGGGTAAAACCCTTCCCATCATTGCACGCGTCAACATGGAGCTCTGCTGTAGAAAAGCAGCATCATCATCAAGGACCACCACCATCCAGGCCATGTTCACTTCTTGCTGCTGCCATCAGGAAGAAAGTACGGGAACCTCAGGGCTCACAGCACCAGGTTCAGGAACAGTTATTACCCCTGAACCATCAGGCTCTTGAACCAGAGGAGATAACTTCACTCAACTTCACTCTCCCCGTCACTGAACTGCTCCTACAGCCTAAGGACTCACTTTCAAAGACTCTTCCTCTCATGTTCTTGATATTGATTGATATTCTTTCAAAGTATTCGCACACTTTGCTGTCTTTTGCACTCTGGCAGTTTGTCTGTCCTGTTGGGTGCAGTCTTTCATTAATTCTGTTGTGTTTCTTGACCTTACTGTGAATGCCTGTAAGAAAATGCATCTCAGGTTCGTTTATGGTGACACATATGTACTTCAATAATAAATTTCCTTTGAACTTTGAGCTGACAGGAGGGTCACAGTAACTTGAATAACCACGTGTTATATCAGTGATGTTCAGAAGAGCATCTCTGAACACATAACACGCCGAACCTTTATCCGCCCACAAACCTTTCCTTAACAGGAGACAGAGCTGGGCGTCTCTTTCTGTCAAACTCTGTGAGGATATTTTACTTTCTTTCAATGTCATTAAATGACTGCAAAATATTTTACAAAATTACTGATACTTTGAAAATAAAATTAATTAAAACTCTTTAAGCATTAAGGAACTGATTAGAGTCATAGAAACTACAGCAGAGAAACAGGTCCTTTGACCCACACACTCAATGCCAAATCATTTAAATTGCTTAGTCCCATTGACCTGCACCTGGACCACAGCTCTCCATTCTCCTCCCATTCTCGTACCAATCCTAACTTCTCTTAGATGTTGAAATTGAAATTGAATCCACTACATGCGCTGGCAGTTCATTCTACACTTTAATCATCCTCTGAATGAAGAAGTTCCCTTTAAACTTTTCACCTTTTACCTTTAACACATGACCTCTGGTTGTAGTCTCACCCAACGTCTGTGGAAAAAGCCTGCTGCATTTAACCTAACTATATCCCTCATAATTTTGTATACCTCTACCAAATCTCCCTCAATCTTCTAGGTTCTAGAGAAAAAAAAGTTATAACCTGTACAGGGCCCTGGTGACACCACACCTGGAGTACTGTGTGCAGTTTTGGTCTCCAAATTTGAGGAGGGGCATTCTTGCTATTGAGGGAGTGCAGCGTAGGTTCACAAGGTTAATTCCTGGGATGGTGGGACTGTCATATGTCGAAAGATTGGGGCTTGTATACTCTGGAATTTAGAAGGCTGACAGGGGATCTTATTGAAACATATAAGATTATTAAGGGATCGGACACACTGGAGGCAGGAAGCATGTTCCCGCTGATGGGTGAGTCCAGAACCAGAAGCCACAGTTTAAGAATAAGGGGTAGGCCATTTAGAAAGGAGTTGAGGAAAAACTTTTTCACCTGGAGAGTGGTGGATGTATGGAATGCTCTGCCCCAGAAGGCTGTGGAGGCCAAGTCTCTGGATGCTTTCAAGAAAGAGATGGATAGAGCTCTTAAAGATAGCAGAATCAAAGGTTATGGGGAGAAGGCAGGAACAGGGTACTGATTGTGGATGATCAGCCATGATCACAGTGAATGCCGGTGCTGGCTCGAAGGGCCAAATGGCCTACTCCTGCACCTATTGTCTATTGTCTATTGTTTATTCAATCTTTCCTTATAACTCAGGACCTCAGTCTAGGCAAAAACGTTGTAAATTTTCTCTGTACTCTTTCAATCTTATTTACATCTTTTCTGTATGTAGATGACAAAGACTGCCCACAATACTTCAAATTAGACCTCACCAACACCTTATACAACATAATATCCCAACTTCTGTACTCAGTACATTGATTTATGAAGGTCAATATGCGAAAAACTTTCTTAACAACCTTATCTACCTGTGACACCACTTTCAATGAATTGTGGGCCTGTATCCCCAGATCCCTTTGTTCTACTGCACCCTTCAGTACCCTAATGCTCACTGTGTAAGTCCTACCCTGGTTGGTCCTCACAAAGTGCAACATCTCACATTAAATTCCATCTGCCATTTTTTCAGCTCATTTTTCCAGCTGGTCCAGGTCCCACTGCAAGCTTTAATCGTCTTCCTCGCTGTCCACTACACCCCCAAACTTGGTGTCCTCCTTGAATTTGCTGATCCAGTTAACCACATTATCATCCAGATCGCTGATATAAACGACAAACAACAACGGACCCACCATCGATCCCTGCGACACTCCACCAGTCATAGGCCTCCAGTAGGAGAGGCAAACATCTACTACCAGCCTCTGGCTTCTCCCACAAAGCCAATGTCTAATTCAATTTACTATCTCGTCTCGAATGCCAAGATATTGAACTTCTTGACCAACCTCCCTTGTGGGACCTTGCCAAAATCCTTGCTGAAGTCCATGTAGACAACATCCACTGCTTTGCCCTTATCAGCTTTTCTGGTAACATTCTTGAAAACCTCTGTAAAACTGGTTAGACATGACCTACCATGCACAAAGCCATGCTGGCTATTCCTAACTATTCCCTGTCTATCCAAATACTCATCCACCTGGTCTCTTAGAGTATCTTCCAATAACTTTCCCACTATTGATGTCAGACTCACAGTCTGTAAATTCCTGGTTTATTCTTAGAGCCTTCCTTAAACAGCAAAAAAATTAGCTATCCTCCAATGCGCCAGCACCCCACCTGTTGCTAAGGATGAATTAAATATCTCTGCCAGGATCCCTGTAATTTCTGCACTTTCCTCCTGCAGGGTCCGAGGGAACATCCTGTCAGGCCCTGCTGCTTGAACACATTTGACAAACTCAATTCCATCTAGTCATTTTACAATATGGGGGTCACAGTCAAAATGTGGAAAGTTAAAATCACCTATTATAAAAACCTTGTATTTATTGCAACAGTCTGCAATTGCTCTACAAATTTGTTCCTCAAAATCCTACAGACTCTTGGGTGGTCTGTAATATAGCCCCATTAATGTGGTCATTCCTCAGTTCCATGCATGAAGCCTCAATAGATGAATTCTCCAGGCTGTCCTGACTGGGCACTGCTGTGACATTTTCCATGACTAGTAGCACCACCCTCCCCCTTTAATTTAACCCCTCCCATCAGCTTTAAAACAACAGAACCCTGGAATATTGAGCTGCCAGTCCTGACCCTCTTGCAACCAAGTCTCACGAATGGCTACAATATCATAATTCTAGGTGTTGATGCATGCCCTGAGCTCATCTGCCATTCCTACAATAACTCTTGCATTGAAATATATGTACCTCAGAACATTAGTCCCACCATGCTCAACGTTTTGCTTCCTGACTTAGTTTGAGGTCATAATAACATCTATCTCCATAACCACTCTACTATTTGTTCTGGCACTTTGTTTTACATCCCCCTGCAACTCTAGTTTAACTCCCCCTTCCCCTCCGTGCAGAGCTAGCAAACCTTCCTGTAGGATATTAGATCATTCCAGTATAGGTGCAAACTGTCCCTTCTGTACAGGTCCTATCTTCCCTGGAAGAGAGCCCAGTGATCCAAAAATCAGAAGTCCTCCCTCCTATACCAACTCTTTAGCCACATGTTAAATTGTATGAACTCCCTTAACTCTCTTTGCAGAACCTCATCCCTCTTCCTTCCTATTTCACTGCTACCTATATGGACCATGACCTGCAGTTGCTCACCCTCCCACTTGAGAATGCTGAGGACTCATTCCAAGATTGCCCTGACCCTGATTCCCAGGAGGCAACATACCATCCGTGAATCTTGTTCTCATTCACAGAGCCCCCTGTCTGTATCCTAGCAAATTACAAATATGCATGTGGTACTGTGTAAGTCTCAGGCAAATAAGTGTGGGAGTGGCTGAGCTTGAGAACCTCTGCCACAGACATCACTATTCAAGCCCATGAGCTCTGCTAACTCAAGAGTACAAATGAAAGTAAATCTCATTGATTTTTTAATCCTGAATCTCCCTTGAAAGACTCAGATATCTGCAATCCTAAACTCCTAGATTGTCCAACCTTCCTGGGTTTCAGAGGTATGGGCGTATCTTTTTTTTGCCCTAAAGGCATCATTTTTGGTTAATTTCTTTTGAATTTGATTTTCTTCTGTGCTTCTGTCTCAAAGTATTCTTTCTCAAAGGCCACGTAAGCTAAGATGTTATTCACCAACGATTTTCACAATAGGAAAGAGGGAAGAAGTGTCTATTACCCATCTGCCAAATGAGCTAAGCCTCCTGACAATCTTCTCTCAAAATATACCTCAGAATTTAAAATATGCAATCCAAAAAAGCAATGAGGAAATTCCAATTGATTTTACACAGCCTGACAGCCCAATTGACCAAGGTCACAACATTTGATAACATTGATACAAAATCTTATCTAATATTAGATGGACAAGAAGAAAAATTTTAAAAATGCCTTTTCCTTCCTCAAATATCATAAAGCCATAAGACAATGAGACATAGGAGCAGAAATAGGCCATTTGGCTCATTGGGTCTGCTCCACCCTTCCATCATGGCTGATTTATCATCCCTCTCAATCTCATTCTCCTGCCTTCTCCACATAATCTTGACACCCTTACTAATCAAGAACCTATCAACCTTTGCTTTAAATATACCCAATAACTTGGCCTACACAGCCGTTATGTGGGAAAGAATTCCACAGATTCACTATTGCCTGGCTAAAGAAATTCTTCCTCATCTCTGTAATAAATAAATATCCCTCTATTTGAGGATGTGCCCTCTGATTCTAGGCTCCCTCCACTGCTATACTATATATGACATCCATATCCATTCCATCTAGACCTTTTAATAGTCGATAGGTTTCAATGAGATCCCCGCTCATTTTCTAAACTCCAGCAAGTACAAGCCCAGAGCCATCAAACACTCCTTATACATTAACTGGTTAATTCCTGTAATAATTTTCATGAACCTCCTCTAGGCCACCTCCAATTTCAAAACATATTTTCTTAGATAAGAGGCTCAAAACTAATCACAATACTTCAAGTGTAGTCTGACCAATGCTTTATGAAGCCTTATCATAACATCTCTACCTTTATATTCTAGTCCTCTCAAAATGAATGCTAACATTGCATTTGCCTTTTAAAACATAGAACAGTACAGCACAGTACAGGCCCTTCGGCCCACAATGTTGTGCCGTCCCTCAAACCCTGCCTCCCATATAAGCCCCCACCTTAAATTCCTCCATGTACCTGTCTCATAGTCTCTTAAATTTCACTAGTGTATCTACCTCTACCACTGACTCAGGCAGTGCATTCCACGCACCAACCATTCTCTGAATAAAAAAACTTCACTCCAATATCTCCCTTGAACTTCCCACACCTTACCTTAAAGCCATGTCCTCTTGTATTGAGCAGTGGTGCCCTGGGGAAGAGGCGCTGACTGTCCACTTTATCTATTCCTCTTAATATTTTGTATACTTCTATCATGGCTCCTCTCATCCTTTTTCTCTCCAGAGAGTAAAGCCCTAGCTCCCTTAATCTCTGATCATAATCCATACTCTCTAAACCAGGCAGCATCCTGGTAAATTTCCTCTGTACCCTTTCCAATGCTTCCACATCCTTCCTATAGTGAGGTGACCAGAACTGGACACAGTACTCCAAGTGTGGCCTAACCAGAGTTTTATAGAGCTGCATCATTACATCGTGACTCTTAAACTCTATCCCTCGACTTATGAAAGCTAACACCCTATAAGCTTTCTTAACTACCCTATCCACCTGTGAGGCAACTTTCAGGGATCTGTGTACATGTACCCCCTGGATCCCTCTGCTCCTCCACACTTCCAAGCATCCTACCATTTACTTTGTACGCTGCCTTGGAGTTTGTCCTTCCAAAGTGTACCACCTCACACTTCTCCGGGTTGAACTCCATCTGCCACTTCTCAGCCCACTTCTGCACCTTATCAATGTCTCTCTGCAATCTTCGACAATCCTCTACACTATCCACAACACCACCAACCTTTATGTTGTCTGCAAACTTGCCAACCCACCCATCCACTCCCACATCCAGGTCGTTAATAAAAATCACAAAAAAGTAGAGGTCCCAGAACCGATCCTTGTGGGACACCACTAGTCACAACCCTCCAATCTGAATGTACTCCCTCCACCACGACCCACTGCCTTCTGCAGGCAAGCCAATTCTGAATCCACCTGGCCAAACTTCCCTGGACCCCATGCCTTCTGACTTTCTGAATAAGCTTACCATGTGGAACCTTGTCAAATGCCTTACTAAAATCCATGTAGATCACATCCACTGCACTACTTTCATCTATATGCCTGGTCACCTCCTCAAAGAACTCTATCAGGCTTGTTAGACACGATCTGCCCTTCACAAAGCCATGCTGACTGTCCCTGATCAGACCATGATTCTCTAAATGCCCAGAGATCCTACCTCTAAGAATCCTTTCCAGCAGCTTTCCCACCACAGACGTAAGGCTCATTGGTCTATAATTACCCAGACTATCCCTACTACCTTTTTTGAACAAGGGGACAACATTCGCCTCCCTCCAGTCCTACGGTACCATTCCCGTGGACAGCGAGGACATAAATATTCTAGCCAGAGGCTCAGCAATTTCTTCCCTCACCTCGTGGAGCAGCCTGGGGAATATTCCGTCAGGCCCCGGGGACTTAGCTGTCCTAATGTATTTTAACAACTCCAGCACCTCCTCTCCCTTAATATCAACATGCTCCAGAACATCAACCTCACTCATATTGTCCTCACCATCATCAAGTTCCCTCTCATTGGTGAATACCGAAGAGAAGTATTCATTAAGGACCTCGCTCACTTCCACAGCCTCCAGGCATATCTTCCCTCCTTTATCTCTAATCAGTCCTATCTTCACTCCTGTCATCCTTTTGTTCTTCACATAATTGAAGAATGCCTTGGGGTTTTCCTTTACCCTACTCGTCAAGGCCTTCTCATGCCCCCTTCTTGCTCTCCTCAGCCCCTTCTTAAGCTCCTTTCTTGCTACCCTATATTCCTCAAAGACCCATCTGATCCTTGCCTCCTAAACCTCATGTATTCTGCCTTCTTCCACCTGACTAGATTTTCCACCTCACTAGTCACCCATGGTTCTTTCACCCTACTATTCCTTATCTTCCTCACTGGGACAAATTTATCCCTAACATCCTGCAAGAGATCTCTAAACATTGACCACATGTCCATAGTACATTTCCCTGCAAAAACATCATCCCAATTCACACCTGCAAGTTCTAGCCTTATAGCCTCATAATTTTCCCTTCACCAATTAAACATTTTCCTGTCCTCTCTGATTCTATCCTTTTCCATGATAATGTTTTCTCCCTGTTTATGTTTCAATAGCTACATTTAATGTCAGAGAAATGTATACAATATACATCCTGAAATTCTTCTTCTTCACAATCATCCACGAAAACAGAGGAGTGCCCCAAAGAATGAATGACAGTTAAATGTTAGAACCCCAAAGGTCCTCCCCAACTCCTCCCTCCCACTCACAAGCAGCAGCAAAGCATCCACCCCCCACCAGCAAAAAAGCATCAGCACCCCCACCGAGCACTCAAGCATGTAGCAAAGCATCAATAAAGACACAGACTTGCAGTACCCCAAAGATACATGTTCACCTGGTAATCGACATACCACAGGCTCTCTCTCTCTCCCCCTAATCAGGAATAAAGAGGTGTCCCCTCTTCACAGCAAGAGGGGAGACATAACAAAGCAACTCACTGATTTATGGTGTTAAAAGTTTGTTGCGTCACTTCTTCCGAGCTCTGTGCTCAAAGAACTCGGGTCTCTAGGCACACAGCCATCAGCCAGCTAGCTGCTTATGATCTTTCGTCTCCCATGACGCATCAGGCGACGGCAGCACCGGCCATGAATCCACCCACCTCCAAAGCCACAAAAAACCTGGCACCCTGCAGACGTGCTCATCTTCCAGGCCACAGCCTTGGCATATCGAAAAGCAGCCAGTCGTGAGGGCCCAAGAACAGGTCCCATTTCTGCAAAGAACCAAAGTCAATGTGTAACTCCAGGTCAGGGTCTTCAAAAGAACCTTGAAAAGGAAAAAAAGCAATATGAAAGAAGTAGAGCTGTTTCCGAAGACACAAGCAAAAGCGCCATCATCCTCCTAAGCTCCGCCCATTTAGAAAGCATCGTCCATTTAGAAAATATTCTACTCCTTTATTCCTTCCAGCCAAGTGCATGATCATACACTTCATTGCACTATTTTCTATCTGCCACTTCTTTGCCTGTTCTCCTAATCTGTCTAAGTCCTTCTGCAGGCTCCCTGCTTTCTCAATATTACCTGCCCCTCTACCTGTCTTCATATCATCAGCAAACCTACCCACAACGCCGTCAATTTCATCATGCCAATCATTGACATATAGCATGAAGAGAAGTGGTCCCAACGCAGTCTCCTGCTGAGCACCACTAGTCACTGGCAACCAATCAGAAAATCCCCCTTTATTCTTACTCTTTTCCTCCTGCTAGTCAGCCAATCTTTTATCCATGCTTGTGTCTTTCCTGTAATACTACAGACTCTTACCCTGTTTAGCTTGCATCATATGCAGCACCTTGTCAAATGCCTGCTGAATATCCAAGTAAACACCATCCACTGACTCTCCTTTGTCTATCCTGCCAGTTATTTCCTCAAAGAATTCCAACAAACTTATCAGACAAAATTTCCACTTAAGAAAACCATGCTGACTTTGGCCTATTTTATCATGTGCCTCCGGGTACCTTCAAACCTCAATCTTCATACTGGACTCCGACATCTTCCCAACTATTGAGGTCAGGTTAACTGGCCTATAATTTAAGCAACACACACAAAATGCTGGAAGAGCTCAGCAGACCAGTCAGCATCTGTGGAAAAGAGTACAGTCAACATCAGGACTCGGCCCGAAGCATCGAGTGCGCTCTTTTCCATAGATGCTGCCTGGCCTGCTGATTTCCTCCAGCATTTTGGTGCATTGCTTGGATTTCCAGCATCTGCAGGTTGTCTCTTGTTTGTGATTGGCCTATAATTTATTTGTTTTTGCCTGCCTCCCTATTAGCATATAATAGGCCTTTGTGTGGATGAGGATTTAGCATTTCACTTGATGTGTGCTTTTTGTGTGCCAATGAGCTGATGCACATCAAACACAGCTGACTGGCAGCAATGTGAAAAGAATAACCAAGAGGAAGTCCCTCTCCGTCACATTGTCTCCATTAGTGATTGCAGCAATTATAGCATTTGGTGAGGCATTTGTCTGTGACCATGATGGGAAATGTATTTGCCCTAGGTGGCCCTGGCCAGAGTACAGATCTTGGCTGAGCACACTTACACCAGATCGCAGGAGGTCTACAATTGAAATGACTACATGAAGGTTAAGGATAGGGTGATGGAACAATATAACACTTTATGATTCACGGTTGCATCAAAGAGGGTACTATTCCAATATTGACATCCTTTGACACTGCTGTCATATTCCTTCAGGTCATCCAGGTCATCCATAGAGGGTGACTATTCACATTCCAGAACTATTTAGCCTTACCTGTCTGTGAGCCAACTAAATTATGCTAGGTCCTCATCAGGGAATTGCTCTACATTATACTGACATCCCATATGGAGTAATGCTTCCAGCTGTTAATGGAAAGGATTTGAATTTGCCTTCAGCAAAGGAAGATGGATGTTCTGGCACAGGACACTGAAAGGTGCATATCATCAATATTTAGCACCGATTATGTGTAATTGGAGGCTGCTGTCAGCTTTACTTCCCTGGAATCCAGGATCACCAGCAATCAGTTACTCAACACTCACACTGCAAAAGCTTCAGCTTTTATGTCCCAGCTGAGCAGGACAGCATGGACCAAGAGGAACCTGACAGAAATCACCAAACTGAGAATCTAGTAAGAATGAATCCTTAGTCTACTCCACTCCTTTACTGTAGTGAGGCTAGGACAATGTTGAGAAAAGACTCAACAGATTGCACCTTGACAAATTCCAGGTATGAGGGGCGATTGATAAGTTCGTGGCCTAGGGTAGGAGGAGTCAATTTTAGAAAACCTAGCACATTTATTTTTCAACATAGTCCCCTCCTACATTTACACACCTAGTCCAGCAGTTGTGAAGCATACGGATCCCTTCTTTGTAGAAGTCAGCATCTTGGACCTCCAGAAAGTGGCCCACAGCAGGGGTGATTGATAAGTTTGTGGCCTGAAGTAGAAGGAGATGAGTTATACAGCTCTCGTTACATGCGTGTGCAGTTCAACTCTTTGAGTGATTAGGCAGAAAGTTTAAAGCTAACAACTCATCTCTTTCTACCTTAGGCCACAAACTTATCAATCACCCTTCTTATGTCCTATAGAAAAAAATGTCAGCAGCTTTGAGGTCCTGGAAATTGTTCATTCCCTCAATTTGTTTGTGCTGGATTGGCCATTTTGATTGACCCTAATGCCAGGATGTTTCATACAGTGAATTGAAAAGTGAGTCACAACCTGTGGATGCCTGTACCTCCACTGCAAGGACAACTGTGAGAGAGGTTTGAAGGTGGCAGGTACTAACAAACAGCTGAGACATTGTCACTGACAGTCAGGACTCTGGACAAGAGCTGCTCTATAGGACATCAGAAGAGGCAATGGAAAGGAAGCTAGCTGAGATGAAGAATGAGAGAACTGAGGCCAGCAAAATGTCCTCCTTCTTGACCCAATGCTGCAAGTCGGGGAGACATTGCTGTGCCAGAGTAGAGCTCCTGAGCAATACTGGATAACACTCAAAATGGGGGTGACTACCAAGGGTAAAGCCCTCCCAACCATGGAGCACATCTACATGAAACATTGCTGTAGAAAAGTAACATTCATCATCAAAGATCCTCACCATTCAGGCCATGCTCTTTTCTCGCTGCTGCCATTAGATAGAAGGTACAAGTGCCTCAGGACTTGCACCATCAGGTTCAAGAACAGTTACTAACCTTCAACCATCAGGCTCTTGAACAAAAGAGGATAGCTACACTCATTCTATCCTGACTACCAATGATCTCACTTTAAGGACTCTCTATCTTGTTATTTCATGTTCTCGTTATTATTGCTATTTATTTATATTTGAATTGTTGTCTTCTATGCTTTTGCTCTTTTATTGATCCCATTTAAAGTTACTGTTCTATAGATTTGTTGCCTACTGTTCTATAGATTTGATGCCCACTGGAAAAAGAATCTCAGGGTTGTATGTAGTGACATGTATGTATTCTGATAATAAATTTTACTTTAAACTTTGAACTTTGAAGGTGCATCAAGGCAAGGTGGAGCTGTCACAACTACAACCTTAACCCTTGATGTCAGCATGACCAAGGACTCAGGAAGGGGAGGTCAGGAGAACACACATCAGTTCTCATTGAGGGCTCAACAGTGGAAAAAGAGAGGGGTTTTGAGTTCTAGCGTGTCATCACCTCCAAGGATACGTCCTGGGCACAACACATTGATGCAATTGTGAAAAAGGCGTGCCAGCAGCACTAGTTTATTTGGCAATTGAGATTTTGTATGTCACTAAAGACTCTTGCAAATTTCTATAGCTGTACAGTGGATAACATTCTTAATGGATGCAAAATGGTCTGATATGGAGGCGACAATGCATAGGATTGCAAGAGACTGTAGAGGGTTGTAAACTCAGCCAACTGCATCATAGTTACAACCCTCCCCACCATAGAGGACAACTTCACGAGGCATTGCTTCAAGAAAGCATTATGTATCATTGAGGACCTTCACCATTTGGGACATGCCCTTTTCTCATTGCTACCTTCAGGGAGGAGGTACAGTAGTCTGTAGACCTACACTCGATGATTCAGGAACAGTTTCTTCCCCTCCATCGTCCGATTTCTGAATGGCCCATGAACTCATGAACACTAGCTCCTTATTTACTCATTCTGTAATTTATTTTAACTTTATGTCCTTGCACTGTACTGCTGCCACAAAGCAACAAATTCCACACCATATAGGACAGTGATAATAAACCAATTCTGAATGCAACCATCAGCCAATGAAATGCAACACTGATACACATTTTCATTTCTCACTCCTACATTTTTGCAAAAATGGCATGTTAGTCTCCAGGCAGAAGACATGCAAAACTAGACTGTTGACAAGATAATGCTTGCTGCTTATCAAAGCATTCATGAATAAGATTTGTAAGTGAAATTGAGCAGCATTCAGCCCACTGGCCACAATCACCACACATAGCCCCCAACTTACACGCTTACCTATTGAATAGACTGAATAATAAATCCTACAACTTCAGATAAATCACTGTTCTGCCTGCTTGTATGAGAACTGGCCATTTCAGCTTGTAGTTATTTTGGTTCAGTTTTACTTTCCGTTAGCACGGTTAGGCCTGCTTGACATGTTTCCCAGCCTTGCTATTAGCTATACATAAAACACAAAGTATAATGTACTTCTAACTGTCACATTAAGTAATTTGGGCTTGGAGAATTTCCCGTTATTCTCCTCGTTCCTCCACCTCTTTTCAAATGAAAGCTTGATCTCTTTCTTTGTTCTGACCAAGGACCTTGGACCTGAAAAGTTAGCTGTTTCTCTTTAAGCAGATGATGGATGGTCTGTTGAACGCCTCAAATGCTGTCAGTTTTTATTTTAAATTTTCAACATGTGCAGTGATTTTTTAAAGTTTTATTTCACAGAAATCCAAAAGCTGATGCAAAAAGCCACCCCAAACCTGCAGACATATTGAAGGAGTTCACCGAGAAGGCTGGAACTTGTGCTAACTGCCCAATACTTAGGGTACAAAGTTGCATTAAAATGCTGCACCATCCAATGAAATATGATGAACCCTTAACATAGCCTTCTCCTTTGGCATGAATGGAAAGAAAGATTTTGGTCATTTGCAAATCTTTCATATGGATTCTAAACTAAAAACAATTAAAGACTTTTTTAAAATCTCTCATGGATTGTTAAATTAGATTTTAGAATTTTGTTCTTTGTTCTTTAATTTATTGGGAGTTTAGTTTTCTCAGAAGCATGCAAATTTTTTTAGAGTACTTTTGGAAATGTTAAGCCTGACAAGATCCAACTAATTCTAGCACATAATTCAGGGCTGTTAAACATTTTCTTATTTTGTGGTGTGGTTAATTTTGACCCTTCTGCATTATACCTCCCTATGTTAGTAGGCTCTTAAAATATGGTGGCCTCACTGCATAAAAAATCTTCACAGAGACCTCACAAGATTTTCTGCAAGTTCTCTTAGGAGGGCTGCAATATGGCATCAAAGTCACCATTGAATATTGTCGTCTCAACAATGTTTCTGCCATTTTCCTCCCCATGATTTTCAATTTCTTACTCAGTACTCTCCTTTTAAAACCAAATTCCGACTCTTCATCCTTCTGACAGCATTAATGTTTTCAAGAATAATCACTGATTAATCCATTCACAAACATCTCTGCCACAGCCATAAATCAAACCTTGGATAGAGCTCAGTTGTTTGCTCTGTGCCAGGCTAGCATAGAATCATTTCTGTACCTTTGCTGTGAGAGAAACAGTCAATTACTACAGTTCTCAAAATTAAATTAGAAGAAATAGCCCTTCATCAAGCTACAAATGGATATTCAACCTTAGGTAAACGTGGAAGTGCTTGTGACCTGATGTACTGTTGCTAGTGAATTAAATATTCAACACCTTGGGCAATTATTATGTGGGCTGTAGAATATTATCTTCTGTAGAATTCCTCACTGGAGTGACTGAGCTCAACTGATTGATTTCTACTCAGATACTTTATGATATCATGGATATTAACCTGTTGCTTGCTGTTTGGTAATGACACATAATACACAAGTTAAAAATTGAGCTGATATAAAATGTGCAATCCTGCTACCAGGTATGGAGAAAGGTCGGTGCAATGATATTCATCTTGAGCCTTTCTGGAAATGAACCAGAACCAACACGAATTATCCCCCTCTATTCTGAAAACTCCAGTAATCTATGGATGATGTTCAATATAAAGGCAGAATTAAAATTTGAGAAGTCAGAAGAACAATGCAAGATATAAGCAAGGAGAAAGCAAGTGCAGTGCAGATGTAGATATGTTTTTCTCACAAACTGTTCTGTTTACAATAATGAGAATCAGTTAATCACTCAGCGATAAATCATGTATTCTGCCCCCAAGGTTGATTAAATTTTGTAACCTGTGTTAAACAGGAATAAATCAGCTAAAGTGCTGAAGCTGAATATAAAGCAAAAATACCAGTATAGGTTGTTCATTAATCCAATGTATTTTCTATTAGAAGGTACAGAGAATGAATCACTGCTTTTTAAATTGATGTTCTCATTAACAGGTTCACTTAACTGTTGTGTATTGCATCTCCAATAAGTTGAGAAAGCTAAAGCATACTGCATGACATTATTTGAGTGTGTAAACCTCAATATCTAGAACAGCAAGGATAGCAAGATTATTGTTAAATCAGGCAAGTAGAAAAATGGAATTTGGGTGAATTTTGTTCAAAGTATAAATGGAGGCAAGCAAAGATTTGGTCTGATTAAATTGATCAGTGGTGATCTTTAGACAGTGCCATGTAATCTTCAGTAAATAGTGAGATGGGTCATCAGTTCATGATCTCTTCCCTTTCCCCCATATGCCTGTAAATGAAGATAGAGATGCCTTTCCTCATTCATGAACCTTATAACATGCTGCCAGCTTGAAGCATTGCAATGTACACTTCCAGTAAGTTACCATAAGAGCCCATCTGTGAGAACAAGGAGACAATTTATATAGTAATCAGGTACTCAACTATCTTGCAGACACATTTCAGCATTGGCTTCAGCTTTTTTTCTACGATGTTGATTTTTTATCTCTGTTTAAATCCCAGCCAGGGCGTTTCGTTAGTGGGTGATTTTTTTGGGGTAAATCGCGTCCTTTACATTCCGTAGAAATAACAGGAAGCTTCACTAGGTGAATGTATATTGTAGTTAAACGAGCAGTAGCAATTTGTATATGGTACACTGCCCCGCTCAATATTAACAGAAGTAACAAAGAAGTGGTATATAATTTTAATGCTGCTTCTCTTCCAGATAGCCCATAATTAAAATTTTTCACAAGTCAGGACTTGTCAAGATAATTAGAGTATTCTAAAAGAAAGAAAATTTATGTCTTCATCTTTGGAAACAGAATGTGCTTTAAGGTTTGTGTACGAAATGGAGGCCACAATTATCTTTCCACTTAACACATCAATGCAGAATAGATTAAGCCATACATTGATAGAAGTGTGGCAGTGCGACAGTGAATTAAGACCTGATTCAGAACCTAAAGAAGGCAAGGAGTCCATTATATTTCACTCTTACCTTCCCCCACTCAAACTTCCTACCAATACCAGGAAAACATTTTACTGAACAGATGAAGCTCAGGATTAGAGAGTGAAAAAAAATCAAGTTCGAAGTAAATAGGATTTAGAAATTGCTTGCAAGGTCGGCTTACTTAAGGAAAGATATACTTGCCTTAGAGGCAATGCAGCAAGAATTCATTAGATTGATCCCTGGAACAAGTGAGTTATTTTACAAAGACAAAATGAACAGATTTATTTTAATTTTTCTTTAGAGATACAGCATGGTAACAGGGTCCTCCAGCTAAAGAACGCAAGCCAACCCAATTACACCAATGTGACCAATGAACCTTTGGAAGTGGGGGAAACGAGAGCAGCCAGAGAAAGCACGTATGGTCTTGGGGAATATCGTACATGCCCCACACAGACAGCAGAATTGAACCCGGTTTGCTGGCACTGTAATAGCATCAAGTTAACTGCCATGCGACTGTGGTGGGGCTGATTTCTTTGGTTTTCATAGAATGAAAGGAGATGTTATTAAACTATATCAGGGTCTGAGGCTTTAATGGAGTACATGATTTGAGGATGTTTCCAGTGGTGGGGGAGTCTCGAGGTCAGATCTACACTCTCAGCATAAGGGATTATCCATTTGAAAAGCAAATGAAAATGAATTTCTTCTTTCAGACTGATGTAAAATTTTAGAATCGTCAACCCAAGGAAGTTTTGGATGCTGAGTTATTGAATGTGTTGAAGGTAGAAAATGCAAGGATTTAGGACAACTGGAGGATCGAGAATGATGGTGTTTTAGGCAGGAAGGTGCAGATGGGGCCAATAATCAGCTCAGCTTTAATCCTTGTGAATCATACAAAAGGATTGAAAGGCCCGATGTCATTCCTGCTCCTATTTGTTATGGTGGACCTACCATAATACCTTGAATTTCCGCAATTTTATCTGTACATGCTCCCAGGGTATGAGGTAATGTGGGTATAGAGTAAACACCCAGCATTAGAGATCAGGCAAATCAAATATTATATACGTTATACTTTATACTTTGTTGTCACCAAACAATTGATTCTAGAATGTACAAGCATTACAGCGATATTTGATTTTGCGCTTCCCACTCCCTGGAGTACAAATCGATAGTAAATATTAAAAATTAAAATTATAAATCATAACTAGAAAATAGAAAATGGGAAGTAAGGTAGTGCAAAAAAACTGAGAGGCAGGTCCAGATAGTTGGAGGGTATGGCCCAGATCTGGGTCAGGATCCGTTCAGCAGTCTTATCACAGATGGAAAGAAGCTGTTCCCAAATCTGGCCGTATGAGTCTTCAAGCTCCTGATCCTTCTCCCAGAGGGAAGATGGATGAAAAGTGTGTTGGCTGGGTGGGTCATGTCCTTGATTATCCTGGCAGCACTGCTCTGACAGCGTGCGGTGTAAAGTGAGTCCAAGGACGGAAGATTGGTTTGTGTGATGTGCTGTGCTGTTTTCACAATCTTCTGCAGCTTCTTTCGGTCTTGGACAGGACAACTTCCATACCAGGTTGTGATGCACCCAAGGAGAATGCTTTCTACGGTGCATCTATAAAAATTAGTGAGGATTTTAGGGGACAGGCCAAATTTCTTTAGCTTTCTCAGGAAGTAAAGGCGCTGGTAGGCCTTCTTGGCAGTGAACTCTGCTTGGCTGGACCAAGTCAGGTCATTTGTGATATTGACCCCAAGGAACTTAAAGCTTTTGACCTGTTCCATTTGCGCACCACCAATGTAAATGGGGTCGTGCGGTCTGCTACTCCTTCTGAAGTCAACAACCAATTCCTTTGTCTTGTTGACGTTGAGGGATAGGTTATTGTCTTCGCACCATGCCATCAGGTTCTTAATTTCCTCTCTGTACTCAAACTCATCATTACCCAAGATACGGCCTACAATTGTGGTGTCATCAGCAAACTTATATATTGAGTTTGATGGAAACTTGGCTACACAATCATGGGTGTACAGTGAGTACAGCAGGGGGCTGAGTACACAGCCTTGTGGGGCACCAATGCTCAGAGTGATTGTAGAGGAGAGCTTGTCCCCTATTTTTACAGCCTGGATCCTGTCTGTGAGGAAGTTGAAGATCCAGCTGCAGATCTGAGTGCTAAGGCCCAGGTTCCGGAGCTTAGGAATCAGTTTATTTGGAATGATGGTATTAAAGGCAGAGCTGTAGTCAATGAAAAGGAGCCTTACGTATGCGTCTTTATTCTCCAGGTGTTCTAAGGAGGAATGTAGGGCCAGAGAGATGCCATCTGCCATTGACCTGTAGCTCCGGTAGGCGAATTCCAAAGCATCAAGGTTGACCAGTAGACTGTGGTGGATGTGTGCCAAAACCAATCACTCGAAGCACTTCATAGCAATTGATGTCAGAGCCACTGGTCGATAGTCATTCAGGCATGCCACCTTGCTCTTCTACAGCACCAGGAATATCGTTGCCTTCTTAAAACACGTGGGGATCTCAGACTGAAGCAAGGAGCAGTTGAAGATGTCAGCAAACACTCCAGCTAGCTTGCTTGCACAGGCCTGGAAAACCCATCCCGGTACGCTATCTAGGCCCATCGCCTTCCTTGGATTTATTTTCAGGAAGGCCCTTCTAATGTCCTCCTCGGTGATGATGAATCACGATGCCATGAGGTCCAGTTCATCCGGAGGGAGCATGACGCTCCTCTTCTGTTCGAATCTTGTGTAGAATACATTAAGCCCGTCAGGAAGAGAAGCACCACAGTTATTGATATTCCCAGCCTTTTCTTTGCGCCCAGTGATCTCATTTAAACCCTGCCATATATGCAGATATTTAGACAATTTTACATTTACTTACACTCAAATATTAAGCCCCCAGAACTCATTTCAGTTCCTTCTGGCCTCACCATTAGGTACAGAGACTTAAAAATAATGTGCTTCCAATAAAATTGATTCAAATCAGGAGGAACATTAACAGCCGAGAGCAGTGTTTCTGGAGTTTTCTTGTTATAATTTTTTTCCACACAGAGGCCAGCTCTATTGCATAAATTTCTTTGAATTGACAGATTGTAGTATTAATCAGTCAGAAAACCAAAATGTTTTCACAATTGCTGTCCTGAAAGTGCATGAAAGGCAATTAGGTGGTTTGAAACTTCCACACTTATAAAAAGGAACATATAGTGTGATAGCAATGATTTTCTTGGGGCAGTCTGACCAGAGCACATTCGAGATTAATCATCATTCCTCCCTGTGTGTGATTGTGGTGATTGCTGCTTTGCGTTGGTTGTGTATTCTTCACCCTGAGTCAATTTTCTCAAAATAGTTCTCTTCCTGTATTCGGCCTTTCAGACACATGAACAGTGCATTGTATTTCCCATTACTTTGCTTCCTTTGATTTGAGATGGATTCTGACAGACATTTATACTACAATGGAATCAAATAGCTATGGGGTGGGAGATGGGGACAGAGGCGTTGCAGTGCAGGTTAGATGAGTTCAGGTCTTCATAAATGGTGGTGTGTCAAAGTGTCCACTAGCCTAAGCTTAATGTTCACATGTTCTTCTGGAGCCAGATCCTGCATGGTCTCTGATGGTCAACCTAATATCAGCACTGGACCCTGAGCCCAATATTACTGGGAAACCAAAAACCTGGTCCTCGCATTAACTGGGCCACAAGGACCTAGATGGACCCCATAGGACTGGAATTGACAGTAGGTAGGACATGAGGATACGGCTGGACTCAAGACAGCTAGGCATTGAGAGCAAAAGTAGGAACATCATGTACTTGTCAAACACCCTCACCGTAGGCTCGCTCAGGGTAGTTCCCAAGAATGGGCAAACAACAAAACAAATCAAGTTCTCACTCCAGACTTTCGGTTATGATCTCCAAGGCACGCAGTTCAGGGCTCCAGGGTAAAGAGGAATGTGACATCACCAGCTCTTCCTTTTAAGGATTTGAGTCAGTCCCCAGGATTCCCTATCCGGCTGTATGGCTTCTGCTGGTTTCACAAGAGAATAAGCACAGTATGTGTCATACAAAATGTGCAATTGTCCTTTTAGCTGCTGGAACTTCCAAACTGCTCAGGTCTGTTACTAATCCTACCACTTAACAAGTTCATCATCAGTCATGGTTTGTTTTTAATGTCAGATATGCAAGCTGGTATCTTCCCAGTATAAACCATCCTGATGTTTCTACCATTCCACTGCTGAACCTCACTGATATCTGAAACTGACTGTATAATATGATTGCAGCTTAAGAATAAAATATCAATGTTTTGTAGACTTCAAACAGGTGGACGAACATTCAGTCATTTCTGATCTAATAATGCCCTAAAAGTCAGTCCATCACGGTGAGATTACCTGTCATGCAACTAGGATCATATACCCTACTGTCTAGTTACTGTCAGTGGCTCTGTGGCCTGAATTTTAAACGTAATCCATGTGCTTATATGTGTTTTGAGAAAACCTGCAATGTTTGCCATATCATTAAGGATAATAATGATTGTAATACTCCCATCGGATAATAGCTTTAGATAACTGATTTAGGTCTAATTTGGCAATGTTGTTATAAAATTTGCAGTCAACACGGACATCATGGCATGCTTTCTTTTGACATTGTTGAATGTCAGTGCTATGCAAACTTTACACCATGTTACCAAATTGGACCTCAACACTACCACCTTGTGTTTAACTTGCACAGGTCACCAGGCAGTCTGGAGAAGGAAGGTGCTATCTGAAGAAATCATCAATCACTTGGCAGTTTGATAGGATCTGATTTTTGGAGAATGGGCTATTAAGGTTGGTTTGGACTTTGGTGAAAAACTTGTCACTGTTTCTGAATGCTGCGGGGGTCATCACGGTAGAGTGAGCATAGGGTCCGGTCTTCTGAGCCAAGCTCTGTTGGTGTCAGACCCGGGGCATTGTTCTTAGTCCTCAACTCAATAAGAACAATGAATGGAGCCTCTCACAGAGAAGGGTGATCAGTTAAGAGAGAAATCAGAAGGAAAGCATCACCAATGAGCAATACCTGAGCTAAACACCACAGAGTTGCTGATGGCAGTATATTATATCTACAATAACTTATGCTGCAGTAAAGGAGCATAAGTGTGTTGTTCTATAGCTTCCCTGGCTGGTGCTAGAGATGACAACTAGAATTCACAGATTACACCAGTGCTACATCCAGGGCAGCACAGGGGATGCGAATCAGCAGAGACCCATCCTGCTCCAATTAGCACCAGGCATCCAAAGCATGCATAGTCCCCAGGACTGCAATCTTCCTGAACATGCAGGAGGCCATGGACTGCACCCACGTTGTGTCAAGTGCAACAGATGTGATGTTCCACACCTGCAAGGTTTCACACTCCCTGAATGTCTAGTCATCTGTTGCCACCAATAATCAGGCTGGTCACTTCTCAGTAGTCAGAAAACACCATGACATGTTCATCTTGCAACATGGCCTCTGTGTCTTCTCAATTTGAGGCACAGAACTGACAAAAGAAGGGAGGGGTGATACTTGGAGACAAGGCCAGTGTACAATCCACCTGGTTCATAACTCCACTGTAAAGCCCACAACAGTGAGAGAATATTCGGGTAAGTTCATCTATTATTGACCGAGTAAACGATTAGTATTTTGAAGCAAGACTTCCACTGAAAGGGCTGCTCTAATGGCACTTGTCATACACTGCAGAGAATGGTTTCAAATTCATGGTCATATATTATATTGTGGCTTCCAACATTACCAACAGCTGTAGAACAGGAATTGGAAGAACAGGGAAAAGAGGAGTAGGAAAAGATGGAGAAGGAAAAAGAGAAGAAGAAAAAACATTGAGAGGTACTTTCTAGTTCTGCAGTCAGCAATCACTTTATTGTAATTCCATTAGACAACCCCAATTACTTCTGTTTTTATGACTATTTTCCCTCTGTTGCTAGTCATCTCAGCATCTGCTTGTGCATACTGGCAGAGCATAAGACAGAAGTGGTCTAATCAGTCTCTCTGGCCTGCTTTACCATTCAAAAGGATCATAGCAGGTCTATTCTTGGCCTCACACTGCTTTTCCTAATCTCTACCCATATCCTGCATCTCCTATGCTGATTAATAATTTATCAGCCTAGGTCGAAATATGCTCAATAATTCTACTTCCACAACTCAGGAATTCCAAAGATTTACAACCATCTGAGTGGTGAAAAATCCTCCAAGAGGACTACAACCTTGTAGTGATTTGGAAGCTTGCATGTCTCAATGACCCAGAGAGCAATGCTGGCTGGAGTCAGAACCTTATGCTTTGGCTCTTGGTAGGGTTTCCATATCAAGGGTGAAACACTGTTAAACAAAAATGCCACATCCAAATTTTACAAAGCCCATCTGGTTTCTTATACCATCCGTGATAAAGTAGCCAGTGATGTAGAACGCACAGAGGCTGAAAGAATTCTTTCGAAGTTTGAGTGAAGCAAATGGGCATTGCCAGTGGTCTCAGTCGGCAAGAAGGATCTATGGTGATTTTAAGGTCATCATCAACCCAGTACGTTAAGTAGATCAATACCCTCTGCCCAAATTAGAGGATATCTTTGCTAACCTTTCTGGAGGGAGACACTTCAGTAAAGTGTGCTTAGCTGATGCCTACCTACAGATGGAGTTAGAAGAAGTATCCAAAGTGTTTCTCACTATAAACACTCACAAAGGGCTTTATCACTATAATAGGTTTATTTTTGAGTAGCATCTGAACTGCACTCTGGCAGAAAGTTGGGTAAGGCTTCCCAGGCTCACAATGTTACCAGAGAGGATGACAAGGAACGTCTCTAAAATCTCAAACAGTGTTAAAATGATGAGAAGATTATGGGCTCTGAGCACAACACAACAAGTGTGAATTATTTAAGCCAAGCATCACATACTGTGGTCACCACTGACACTCAAGATTTACACAGTGTGCAGAAAACAAAAATGAAGCAGTGCTGGATGCCCCAAGGCTGAAGGATGTGTAACAGTTGTGGTCCCTCTTAGGATTTGTCAATTACTACAACAGGCTCCTGCCAAACCTGGCTACTGTGCTCCACCCCTTGAACTCATTAGTACAGATTGGAAAGAAATGGCAATGGACAAAGCATGTGTGAGGTGGCTTTCCAAACAAGAATGGAAATGGTGATGTCTGGCACTGTACTTGTATGCTATAACCCACATCATCCAGTGAAGCTTGCCTGAGATGCCACACCTTACAATGTAGGTGCAGTCATGGCACATGTTATGAGTGATGGTAGTGAACACCCCACAGCCTTTGCAAAGCACTCCCTTACCGCTGCAGAGAAAAATTTCACACAGATTGACAGAGGCCTTGAGTCTGCTCTGGGGTGTAAAATGCTTCAACCAGTACCTTCATGGCAGAGAGTGCACACTACTGATCATCAATCACTTGTTGTGTTAAGACTTTGTCTAGTAGCCTGGGATAGATTGGCAGATCAAGCAGCTTGCTATGCACTGCTTGGAGTCCAGAAGAAAGTTATCCAGAGCAGTCTGCAGTCCCAGAGTCAACTCCTACATCCATCACGGGGGAAGCCCCAGAACCTGAGATTATCTCACCTGCCAAGCAGAGTGACATACCCCCACCCCTGTCAAGAAAGAGTAAGAAATCCTCCACAGTGATTAAATCTTTAGGCCTGAATGGGACAATTCAAAATTTACTATGATGTGATTGTCTATATAGTAGTTGTATTATATAGCACAAAGTTTATATGGTTGAGATGCATTCTATATTGAGTTGGAGTTTATGGCTAAGTAGGGAGGAGTGTTGTGTATTAAATATTTCTGTAATATTTAAGTAATATTGTAAATATATTGTTTAATCATTCTTTGTTCACATCATTCATTATAGATTATATGTAAGAAGTATATGAATGGCTTATGTCATCACATCACCATGTCATATGTGCACACTTCACTAAAATAAAACTAAACATACATGAGTTATCCCCGACTCCCATGTTTTTCTTTCAATTAGTTTTATGTTTTAGAGTTACAAAACATAAAAGTCAGATTCTACTCTAACTCCATCCACAAGATTGTGGATGACACCGCTGTCATAGGCATATCTCAAGTAACGTTGAGTCAGAATGTAGGGAGGAGATAGAAAGCCCAGTGACATGACAGTAACCTTTCTCTAAGTGTCAGTGAAACAAAAGAGCCAGTCATTGAATTCAGGAAGGGTCAGTGTACATACTCCTGCGTTTTTCAACAGTGCTGAGGTCAAGAGGGTTGGGAGTGCCAAGTTTCTGGGAGTAAACATCCTAATACCCTGTCGTCATCCAGCCACATAGATGCCACAACCAAGAAAGCTCCCCAGTGCCTCTACTTCCTCAGGAGGCTAAAGAAGTTTGGCATATCCCCTTTTCCCCTCAACTTTTGTTATCACTGCACCACAGAAAGCATTCTATCAGGATGGGTTATGGCTTAGTTTGGCAACCGTTTTTCCTGTTACCGCAAGAAACTGCAGAGAGTTGTCAATACAGCTCAGCACATCATGGAAACCAGCTTCTTCTTCATGGACTGTATCTACACTTTTTGCTACCTCAGCAAAGCATAATCAAATACCCACCATCCTGTAAATTCTCTCTTTTAGCCCATCTCATTGAGCAGAAAATACAAAATCCTGAAAGCATGTACCACCAGGTTCAAGGCAGATTCTATCCTGCTGTTATAAGAATATTGAACAGTTCCCTAGCACAATAGATGGACTCTTGACCTGACAATCTACCTCATTAGGACTTTATACCTTATAGGCTACTTGCACTGCACTTACTCTTTCACTGTAACACTTCATTCTGCACTCTGTTATTGGTTTACCTTGTACTACCTCAATGCACCATTGCAATGAATTGATCTGCATGAATGGTTTGTAAGACAAGTTTTTCACTGTGCCTTGCAACATGTGACAATAATAAACCAATTTACCAATTTAATTTTATTTGCTGTCCCTAACTTATTTTGTTTCATATACTAGAACCTGTTAGGTTTTTGTATAGAGAACCACATGTTGTAGTATCAGATTCCAAAGGAATAATTTGCATATAATGAATAATGAACTGTTCATTGAATACAACCTATTGACTCACTTTCAACGACTCTACAACTCATATCCTCAGTTTTATTTATTTACTTTTTATTTATTATTATTATTATTGTTGTTGTTGTTATTTGTTTTCTTTTGTATTTGCACAGTCTGTGTTCTTTTGCACATTGGTTGTTTCTCAGTTTTTGTTTATGCGTAGTTTTTCATTGATCCTATTGTATTTCTTTGTTCTGCTGTGAATGCCAGCAAGAAAATCAATCTCAGTGTAGTAAGCAGTGACATATATGTATTATGATAATAATTTTACCTTGAACTTTGAACATCTCTGGATAACTCTATAATCTTGATCTCTAAGGTCGGCATCCTAACATCCTTCAAAATGATGAATTCACTTAAGATGTCCAGTCCAGTCCTTAGTACTTAGTCTCTGGCTAAGTACTAAGATCTGTGTGGGGTAACTGAATGGAGCATTTATGAATATGATTGGGTTGAGTTGTTCTCTGATATTGGCACTTTACTTGCAAATATTTCGTCACTGTGCAAGGATACATCGTCAGTGTGGTGTGTCCTCTGAAAGCTTGGTTTTTATACACTTGTCATTCAGCTGATTGGTCATCAGTTTGGAAACTCAGTTGTGACGTGGGGAGGAAATCTCATCGCTGATTGGTTGTGTGGCAAACTTCATGAGTTGCGGTCAGGAAATTTGCCCTCATTGGCTCATAAATAGGATCAAGGTCTGTGTGTTTGTTGACAGAATCGTTCGTGGAAAACCAAGTCTCCAGGAATTCTCTTGCATGTCATGTATTCACTAGCACCTAGGCTTTCACTGATGCCCAGTTGAATTTGTGCCCCCCTTGGTCTTCATGGGTAGAGACTAGGGAGTCGGTCATGCCAACTTTACAGCCAGTTGACGTTCATGGATCCTTGTGGATAGTTTTGTCCCAGTACTAGCTGATGCATTGCCCACATTGGATTTTGCTGACCACATTGCTCTTGTGTAATAGCTTGGTTTGTTCTTTTGGTCTGCAAAGTACTCTCCTCGGCATTGCTGTTGGTTTATGCATGAGTGAAATTCTGTGTTCTTGGAACAGTTGGGCCATCATTTCTGAGATATTTTGAATGTATGGAAGGACAACCCATTTGGTTGGTGTGTTGTCAACCTTGTAGGCATCTCTGTATGAAGTTTTGCGGGTATCCATTTCTTGCAAATACTTTAAAGAGATGTTTCTCCTCTTTCTTCTTTACTTCCGCTGTGCTGCAGTGTGTCTTCACTCTTCGGAACAAAGTTTTGATACACAGCTCTTCTAGACTGCATTCAGATGGTTGCTGTGATAACTTATGAATATATTCAGTCTGTTAGTTCTATGGTCTGAAGTTTCCATTTCCTTCAGAAAGACATGTATTGTGCCAGTAGATCATGATGACCTACCTTGGAGACTAACGTCTGATAACACTTACATCAATCGTAATAAAGTGCTTCAAGAAGTTGGCTATAGTGCGAATCAACTCCTTTCTCAAAGATTACCTGGAATTGCTTCATTTTTCTACAACAAGTTAATGACAGAAGTGATTTTTCTGGTTCATCTATCTGCTCTGGACCATGTAGACAACAGGAACTCATGTATCAGGTTGACTACAGTTCAGCGGTCAACACAATCGTCAAATGTGGGCATGTGGCCAAGTGGTTAAGGCATTGGACTAGCAACCTGAAGGTCGTAAGTTCGAGCCCCAGCCGAGGCAACGTGTTGTGTCCTTAAGCAAGGCACTTAATCATACATTGCTCTGAGACGACACTGGTGCCAAGTTGTATGGGTCCTAATGCCCTTCCCTTGGGCAACATTGGTGTCGTGGAGAGGGGAGACTTGCAGCATGGGCAACTGTTGGTCTTCCATACAACCTTGCCCAGGTGAAAACTTTCCAGGCACAGATCCATGGTCTCGCAAGACTAACGGATGCCTATGTAAATCATCATGTACTTTGTTCTACTGTGAATGTCCTGCAAGAAAATTAACCTCAGGGTTGTATTTGGTGACATACTGTATACGTACTTTGATAATAAATATACTTTGAATTTTGTTTATTCAATCTTCCTTCGAAAGTGGGTAACTTCACGTTTTTCCACATCAACTCTATCTGTCAACTTCTTCCCAATTCTGATCACCTCTCTACATCCTTTTTGCTCTAAACTTGCTAACCTATCTACTTTTCAGCATATCCGGCCGCAGTACACTATGTGCCTTCACCCAACACAGCTACCGAATATTATTTATAAATAGCTGAAGCCCCAGCAATGAGCTCCATGGCACCCCATTAGTATATACTTACTACTGATCTAGAAGTGACACATTTATCCCAACTCTGTTACCCACTTCAATGTCCCAACAAATATATATTGACTCTGATGATGTACAGTAATATTTTAGGTGGCACCTTATTGCAGCTTCTGGAAATCATCCTTCAAGAACTGTAACAAATTGTGTGACTTAATTTCCCTTTCCCAAAATCATGTTGACTCTGTTTGATTATCTTATCAACTGTCCTGCATTTTCCCTATTATAGATGTTAGGTAACTGGCCTCTCTCTCTTCATGAATAATGATATCATATTGGTGGTTTTCTAGGCCCCTGGGTCATCATCAGGTTCTATTCTGCAGACATGTCCTTAAAACACAAGGATGTAGGGTATGATCCAAGGTACTTGTCAGTCTTTAATTAAAGCAAAAGATCACATTAAATTCCTAATGAGGTGTGACACAAGTCATTTTAGAAGTGTTTATTGCATTAAGTGATATTTTATAGCTAGATTAAAATATTAATGAGTTCTTAAGAAATAGTCAACTAGTTTTAACTAAGCATTCTACAGGTGAGTACACTGTGCTTTGAATCCACTACTGTCATATCACGGTTAATTCTGCAAGCAATTCTGCAATATGTAATTGCTGTTTTGACTCACACTCAATTGTCTAGAAGTTGATTAATTTTAAGTTCCTCAGCATTTGTATATGCATACTATATTTTATTATGCAATCCTAGTGTTTAGATAAAACATTTACTCTCTGGATTTCTAAATCAAACCTGAAATGACACTTTAATGTGAGATGGCGGATGGCAGACAGTTTCATAAAGATACCCAAAAGGACTTAAAGGATAACTTGCTACAAGAAATTTTGACAGAACGAAGCAAAGATGTTAGTTGATAACCATGTTGTATGCTATAACTTGACACTGATGAATTGGTGACATGTACTTAATCTGAACCGTTGATGCACTGGTTAAAAATATAACCACATTGAGTTATCCTAACATTGAACAGTAATGCACTGAAGGATTTTCATTTGTGTCTATCAATCACATTAGATGAGAATTTAATTAACCAGAGAAATATTGATCAATTTTTGAACAAATCTAAATATGCAACATGAATTCTATTTTCTCTCCTCACATCCGTACAAGTTTTAAACAGAATTCAAAAATAAAGGCTAATTGGAAAACATTTCTGGAGGCACTCAAAAGACAATTACAGTATATGGAAGAAGGCAAATTTAATTTGATTGTACTCTTCACTTTCAGATGAGATTAAAGACAAGGGACAAATCGTCTGATATTCCGCCATATGCATATTAGCTGCTTCAAAACGTTTTGCCTGTAGGGTGTTGCAGGTGTGAACAGATAGTGTCACAGTGAGGTGGAACTATTGACACATCTTGACAGACTGGACCAACAGTCTTTAACCTAAGAGATTTAACAACTGACACAGAAAAAAAATATGTTTAAAAGAGAAAAAAAGAAATTGGGATTAGAAGACACAAAGAAAATGTGACAGAATTTTTTTTAGTTTAGCAGTAAAACCTTTAAATTCCAAAATCCTTTAACAAAGATTTAAAATCTGGAGGAATATGAGTTCACTTTGTTTTATTTCTATCTGGGCCAGAAAGACTGATCCACATCTAGGAAAATGAACACTCTATAAAAGGTACCAATTCTGTCAAATAGTATCACTAATTTCTTTGGTGAGTTAAGCTAGTAATCAAAATACGACATCAGCCATTACGCAGAGTAAGGTGAGACTGGCTGCTTCAATCAACATCAGGGAAGCATTTGTCTGAGTATACCATCAAACAACTTTGGTAAAAATGAAGACCTTGATGTTGGGGATTAAGTTCTGAGGGTCAAAGTCATGCACCAATAAAAGCAAGATGTTTGTGGTTGTTGGAGGTCAGTGATCTCTCTCTCAAGTCAAGCTGTGGGACTCTTCAGGACTATGTTCTAAGCCCAATCATCTTCAATTACCCTTGGCATTAGGTGATACTACCATCAGTGAAATCACTACCATCGACATTTCAGCGAGTCATTGCAGACCAGAAACTGAAATATTGTAGCTCTAATGGGCTTCGGAGTCTTTGTTTTCTCCAAGTCCCTCAATTCCTGATACCCTTAAGTTTTCCCACACATGTAAATTGGTTTAATATTGTCACAGATACAGTGAAACTTCTCAGGAGCATGGTGGAAAATCCTCCACTTGCCTGGAGGTGTGCAACTCTAACAGCTCCAAGAAAACTCAGTACCATTTGGGAGAAAATAGCTCACATGATTATATTCATGCCATTCCCATTTTTCAGTTTCTCCATCTTTCCCACATCTGTTCCTAGGATGAAACTTTCTTTTCTAGAACATCAGAGATGTCCTCTTTCTTCAAAGAATGGGGTTTCCCTTCCTCTATGATTGATGCTGCCCTCATCACCATCTCCTCCATTTCCTAGACCTCTGCCCTCACCCCATCTTTCCCCTGCCTTAAAAGAGATAGAGCTCATCTTCTCCTCACCTACAACCCTATGAGCCTCCTCATCCAGCACATCATTCTCAACTTCTTCTGTCATCTTCAATAAGATCCTACTAGCAAACACATCTTAACCACCCTCCACTCTCCACTTTCCACAGGGATCTCTCTCTTTCCATGATTCCCTTGTCTATTCATTACTTGCTACTGATCTCCCTCCTGGCACTTAACCCTGCAAGCAGAACAAATGCTACCCTTGTCCATTCATCTCCCTCCTCACCTCCATTCAGGTGAAAACAGTCCTTCTAGGCAAGGCGACAATTCACTTGTAGGTCTGTCAGTCATCTACTGTATCTGATGCTTCAGCAGCACTCTCCTCTACATCGATGACACCTAACGGAGATGGGGAATCGCTTTGTCAAGCATCTTTGCTCCATCTGAAACAAGCAGGCTTTCCCGGTGGCCAACTATTTTAAGTCCACTCCCTATTCCCAGTCTGACATTTTGTTACATGGCCTCTTCTGCATGATGAGGCCATTCTCAGGATGAAGGAGCAATACCTCATATTCTGTCCAACTTGGTGACATGAATATTGATTTCTCTAAATTCCACTAATTGCTCCCCCCTCCCCCCTCTCTTTTTCCATTCCCCATTCTAGCTCCCCCTTCTCTTCCCCTCTCCTACCTACCACCTCCCTCTGGTGCACCTCCTCCTTCCCTTTCTCCCATGATCCACTTTCCTCTCCTATCAGATTCCTTCATTCAGCCATTTACCTTTTCCGCATTACCTCTCAACTTCTCACCTTGTCCTCCCCTTTCCCACCAACCAATCTTCACCCTCATCTGGCTTCACCTATCATCAGGAATTCCCAGCCTAGGGTTCATGCACCCCTTGATTAATGGTAAGGCCCCCTGGCGTAAAACAGGTTGGAGACCCCTGACCTATCACTTTCCAGCTTGTACTTACCCTCCCCCTGCCTCTTATTCTGGCTTCTTCCCCCTTTCTTTCCAGTCCCGATGAAGGATCTCGGCCCAAAATGTTAACTCTTTATTCCATTCCACAGATGCTGCCTTACCTGCTGCGCTCCGCGTTATTCCGGATTTCCGGCAGCTACATAATCTCCTGTGTCCACGTGATTAGACTTCATCCATGATGCTATAAGTTCATCCCTCCACCACCATCGCAGTGGCCGCTGAATGTGTCACCTACAGAAAGTGCACTACGGTTACCTGCCCAGGGTACTACCCCTCAATCCAGCTGTAGGTACCTGGAAGCATCACCTCCTGTAAAGTCTCCTCCAACTTACATACCAGGAGGTAAATCAGTATTACTACAACACTGTTGAATCTAAACCCTGGAATTTTTAACTCAGCAGGACAATGGAAGTACATTCAGCAGAAAAACCTCTGCAGTTCAGGAAGAATGCAACCCACCACCATCTTCTCAATGGCAATTTGGGGAGGGCATTAAATGCTGGTCTTACAAGCAATGCCCATATGCTCAGTAGATAGTTTCAATGAACTATAGGATTTGAAGGTTGTTCTGAATGCATTTCATCTTCAATTGAAACTGATTGTTGACAATTTAAATTCAGCATTATTATTGCCAATTCTATGACTGAGTCAACCATTTTCATTTACATATATATTTGCCTATAATGTCCTCTGCCTGTTCTTTCTGTTTGTTGCAGGCATTAATCAAATAATTCTGTTCCAGTGCCAAGTCCACTTTAAGACTAAAGGATAAAGAGGCCAGCAATAAGTGTATATGATATTTCCTGCTGCCCTGTCAGCAACTTCAGTAACATCTCTGTCCAGAGCAGGTTCATGTGTGTAAAGTTGCTTTATAATTCCAAAGAGAAATACAAAGTCATCTCCTTCAAGTAAATATCATTAAGACAGATCATTTAGGATTGGTTTTACTGCTTGGAAATATTGCCTGCAGTTCCCATAGACTTGCATTGATCTGGTTCAGATACAGGGAGGCTCCCTCAAACCATGCCTGACATTATGGAGTTCGGTCATAAGGAATATTGTTGCTGTAGAGTACTATTCTCTGAAATTTGGTTAACAGGGAATTTTAAGGGTTAATCTCTTTCAAAAATAATTTTGCATTTAGCAATAAGAAATGAGCGTTTCAATTACTCTAATATTACCTGGGATAGACTAGCATCAAATGTTTGAGCATGCAGAATTTGTAAGTAATTGAAAACCAGTGAAGAGCAAATGTTGGCAATCTGAAATAAGTGCAGAAAATATTGAAAACACTCAGTAGATCAGGTGGAATCTGTGGAAAGAGAATTAGCATTGTGTTTAGATGTCCAGCAGCAATATTGCATTATATTGAAGGCCCAAGACAGTGTGCATATGAGTACATGTCTGATGGCGTGTGGATTACAAATGTTGGTATGCAGTGATGAATGAATGAAGGTGGAGGTGTATGGTATAAAGGAGCTGACATTTGGTCAGAAGCATCAGTGGAGGGGAAAATTGGGAACGTAATTCGTTAGGGTGTGTCTCTCAAGATAGGTCTTACCTTTCTTTGTATGCTTAAACTTTCCTCATGTCATCGGACATGGAAAACAACAGATCGTCTCTGATCCTTCTCCTTCCTAAAAAAGAAAGCACTAGCCTGCGGTCTTTCCTAACAGTTATGATATAAACTTTATGAGAGGCTTGCTTGGGGATAATTTGCTTAGCTTGCTGCACTATATTCGCAATGAGGTAATGCCGTACTCCTATGAGTGAAGTCTTACTTTGTTAGAGGCGCTGTCTTTTACAATCAACGTCAAGTCGATGTAGAGACTAAATGACAGAAAACAATTAAGATAATGGGATCAATCCAAGGAAGCTCGGCCTACGTTTATGCCGAAACTGATGTTACTAAAATAGATTATTTGTGCATTATCATACAGATTTCTAGTTTACATTTTTTACTTACACATTTCTATAGTTTAAATCTATTTCTCATTTAACATGATATTGACTGGTTGTGCAATGCTGTGGGATGTTATGAAATTATGAAAAGTGAGATATTATTTCAAACTCTTTCTATAGGTCTGGATGAAGCCAACTTATTTTCAAAATGTTGCATATTGAGAATATTTTCTGGAATAAGATTTAATGGATCTAACTAATACACTAGTACCTCATTCAGTTCTGAAAGTGATTGATTGCTATGCTGCCGTATATATACTGTATAAATAAGCTATTTTACATACTTGGAAATGTGATCTCACTGTTATTTTCCTACTTAAGTATGATTAATGTGTGTTTCAATGAAGGTAAACATTAGGGTATTAGATTATTATTTTATAAATCATGAACATAAAGTGTCCTAATACAAAATACAGTGAAAACTGACAAAAATAACCCTTGAACAATCAGGGATAAAAGAGGAAACATGCCTGGAGTCGGAGGAGGTAGGGGAGGTTCTTAATGAACACTTTGCTTCAGTGTCCACCAGTATAAGGGTATCTTGATGAATGTGAGTTTAAGAGTAGAACAGGCTAATGTGCTGGAACACGTTTAAGTTAAGAAAGAAGATGTGTTAGAATTTTTGAAAAACATTAGGATAGTTATGTCCCCAGGGCCAGGTGGGATATACCCCACGATAACTCAGGAAGATATTGCAGGCCATGGGAGTAGTTACCGGAAGATTGGGGGGTGGCAAATGTTTTTCCTTCATTCAAAAATAGAAACAGGGCTAATTGTGGGAATTGGAGAGCAATGAGTCTTACATAAGTGGTGGGCAAACAACTGGACAGGATTTACAAGCTTTTGGAGAAGCATGGTCCAATTAGGGATAGACAGCATGGCTTTGTGAGAAGCAGGTTGTGCCTCAAGAGCCTGATTGACCTCAAGGAAGTGACTAAACAAATTGATGAAGGCAGTGATGTATATGGATTGTAGTAAGTTGTTCAACCAGGTTCCCCATGGTAATATCATTCAGAACGACAGGAGACATGAGATAAGGCTATTAGACTGTAAGTTGTAGGAGCAGACATAGTCCATTCAGCCCATCAATTCTGCTCCACCATTTGAACATGGCCGATTTATTTTCCATCTCAATCCATTTTCCTGGCTTCTCCCAGTAACCTTCAACACTGCTACTAATCAAGAACCTATCAATCTCAGCTTTAAACATGCCTGATGACTTGACCTCCACAGCCAACTATGGCAATGAATTCCACAGATTCGCCACTGTCTGGCTGAAGAAATTCCTCTTCAACTCTGTTCTAAAGGAATGTCCTTCTATTCTGAGGCTGTTCCCTCTGGTCCGAGACTCTCCCACTATTGGCGGCATGCTCTTCACTTCCACTGTCACGAGCCCTGCAGGCCACTGTGGATGTAGTAACTAGAGTCGTTAAGCCTTTGTGTGTTCTGTTTAATCTTGTTAAATTAATTGTTACTGGTGTGGGCTTTCCGCATTCTATGATATTTAAAGCAGACTCTCATTTAGCGCTTCTTGAAGTCGTTGTCTGTGGAGAATCGGAGAATGACTTGTCCTGCGGGTTGCTCAGTCATTACCGATACGCTATTGATAATCCTAAGTATAACCTCTTGTTTCCATCTCCACATGGGAATCTCGAGGGCATCAGGTCTCAGCCAGGTTTTCCAGCCCTGTCTCAAGTTCCCCAGGCTTCCTGGGTTGTCATGTGCAAGCCTCAGGGAGGGAGGTACTGAGATGAGCTCAGTCATGTCACCAATGCTCTGTTGGTATTCCTATGTATAATCTCTTCTTTCCATCTCTACTTGGGAGTCTGCTCTTCCTCCGCTCTTGGGTTGAATCAGTGCCAGCACTCACTGTGACAAAATCTGCCGTTCCTCCACACCTGGGTTCAGTCCTTGCCAGTGTGCACTGTGACATCCACTCTATCTAAGCATTTCAATATTCAGTAGATTTTAATAAGATCCCCCCCTCATTCAGAGAGTACAGGTTCAGAGTCATCAAACGTTCTTCATATGTTAACACTTACTTCCTTGGATCAACCTTGTGAACCTCCTCTGGACCTTCTCCAATGCCAACATGTTGCATTTACCTTCCTTACTAACAACACAATCTGCCAGTTAACCTTTAGGGAATCCTGCACTAGGCCCCTAGTTTCTCTACCTCTCTAATTTTTGAATTTTCTCCCTATTTAGAAAGTAGTCTTGTCATGGTCCAGTCTGTGAAGTCCGTATTCCGGTTCACGGTCCGGTCCATCGACCCTTGCTCCAGGTTTTCCTGTCTACCCTGTTTCTGTTCTTGTTGAGCTCTAATTGAGGCAGTTGATGCTCGTTGGGGCCGGCTGCATAAATACCTCTAGAGACCAGGGTCTGGCTGCTGGATTGTTCTTGTCCTTACTCCTTGTATCGCTGCCCCTGCCTTCTGTTTCCTCGCCTGAAGCCCTGCCTTGTCTTGCCGGTAACTCTCGCCTCGCCTGAAGTTCTGTCTCGCCTTGCTTTGCCAGAAGCCTTGCCTTGTCTTGCCGGTAACTCTTGCCTCACCTGAAGTTCTCGTCTCACCTTGTATTGCCTGAAGCCTTGCCTTGTCTTGCTGGTAACTCTTGCCTCGTCTTGCCTGCAGTCTTGTCCTGAAGCCACCCGGTACCTGGCTCCCTTCCTGTCCCTTGCCTCCGTCGGGTAAGCCAGGCCATCTTGCCGTTACCTGCAGTTGGTTCTGTCCCTTCCTGTCCCATGCCTCCCTCAGGTAGTGATCCGCACCCTGCCCAGGAGTACTGCACCCTGCCCAGGTGAACCATGCACTGCCCAGGAGGAGGCTGCCTAGCCTCAAGCCTGAAGACCCCAGACTCCTGCCTCCTGCCAAGCCTTGTCCTTGCCTAGTTCTGGGGTCCGAGCCAGAGGCAAGACCCAGGTACTGGATCCTTGTCCAGTCTCTGGCTCGAGTCCAAGCCCTGGCTCCTAGTTCTCTTGTCCAGTCCTGTTCCGGGTTCCCGGTTTTCGTGTCCATGTCCTTGCCATCGCCTTGTATCCTAGTCCTGTCCCTAGTACTTCAGTGTCTGTGTCTTGCACTTGGGTCTGTTCCCAATCACCGCCATATGACAGAACAATCCAGCCAACCATGGACCCAGTGACACAGACACTGTCATTTTCCTCTTGACACCTGGGGTTCCTTTGGGTTAAATACCCTCCCACCTGCCCGGGTTGTCCATAGTCTGGATACCCTTTTTGGTCACCAGGAAGCTCCCGTAGAGGGGGGGATACTGTCAAGGTCTGGTCCGTGAAGTCCGTATTCTGGTTCACAGTCTGGTCCATCGACCCTTGCTCCAGGTTTCCCTGTCTACCCTGTTTCTGTTCTTGTTGAGCTCTAATTGAGGCAACTGATGCTCATTGGGGCTGGCTGCATAAATACCTCCAGAGACCAGGGCGTGGTTGCTGGATTGTTCTTGTCCTTACTCCTTGTATCCCTGCCCCTGCCTTCTGTTTCCTCGCCTGAAGCCCTGCCTTGTCTTGCCGGTAACTCTCGCCTCGCCTGAAGTTCTGTCTCGCCTTGCTTTGCCAGAAGCCTTGCCTTGTCTTTCTGGTAACTCTCGCCTCGTCTCGCCTGCAGTCTTGTCCTGCAGCCACCCTGTACCTAGCTCCCTTCCTGTCCCTTGCCTCCACCCAGGTAAGCCAGGCCATCTTGCCGTTACCTGCGGTTGGTTCTGTCCCTTCCTGTCCCTTGCCTCCGTCGGGTAAGCCAGGCCATCTTGCCGTTACCTGCAGTCAGTTCTGTCCCTTCCTGTCCCTTGCCTCTGTAGGGTAAGCCAGGCTGCCTTACCGTTACCTGTGGTTGGTTCTGTCCCTTCTTGTCCCATGCCTCCATCGGGTGGTGATCTGCACCCTGCCCAGGAGTACCGTGCCCTGCCCAGGAGGAGCCTGCCAAGCCTCAAGCCTGAAGACTCCAGCCTCCTGCCCAGCCTCAAGCCTGAAGACTCCAGCCTCCTGCCCAGCCTCAAGCCTGAAGACTCCAGCCTCCTGCCTCCTGCCAAGCCTCGTCCCTAGCCTCTAGCCTCTAGCCTCAAGCCTGAAGGCTCCAGCCTCACCCTGCCTGCCTGCCAAGCCTCGTCCTTGCCTAGTTCTGGGGTCCGAGCCAGAGGCAAGACCCAGGTACTGGGTCCTTGTCCAGTCTCTGGCTTGGAGTCCAAGCCCAGGCTCCTAGCTCTCTTGTCCAGTCCTGGTCCGGGTTCCCAGTTTTCATGTCCATGTCCTTGCCCTCACCCTGTATCCTAGTCCTGTCCCTAGTATTTCAGTGTCTGTGTCTTGCACTTGGGTCCGTTCCCAACCACCGCCGTATGACAAGTCTACATTTTTATTCCATCTGCCAATGTACATGACTATACACATCCCTACACTGTATTCCATCTGCCATTTATTTTCCCATTCTCTTAATCTGTCAATGTCCTTCCACAGACTCCCTGCTTCCTCAACACTACCTGCCCCTCTACCTATCTTTGTATTGTCTGCAAACTTGGCCACAATGCCATCCGCTCTGTCATCCAAATCATTAACATATAATGTAAAAAGTAGCTGACCCAACAGTGACCCCTGCAGAACACTACTAGTCACTGACAGCCAACTAGAAAGTGCCCCATTCATTCCATTCTTTGCCTTCTGCCAGTCAGACTATTTTATGTCCATGTACATTTCCTCCAATACCCCAGGCTCTCATCTTGCTTCACAGCTTCATATGCAGCACTTTATCAAAGGACTTAGGAAAATACAATTGAACAACATCCACTGATTCTCCTTTGTATATCGTGACTGTTATTTCCTCAAATAATTCCAACAGCTTAGTCAAGCAAGATTTCCCCTTCAGGAAACCATGCTGAATTTGGCTTATTTCATCATGTGCCTCCAAAATTTCATCCTCATTAATAATCTTGCCATCCACAGAAGTCAGGCTAACTGGCCTATAATTTCCTGTCGTATGCCTCCACCAGCCCCCTTCTTGAAGAGTGCAATGACATCTGCAATTTTCCAGTCCTCTGGAACCCTACCAGAATCTAATGATTCATGAGAGATCAGAACCAATCCCTTCACATCTTCAGCCACCTCTTTCCAAACCCTAGGACATAGTCCATCTGGTATAGGTTACTTATCTACATTCAGACCATTCGGCTTCGCAAAAACCTTCTCCTTATAATAGTGACTACACTTACTTCTGCTCCCTGACACTCTTGAATTTCTGGCATGCTGCTGGTGTTTTCCACAGTGAAAGCTCATGCAAAATACTTACTCAGTTCATCCACCATTTCCTTTTCTCCATTAATCCCTCTCTAGCTTCATTTTCCAGTGGTCCAACATCCACTCTTGCCTCTTTTTCACGCTTTATATCGCTTAAAAAATCTTTTGGCATCCTCTTTTGTATTACTGGCTAGCTTACATTTATATTTAAACTTTTCTCTCCTTATTGCTTTTTCCCTTGCTTTTTGTTGGTTTTTAACGGATTTCCAATCCTCTAGCTTCACAATAATTTTTGATAATTATAAATTTGATAATTACAATAAGTTCCTTAATTAAATCTGATTCATTATACAATACCTAATCTAGAATTGCCTTTTTCCTAGTGGGTTGACCATAAGCTATCTTATAGGCATTCTACAAATTCCATCTCTTGAGATCTAGCACCAACCTAATTTTCCCATTGTACCTACATATTGAAATTTCCATGACTATCATAACATTGCTTTTTTTGCCATGCTTTTTCTATCTCCCATTGTAATTTGTACCCTGCATCATGGCTACTATTCAAAGGCTTTTATATAACTGCCATCTAGGTCTTTTCACCCATTCAGTTCCTTAACTCTACCCACAATGAATCTATGTCTTCTGGTTCGATGTCATCTATTTCTAAAGATTTAATTTCATTTATTTACCAGCAAAGTCACCTCACTCACTCTGCCTCCTGCCTGTTCTTTCAATAAGATGTGTATCCTTGGATGTTAAGCTCCCAGCTATGATTTTCTTTCAGTTATGATTTTCTTCCAACAATGACTCAGTGATAACCAGGAATCTCCATGGGTTAGAGAGTAAGTCTTTTGAGAAAAGATTGTGTGAGCTAGAGCTTTTCTCTTTAGAGTGAAGGAGGATGAGAGGTGACTTGACAGACGTGTATAAGATGATAAGAGGCATAGATAGAGTGGATAGCCAGCAACTTTCTTACAGTGCAGCAACAACTAATATGAGAGGACATAATTTGAAGGTGATTGGAAGAAAGAATGGAGAAACGTCAGAGGTAGTTTCTCTACACAGAGAGTGGTAAGTGCATGGAACGCACTGCCAGGGTTGGTGGCAAAAGCAGATATGTTAATTTATTTTAAATGACTTTTTGATAGACTCATGAGTGATAAAAATGGAGGACTACGTAGAAGAGAAAAATTAGGTTCATCTTGGAGTAGGTTAAAAGTTTGGCACCGCATCATAGGCCAAAGTAACTGCACTGTGCTACATCTATGTCTAATGCAATGAAACGGCCACAGTGGAGGAGGAGACAAAATTGAAGAGGTTACCTAAGGGGAGATGGTCCACCCTGTGGCTCACCCCAGTAGGGAAATGGCAAGGCAGTTAAATGTCTTGCCTGCTTCTTCTTTTCATAGAGCAGAACATACTGTCAACCAAAATTCTCTTTACTGAGAAGCTGCTATCCCAAAATGTGTCATTGTCAGAAAATAGCTCCATTACCTCTCTGATCTTTATGATGTCTTCCATCAAAGTAGCTGTGCTCTGGAGTCTCCGTTGCTTAGTGTCATCAGCTTCTACAGAAATAGAGGGAATATGAGGATAGAATTGCAATATATAGGAAACTAAAAGTCAAGGCTGGTGTACTTATTGATACCGGGCACTGGTGTTTACTAAAAAAGAGGATGCTAAAAAATATATCAATAGAATTAAAGGCAGCAAAGGAAACAGAGTGAAGTAAAACTGACAGCATGGATGAACCAAAAAGACTGGCTCTGCTCAAAGTTAATAAATTCACCATTCCTCAAGCAGGAAGTCACAACACTTCAGTTACCGTATCTACAGGCTGAAGTCCAGCAGAAAACCCTGGATCTAAAGAATGGATGGTGAAGGCAGAAAGTGTGGGTGTCTCAGCAATGTGTTGACAGCTATTGCATATATGTTTGTTTTTCCAATTCTACAAAGCCATCTATGGCTCAAAATCCCAAAGCAATATCCAACCAAGAGCCAGAAATCAGGGAGAATGCATCAAAGATGACACTGCCGTTGATGTGAGTACAATTGACTCTATCCTACAGGAACCCAGCTGGGACAGCCCTTACCACCAATCCTGATCAATAAGTGTCCTGTGGGCCTTATTCTGATTGTCACTTCCACTGTGATTGGTTAGTCCAGAAGGTGCAGCTGCTTTTCCCATTGGATAAATGCCTGGTGTCCAGTTTCAAATATCCTGGGTATATAAAATAGCACATGGAAGGGGCTTGATCTCTTATTCCTTTGTTTAAGATTGGGAAGGTACACTTTAACTAAGTATGTTTGTCAAATGTACATATGATATTTGAGTATTCGGCTTTGTAGTGTCTGTAACTTGGGGAACATGAATGTTTGCTCAAATATTTACTATTTGTAAATAAATGATTAGTATATTTATTCTCAGTCAGTGTTTTCTGCCTCACTTGCCAGAGCCACAGACCTGATTGAACATTACAGAAGGTTGTATCACAACTAAAATTAACAGGACTTCAGAAGCAGCCATTATCCCCAGTTATATCAGAAAGTGAAGAGCTTCAGTCACAAATCCACAGCACAACATCACAGTGGTGTAGCGTTTAGTGCCACACTTGCAGATCAGAGCATCGGAGTTCAGAGTTCATTTCCAGTGCCTTCTGTAAGGAGTTTGTACATTCCCCTGAAAACTCTGTGGGCTGTGACTTCCTCCCACGGTCCAAAGAACTACTGGTTAGTAGTTTGATAGGTCGTTGTAATTTGTCCTGTGATTAGGGTGGTGTTAAATAGGTGGCTTGTTGGGCAGTGCAATAAAAAATTATTGTAACATTTGCAATGGGATATTCTGGTTGTTCGAAGAGATGCCATAGCTATGATCATCTGCAAGAAAAGGGACAGGTCCTGAGGGTCTCACTGCTGTACACTACAGGAAGAATAGTTGCCAGGATTCTCCTCAATTGCCTTCTCCCAGTAGCTAAGAAACAGCTCCCAAATCATAGTGTTGATGCCATCCATCCAGAGGCACACCTTTACTCTACAGCCAGCAAGACCACCAAACTAAATGTATTCTCATCTAAAGCAATATAGTGACATCTGTATTGAAATACAGTTATCACCATGGCAGAACAGTTCAGCATCTTGCAGTTAAAATGACAACCAAATAATTCAATTTGATCTTTCCAACATCTTCAAAGTGACAACATCTTCTACTTATGCATAGTTACACCTGCCATTTGTAAAAGCTGAACTTGTTTACCGCTTTTACCATTAAAATCTAGACAATATGAATTGATGAAAATTTGCATTATTTCCTAATTAGCATTGCTGTAAAATATCCTGAAAATATTTTGTTGTATGAGATCAGATCTAGATTTTAATAATCATTGTTCTAGCAAACTTACATTGGCCCTAAAAAAAATCTTACATTAGAGGACTGAAATTTCTTCAAATCAATACTTCAAAACATTATGCATTTTAAAGTTATAAATATACTCTTTTTACTTGTTTATGCTATTTCAACTTCTACCGCAATAATTTGTGTTTGTTCTGAACTTTAATTAGCATTTGGGAAAATGTTTAAAGATTAATTCATAATTGTGCATTTTCCTTCCTGTTTTGAATACAAGAATTCTTTTAATAAGATTGACAGCAGTCAATTTGGTGACTTCACTTCAGTGTTCCCAAGGAGTACCTTAAAACTGAAGACTGACACCAACAATCACTTAAGAAGGAAAAGTCAAAGCCACAGATCTCCAGAGGAGCTTTCTATAAAGTCGGCATTAGCACCATTGCTTTGCTGCTGATTGCATGTGTTGACCAAGGTACGTATTCTGCCCTTTTCATACAGATCAGTGGTGCATGACAAGGTAGTTTGATGACCCCAAGCACTCCATTCTCCCTATCCCCCACTACATCCCTACCCCACACACATAAACACGCACAAAGAGAAGCAGAAATACAATTATATACAATATTAGATTAATTTTATGATGAACACACAAGTACAGTTACATTCATGGTCGAAGACCATGTACTATAAGACCGTAAGACATAGGAGCAGAATTATGCCATTTAGCCCATTGAGTCTACTCCACCATTCCTTCTTGGCTGAATTATTATCCTTCTCAATCCTATTCTCCTACGTTCTCCCCGTAACCTCTGACACCCTTACTAATCAAGAACCTCTCAAACTCCGCTTTAAATATACTCAGTAACTTGGACTTCACAGCTGTCTATGGCAATGAATTCACCAAAAAGATTCACCACCCTGTGGCTAAAAACATTCCACCTTTTCTCTGTTCTAAAGTGACATCCTTGTATTCTGAGGCTGTCCCCTCTGGTCCTAAACTACCCCCAGATCCTTTCCACTTGGACTCCATCAATATTCAATACATTTCAATAAGATCCTCCTCTTTCTTCTCAACTCTAACAAGTACAGGCCCAGCGCCAACAAACACTTCATATTCATTAACCCTTTGTATCCTGGGATCATTCTTGTGAACCCTTTCCAAAAAGCCACTATAAAGAGATAAAGAAAGAAGCTCAGTCTATAAATGTATGACAAATCAATAGCAGGAAGTAGGGCAGGAAGGGCTTCCAGGCACAAATAAAAAGTTATTTTTGTTTTGCAGGAACATTAAATAAAATGAAATATGGAAATTAAAAATGTAACCAGAGATGTAGCACCAGCAGATGGAGCTAGATACAGTATAAGCTTGGATGAGCAAACTGCAGCATGACATGACGTGACAGTAAAATTGACGTGTATAGTCACGTGAAGTGCATGTGACACTTAAAATCACATTAGAGTACCGTTTCCATTGTGGTAGTTAGGTTCACAGAACATTCTTGCTCTGTAAATCACCAAACAACATGCTTAATAGAAAATAAAAGTGGAAAATACTGGAGATACACATATGGCTGGGCAGTATATGTGGAAAGCAAAACAGAGTTAACATCAACTCTGTTTTTCTTTCCTCAAATGCTCACTAACCTGCTTCGAATGTAGAAACCTAGAAAACCTACAGCACAATACAGGCCCTTCAGCACACAAAGCTGTGCCGAACATGTCCTTACCTGAGAAATTACCTAGGGTTACCCATAGACCTCTATTGTTCTGAGCTCCATATACTTGTCCAGGAGTCTCTTAAAAGACCCTATCGTATCCACCTCCACCATCATCACTGGCAGCCCATTCCATGCACTCATCACTCTGAGTAAAAAATTTACCCTTGATATCTCCTATGTATCTACTTCCAAGCACCTTAAAACTGTGCCCTCTCGTGCTAGCCATTTCAGCCCATGGGAAAAAGTCTCTGACTATCCACACGATCAATGCCTCTCATCATGTTACACACCTCTATCAGGTCACCTCTCATCCTCTGTCGTTCCAAGGAGAAAAGGCCGAGTTCACTCAACCTATTCTCATAAGGCATGCTCCCAATCCAGGCAACATCCTTGTAAATGTCCTCTGCACCCTTTCTATGGTTTCCTCGTCCTCCTTGTAGTGAGGCGACCAGAATTGAGCACAGTACTCCAAGTGGGGTCTGACCAGGGTCCTATATAGCTGCAACATTACCTCTCGGCTCCTAAACTCAATCCCACGATTGATGAAGGCCGATGCACCGTATGCTTTCATAACCACATTTCTAGCATTTTCTGTTTATATTTCAGATTCTACCAGAGTGATTACTGCAAGTGTCTTCAACTGCAACAAACTTAATACAATAAGAAGCAACATTATAAGAAATAAATAACAGGCCAGATCATGGGACCATACATACCTGCCAGAGCTGCTGCCAAGACTCCCCACACATCTGGATTCAACCGGTCTGGAAAGAGTCGGCAAGGTCTCAGCTACGGCAAGCCCCCACCCCCAGGAAATCTGCAATAAATATTGACACAAGGCAGAGATGGGTGAAGCTTTGTCTCCCGTCAAAGCTGACAAGAATTTTATTAATGTTTAAAATTCTAAACTTTTTCTAAATGTTTGAAACCTAATTAATATAAGTGTCATTGTTAACTTTCAATTTTAATTGAAATACAAAGAAATAATTAAATTATTTTAAAATAATCCTTACCTTCCCATTTGTCTCCTAAACCAGAGGGCTACAGTCTACAATAAAAAGACGTAGAAAAATGAAGTGAGGTGGGGGGGGTGCGGAATGATTCCACAAACTGACCGTTCTTCAGTTGCTTCTTGTGGAAAGGATTGACATGTAGAAAACAGTTAGGGACAGAAACAGGATAACTCTTACACAAGCCAGAAGATCAAAATACAGTAATAACTCACTCAACCTGGAAACATGGCAGTTTCAGTACCAGTCAGATCATTTAGACCGAAGTGTGAGTCACCAACCCCAACGGGATAGAAATTCAAAAGCAAGCTATTCATAAGCAGCCCATTAAGCCTCACAAATATCTCTTTGTAAATGAAAACAGTTACTGAGTGCCCCCAACTTTGGTAAGTCTAAATTCTCTTTAATTTCATTCTGGCTTCATGTAACATTATGCTTGGGCAAGCTAGAAAATCACATTTGTAGTGCTCAGATGGCATGAAGGTCAAATCAGGCTGGACTTCATACAAGCAATTTAAAACACAGGCATTTGAGATTATAAATTGCGCCTGGCTAATTTATGTCATTCTGTGCTGGAATCGTTACCTTTCTGCCTCTTAATGACTCAGTCATCAGCAATTATGGACATATTATTACAAAGCAAAACCCTTAAGCTGCAACTAATTATTCTCTGATCTTGTTTCCTGCCAAAAATTGCATTTAACTGCTGCTCTAATGGTCAACGGCAATAAAGAAATATGCACTTCTCATTTATGAGCTTCTACAACTGTCACTTCATGAGAAAAATAACGACAGTCCCAACCAATTATATACTTTCCAACATATTGGCCGGAAAAATATAAATAAGGAATTTACTGTGGCGAGGAGGAACATGTCAAGGGTAGAGCTCACCATATACTGAAATAAGAAAAATTTAAAAGAATGTCATCAATTGAGATCATTGAATGTACGTAATATAATCTAATTGCCATTTCTAGAATATTGCAGATTCTTCAATAAGCTGGAGCCGCTATCAGAAAGCAATTACAGTTACGGTTACGGATTCCACAACCCAATTGGGCTGTAGAGGCGCTGTACATATCAGATACCTCCAACTCTCAGGGTTGTAGGCAAGTATCTGGGTTATGGCAAAGCTCTCTTCGGTCCACTCTGCAATGTTGTGTGTCTATTTCTTCCTCAGTCTGCCGTTTCTCCGCACTGTTCCCTGAAGAAAGTAATATTCTACCTTTTTAATGCAGGTCCAACATTAAATTGAAAAGACACTTCGGTGGTCACAAATTTACAATTGACTATTGTTAATTCTTGTTTGTTCAGTCATCATTCAATTAATAGCTTTGTCCTTTAAACCAATAATAATTAACATTAGATTCATGTCTTTTGAAAGGTCTCATCAAGTGCTGTCCAGGAACAGAATACATGTAAGCAATTCTATTGACAATCAGTTTGGTTAAGTGTTCAAAGTTATCAAAATTATTCATTTCTCAGAACTCACAACTGATGTAGTTGTTTTTTGTTAATGCACTGCAATTGCTCCTTTGACAATATACACCAGTATTTTTCATAGTATGAATATAAAGCTAAATAGCCTGTAACTGGTAGGTTCATACTTTGCACCACAGTTCTTAATTTTCATCAGGAATTACCTATTGTATATTACTTTGGTGGGACTCATGTAAGCAGTAAGTTGTTAAAATGTTCTGCCACAGTACACCCTTATTCTAATTTACTGAATGTTCTTGAATTCTTTGCATTTAATTCCATATTTCATAAATATTTGAACCCTCTGGGTTTCAATTTCTAGTTGTTTTAATTTCCACAAATTTGCAATCCATTTGCAGCTGTGAGAATGTTGTGCACAATTATATCGTAAAAGTTGTTTTTGAATCAGAATCAGAATCAGGTTTATTATCATTGGCATGTGTCATGAGATTTGTTAACTTAGCAGCAGCAGTTCAATGCAATACATAATATAAAAGAAAAAGTAAGAATAAATAAGTAAATCAATTACAGTATATGTATATTGAATTGATAAAAAAAATTGTGCAAGAACAGAAACACTGTATATTAAAAAAGTGAGGTGGTGTCCAAGGGTTCAATGTCCGTTTAGGAATCAGCTGTTCTTGAACAGCTGAGTGTGTGTCTTCAGGCTTCTGTACCTCCTGCCTGAAGGTAACAGTGAGAAAAGGGCATGCCCTGTGTACTGGGGGTCCTTAATCATGGACGCTGCCTTTCTGAGGCACTGCTCCTTGAAGATGTCCTGGGTACTTTGTAGGCTAGTACCCAAGATGGAGCTGACTAGATTTACTACCTTCTGCAGCTTCTTTCAGTCTTGTGCAGGCAACCCCCCCCATACCAGACAATGATGCAGCCTGTCAGAATGCTCTCCATGGTACATCTATAGACATTTTTGAGTGTTTTTGTTGACATACCAAATCTCTTCAAACTCCTAATGAAGTATAGTCGCTGTTTTGTTTTCTATACAGTATAGCTGCATCAATATGTTGGGACTACATTAGGTCCTCAGAGATCTTGACACCCAAGGAACTTGAAACTCTCTCCACTTCTGATCCCTCTATGAGAATTGGTATGTGTTCTTTCATCTTACCCTTCCTGAAGTCCAAAATCAGCTCTTTCGTCTCACTGACGTTAAGTGCAAGGTTGTTGCTATGGCACCACTCCACTAGCTGGCATATCTTGCTCCTGTACGCTCTCTCAGCTCCATTTGAGATTCTACCTACAATGGTTGTATCATCAACAAATTTATATATGGCATTTGAGCTATATCTAGACACACAGTCATGGGTATAGAGAGAGTAGAGCAGTGGGCTAAGTATACATCCCTGAAGTGCACTAGTGTTGATAGTCAGCGAGGAGATACTATTACCAATCTGCACAGATTGTGGTCTTCCAGTTAGGAAGTCGGGGATCCAACTGCAGAGAGAGGTACAGAGGCCCAGGTTCTGTAGCTTATCAATCAGGATTGTGTGAATGATGGTGCTAAATGTTGAGCTGTAGTCGATGAACAGCATCCTGACATAGGTGTTTGCAACGTCCAGGTGGTCTAAAGCCGTGTGAAGAGCCTTTGAGTTTGTATCTGCAAGTTACAGTGGATCCATGTCCTTGCTGAGGCAAGAGTTCAGTCTAGCCATGACCAAGCTCTCATAGCATTTCATCACTGCAAATGTGAGTACCACTGGGCGATATTTATGAAGCAGCCCACATTATTCTTCTTAGGCACTGGTATAATTGTTGCCTTTTTGAAGTGTTACATTCTCAAGGAGATCTTTTTTTTGTGAGAATGATGTAATGGTCTTTTGGAGGTCACCTGATGTGATTTTCCCGCCGATGTGAGGTCACGTGATGACATGTGCCCCGTGACTATATAAGGGTCGACTCAGGTGACGCAGTTAGTTTTTGAGTTTGTAGATTTCCAGGTAGAATGTGTTGTGCCTCCGTTTCTGTTGCGTGTTTGTTTTTGTGACGCAGTTTCATTTTTAAAATGGAAGATGCGTTCTCTTACAAGATATTGCATTTGGACTGGGAATTTGTGGCTGGAAGTGCCAATTTACTCAATTTCGACAGTTTTGAAGGGAGAGTTGAAGAATTCATCGAAGTGAAGGATCGAGAGAAGTCGGCATCATTTAGCAGTTTAATAAAGAATCGACCTTATTGAGTCTTCGTTGGAGAGAACTTGCATCAAGATAACTCTTGTAAAAGCGCAATGAGTTCATGCACAAAGGCTCTCTCTCTCTCTAAAAGGAATTTAAGGTCAGTCGATTTAAACTGTTTATTTTCGGCATCGGGAGTCCTGTAGACAGAACCAGCAGTAAAGGTGCGTCTGTGAAGAAATCCTTCTCCAGAGAAGTCTCTCCCAATTGAATGTGTAAAACTGTTGGACTTTCGAAGTTATCGCTTTAAGAACTATATCTGACTGTATCGCTTTAAGAACTGTTTTCGCATTTAACGCTTTAAGAACCAGAGCCCAGTGGAACTGATGAACGGCTGCGTACCTGTTTAACTTCTGGTTAAAGGTTTCCTTTGTTTTTTTTCCCCTTTATCGTTTATATGTGTTTAATAGATGTTTGGTTGTTTTCATAAAACCTGTCTCGATTAATATTCATTGTTGCCGGTTACGTAACAGAAGCAAGTGCGAATTTCCACCCATAGCAGTGAGAGGTTGAAAATGTCTTTGAATACTCTCGCCAGTTGGTTGGCACGAGTTTTCAGAGCCTTACCAGGTACTCAGTCAGGACCTTCTGCCCTGCGAAAGTTCACCCTCTTTAAAGACAGCCTAACATTGGCCTCCAAGACAAAGAGCACAGGGTTACCAGGTGCAGCAGGAATCTTCACAGCCGCAGTTATATTCTCCCTTTCAAAGTGAGCGTAGAAGGCGTAGAGTAGTGAAGCATCGCTGCCATTCATACTATTGGCTTTAGCTTTGTAGGAAGTATTGTCCTGCAAACCCTTCCAGAGTTGTGCATCTGATGTCACCTCCAACCTCGTTTGAAATTGTTTCTTCGCCCTTGAAGTAGCCCTCCGTAGGTCATACCTGGATTTTTGGTACAGACCTGGGTCGCCGGACTTGAATGCCACAGATCTAGGCTTCAGCAAATGACATACCTCCTGGTTCATCCATGGCTTTTGGTTTGGGAATGTATAGCAAGCCTTTGTAGGCACACACTCATCCACACAGGTTTTAATGAAGTCAGTAACAACTGCAGCATACTCATCCAGATTCGAATACGGTGCAGACCACCGATTCAAAGCAGTCCTGTAAGCATCCTGTGCTTCCCTTGTCCATACCTTCTTGGTCATCACTACTGGTGCTGCAGTCTTCAGTCTCAATGAAAGCCTCAACATTTCTACGATTGTGCTCTTCCAAAAGAGCACTAATTATTTATAAATTCTTAGCTGTTATTTATCCTGCTGATTGTAAAGCTATCAGCATTGTTGTTTTCTATTTTGTCCAGTTTGTACTCCTTCAATCCAATCCTCTGTCTCCGTCATGAGAGGTGGAAATAGATAAGGCCACTCAACAAAGTTCTGGTGAAGTTGTGTAGGTACAGTGGATGCAATGGATTACAGAAACATTGATGAACTCCAACCATGCCATCCACTTAGGGCAATGAAAATGAGAGGTCATCAATGGCCTAAGCTCCACTGGGAGCCAAGGGCCCAAGAGGAAGAATAAAGTAGCTTTTATTATATTTATTTTCTGTGCATTTTATGTCTTCCTTAACATTTAGCTTTACTTTCAATTATCTTTAACTTCCTTGTTTAATCTTTTCAGTACTGATTATTAATATTTTGACAAGAGTTATTTTCATAAGGATTATTCTGTGCTATGACATGGATACATACACATGATGCAAATTTTTCTCACACACAACTTTTTCATGGCACTTTTATAAGACCTTGGTGATCAGAGTAGGCATTAAATAAAACTATTCTTTCAAATAAAAACATAGAACAGTGAGGGAATAAATCAAATATAATTAGATTTAAAGGGAGGAGAAAAATATCAATTATGCCATGATTTAACCTGTTTTTTCTCAATGTTTCTGCCTTTTTTGCTTGCTGGAGTATTTTTCCAGTCATTTCTTGATTTGTTTTTCCCTTCTTTCCTTACTTCCTATTTCTGCCTCTATTCATAATGCTGCAAATGTGTGTTTCTTTTGGTTTCAGGTTCCAATAACAATAAGTGCACTGCTGTGGACAAGAAAAAACAATTGAGTTCTATTTATAACGTAGGGTGCGGATTATATTCCCCCACTGGAGCCCAGGAGCCAATTTGCAGACAATACGAAAGAATCAAATACCACAGAAGTCAAATCTTGGCTTCTGAGCATTGTGAAACTTTTTCTTGCTGGAGTTTAGAGCCAAATTGTTTTTGCAAGAATTACGTTCTACCAGATCTGAATGGGATATGCATGCGGGGCCGGGGATGGTGGGGAACAGGACATCCTGTGGGAGAGGGGAGATAAGTATTTTAGTTAAAATTAGGGGCCTAAAATCTCACCTCTTACTAGTATATTTTGGTCTTTCATTTGCTGAGAATTACTGCCTCCAGCATGCATTTTGTCAAAGTGATTCATACAGATGATTGATTTGTTTATCAAGTTGGTATATATTTATATAATCCCCAGTGAGTTAATATATAAAACCTGATTAAATGCACTGTAAGAATAAAACTAGCACCTTTTTCTAACCCTAAAATCTAAATTACAATGTATTGATAATAGTAACCATGTACAGTTTTGAGGTCAGTTGTATTCATCTATAAGTCAATATCTTCTAAACATACAATCTAGCAACTTCAGACTGTCTTAGAGGGTTCTTTGTCAGCAGTGGTAACATTGGGATATAAAAGATCGGCGGACCTATTTTCCAATAATGATGTCAGTACTCACACACAAGTACAGAAATGATTTTCCCAGGAGCGCGCACTCTCTCTCACAAACTCACAAACACACACACACACACACACACACACACACACACACACACACAAAAGAGTCCTGGCTCTGTTTTGTTCCTTGAACTCAGTTCTGCCCACATTAAGTCTAGGTGGAATGAAAGATAGCTAGGATTATGAATTTTAAAAAATCATTATATTTACTCAAATTTTACAGTTAAGATTAAAATAATGTAACATTTCCCTTAGCCTATATTTCAACATTCAGATTGTCTCTGCCTCTGCAATCAGAAATAAAAACAATTGCAGATGTTGTGGATCTGAAATAAAAGTAGAAAGTACTGCCTGGCTCACTAAGTATTAAAACCAATTTTCTGTTTTTTTTTATTTCAGGTTGGTTTCTGATCACATGAATCCCATAATACATAGATATAACATGAATTTCATAGCCATCAGGTTGACTTAACCTGGTTTTGGATTGAGGTCTATTTGCATTTTAGAAAATTGATTCTGAAAGTCATTTATAGATCTGATAAGTAAAATAAAGCAGTCAGAAAATGAGAGAATAGTTGAATGTAAAAATGTATCTCCCAAACCCATGACTTCTGCATCCTGCATTAGACAACTGCAGCAGACATATGGAAACATAGAAAACCTACAGCACAATACAGGCCCTTTAGCCCATAAAGTTGTGTTAAACATGTCCCTACCTTAGAAATTACTAAGCTTACCTATAGCCCTCTATTTTTCTAAGCTCCATGTACCTATCCAAAAGTCTCTAAAAAGACCGTATCTGCCTCCACCACCACTGTCAGCAGCCCATTCCATGCACTCACCACTCTCTGAGTGAAAAACTTACCCCTGACATCTCCTCTGTACCTACTCCCAAGCACCTTAAAACTATGCCCTCTTGCGCTAGCCATTTCAGCCCTGGGAAAAAGCCCCTGACTATCCAGACGATCAATGCCTCTCATCATCTTATACACCTCTATCAGGTCACCTCTCATCCTCCGTCGCTCAAAGGAGCAAAGGCCAAGTTCACTCAACCTATTCTCATAAGGCATGCTCCCCAATCCAGGCGACATGCTTGTAAATCTCCTCTGCGCCCCTTCTATGGTTTCCATGTCCTTCCTGTAGTGAGGCGACCAAAACTGAGCACGATACTCCAAGTGGGGTCTGACCAGGGTCTGAAATAGCTGCAACATTACCTCTCGGCTCTTAAACTCAATCCCACGATTGACGAAGGCCAATACACCGTACGCCTTCTTAACCACAGAGTCAACCTGTGCAGCTGCTTTGAGCGTCCTATGGACTCGGACCCCAAGATCCCTCTGATCTCCCACACTGCCAAGAGTCTTACCATTAATGCTATATTCTGCCATCATATTTGACCTACCAAAATGAACCACTTCACACTTATCTGGGTTGAAATCCATCTGCCACTTCTCAGCCCAGTTTTGCATCTTATCAATGTCCCGCTGTAACCTCTGACAGCCCTCTGCACTATCCACAACACCCTCAACCTTTGTGTCATCAGCAAACTTATTAACCCATCCCTCCACTTCCTCATCCAGGTCATTTATAAAAATCACGATGAGTAAGGGTCCCAGAATAGATCCCTGAGGCACTCCACTGGTGACCGACCCCTATGCAGAATATGACCCGTCTACAACCACTCTTTGCCTTCTATGGGCAAGCCAGTTCTGGATCCACAAAGCAATGTCCCCTTGGATCCCATGCCTCCTTACTTTCTCAATAAGCCATGCATGGGGTACCTTATCAAATGCCTTGCAGAAATCTATATACACAACATCTACTGATCTTCCTTCATCAATGTGTTTAGTCACATCCTCAAAAAATTCCATCAGGCTCGTAAGGCACGACCTACCCCTGACAAAGCCATGCTGACTATTCCTAATCATATTATACCTCTCCAAATGTTCATAAACCCTGCCTCTCAGGATCTTCTCCATCAACTTACCAACCACTGAGGTAAGACTCACTGGTCTATAATTTCTTGGGCTATCTGTACTCCCTTTCTTGAATAAAGGAACAACATCCACAACCCTCCAATCCTCCAGAACCTCTCCCGTCCCCATTGATGATTCAAAGATCATCGCCAGAGGCTCAGCAATCTCCTCCCTCGCCTCCCACAGTAGCCTGGGGTACATCTCATCCAATCCCAGCAACTTATTCAACTTGATGCTTTCCAAAAGCTCCAACACATCCTCTTTCTTAATATCTACATGCTCAAGCTTTTCGGTCTGCTGCAAGTCATCACTACAATCACCAAGATCCTTTTCCATAGTGAATACTGAAGTAAAGTATTCATTAAATACCTCTGTTATTTCCTCTGGTTCCATACATACTTTCCACTGTCACACTTGATATGTCCTATTCTTTCACGTCTTATCCTCCTGCTCTTCACATACTTGTAGAAAGCCTTGGGGTTTTCCTTAATCCTGCCTGCCAAAGCCTTCTCATGGCCCCTTCTGGCTCTCCTAATTTCCTTCTTAAGCTCCTTCCTATTAGCCTTAAAATCTTCTAGCTCTCTAACATTACCTAGCTCTCTAAACCTTTTGTAAGCTTTTCTTTTTTTCTTGACTAGATTTATTACAGCCTTTGTACACCACGGTTCCTGTACCCTACCATAACTTCCCTGTCTCATTGGAATGTACCTATGCAGAACTCCACACAAAAATCCCCTGAACATTTGCCACCTTTCTTCCGTACTTTTCCCTGAGAACATCTGTTCCCAATTTAAGTTTCCAATTTCCTGTCTGATAGCCTCATGATTCCCCGTACTCCAATTAAACGCTTTTCTAACTTGTCCATTCCTAAATCTCTTCAATGCTATTGTAAAGATGATAGAATTATGATCACTATCTCCAAAATGCTCTCCCACTGAGAGATCTGACACATGACCAGGTTCATTTCCCAATACCAAATCAAGTACAGCCTCTCCTCTTGTAGGCTTATCTACATATTGTGTCAAGAAACCTTCCTGAACACCACCTAACAAACTCCACCCCATCTAAATCCCTTTCTCTAGGGAGATGCCAATCTATATTTGGGAAATTAAAATCTCCCATCACAACAACTCTGTTATTATTACACCTTTCCAGGATCTGTTTCCCTATCTGCTCCTCAATATCCCTGTTATTATTGGGCAGCCTATAAGAAACACCCAGTAAAGTTATTGACCCCTTCCTGTTCCTAACCTCCACCCACAGAGACTCCGTAGACAATCCCTCCATGGCGTCCACCTTTTCTGCATCTGTGACACTATCTCTGATCAGCAGTGCCGTGCCCCCACCTCTTTTGCCATATTCGACTTCCATTCCAAGTCAGACATTTATTTCTATTTGTGCATTGTCATTGGGGCTAAGTACGGGAAATCCAAAGAAACTTGGAAGAAAACTTAGAGATAGTGATGCTGCCACATGCCTGCTGCCCTCTCCACTTCAAATGATGGAAGAAGTGCATATGGGAGGTGTTTTGTTATATCCAACTGTGCTCTCATTCTGTTGACTCCTTCTTTATATGATTATGATTATATATTTTTTTAAATTAGAAAATTTCAATTATCCCACTTGTAATGATGTAATTATACTGTTCCTAGTGACTCCTTTATTCAATTTCAACTTCCATTTATCTTAATGGCTTAGTTCCTTTATCATTATCCCTCGTTTTCTGACCTTTCATAATTATTTTAAATGTCAGATTTTAAATAATTTTCAGAAGCTATTGTCTCATTTGTTTAAATACATTTCCAACAATTCATAATCTGACATTATTTTTCAGCTACTGCATTCAGTGATGTAAATTGCATCACATACATAATTGCGGCACTTACAGTATGTCCAATGTGACTGTAATTAACACATTGACACCTTGTGCACCAACCAAACTATAATTATGTAAACTTAATCATGGTGACATTATATAGAAATAATGTATGCTTGTGCTTTGAAACCAGTCGCGCCCAAATGAAGCAGTGGTCCGTCAGCTCTGCCACATATTAGTCTCCTTCTATCCATCCTCTAATCCCATGGGCATCTCTTGCAGTCTTTCCTCCCTCTTGTTTTTCTAATATAATTCCCATTCATGCTGTTCATGAGAATTTAGGATTAAGAGTAGAAACAAGCCATGAGACCCCTCAGTGATCTCCCATTCAATGATCATTGCATATCTTCCACTTCAAGCTAACTTCCAACCATAAATATTCCTAATCACTTAATCTTCATTAATCCCCAAACTGTGCAAAGATTTAAATGTTCTGAGTCAGGAAATTCTCCAGACAGTGAATGTTATTGTACTTTGCCTTGTCTGTTTTTGGGCTAGTGAGTAAAGGAGTGGCTCCTGAATTCCCCAATAGTATTAATAGCATCTTCTCACTACTTTCCACCATTAGTATTGGTTATTGTCAGCATCTGCTTACAGCCATTAGTTTCCAGTGTTCCTGCAACTGGAAGCACCTTCTCCATATCTAGCATTTTTTTTCAAGAATCCTAAAGCATTTAATCAGCCTTCAATCAACTTCTGTTCAGGAAAAGATAAACTCAATTTGTTCAGCCTTGTCTGATAAGTGTAACCTCTCTGCTCTGGTATCAACTCTTAACATCTTCTACAGTACCTTTTTATCTTATGATCCCCAAACTCTCCAACTTTGGGCTTACAAAGTTTCCAAACAAGGTTTGAATAACTTCTCTTTCTTCCCTGTAGAGATGAAATATAATGTTATTTTGGAGCAAATTCTAAAGATGCCAGAAATCCAAAACTAAATGCAAAAAGTGCTGGATGTCCACAGCAGGTTAGTTCTTATCAGTGGAGGGAGAGAGGACCCATCAGTACAACTGATAAAGTGAGAGGAGTAGCAAATTTTCATTTGTGGAGATGAAAAGAAGGTGAGAACAGTGGGGATAACTGTGATACAGTGCAGGGCAAAGTTATCAAGAAGATACATACTTAAAAAGCAGGCATTGGATCAAAATGATACTGAAACTATTTGAAAGATATACAAATTGAAACAGAAAATCTGTAAAGGACAGATAGAAATTTACTTGAAATTTTTGTTCCAGCTCATCAGAATGGAGCTTAATGTCTCCATTCCATTGTCCAATGTCTCCATCTCCATTGTATCTGCTCTTAAGCAGATTTTTAATGTCACTTCCTTGAAGATGTCTTACGTTGTCCCACCATAGCTGACAGGTCTCTCAGCTGTACCTCCTCTATTTCCTGTACTTCTTCTCTCAGCCCAATCGCCAAGGATAGTATTCATCTTGTTTGTGTTGGTCATATGGTGTATCAGGCCAAGTTCTAAAGATCTGTGTGGGCCATCTCCTCAACCTCTTATTCCGTGGTCGGAAGTTCCCACCTCTTTCTGAAAGACATCTACTGTACCGTTACCCAAGAAAAGCATGGTGACCCTCTTCAATGACTTACCATCCAATAGCACTTACATCAATCGTAATGAAGTGCTTCAAGAAGTTAGTTGTGCTGCAAATCAACTCCAGTCTCAAAAATGATGTGGATCTGCTTCATTTTGCCAGAAAAAGTCAATGACAGATGTGATTTCTTTGGCTCATCGCTCTGCTTGGAACGAGCTGGACAGCAGAAACTCATACGTCGGGTGCCATTCATTGACTACAGCTCAGTGTGTGACCCTCGGGTTCTGTCGGCTGTGTAAGTCTGGGGAAGACAATCTCTGGCCCAACCAAATGCGTGAGATTGAGGTACCAAACCTCCTGTTTGTGTGGATGCTGCGTGATGTGTTACCCTGTCACAAATCAGTACCACGACATAACAGACAGTACACCATATGCAATTAAACGATTTAGCTTTATAGTTCTTAATTTGACTAAAGGGTAAGTAAAGTAGAACAAAAAGAAAAGGGCTCACAGCTTCCTTTCCGCTGGTCCTCCGTTGATTTCCCCAGGCTTCTTTCCGGCCGCACTCCAAGTCCACTCCTTTCTAGGTCCTATGACCTCTTCTTTCTAGCATCTTCTCTCTTCATCTCCTGCTGAATGGAAGACCCAGATGACCTCAGTCTCAAGCACACAAGAAGGAAAAGCATTCCCTTCATTGGATGGCACACATTTCAAAGTCCCCGTTATCTCTAGCCATAATCCAAATACTGCTGCTACAGAAAAACCATTACATTAGCAGGGAAACCTTTCCCAGGGTGTGACAAGTGTTTAACAGAATCATCCCATCCAAAGATATCACCAGGTTTTAAAATCTGGGCTTGTGTAACTCCCTCTGCAACTGGATACTCGACTTCCTCTTTGACAGATGTCAGTCACTGAGGAGTGGTAACATCTCCTCCTCACTGACTCAGGTGCACTTCAAGGCTGCACGCTAAGCCTCCTGCTCACACTCTATACACACAACTGTGCAGCTCAGCACAGCTGCAATGCTTTGTACGAATTCTCCAATGACACTACTGTTGATGGATGAATTACAGGTGGTGATGAGAAAAATGAGGGGGATCTCACTGAAGCCAATCAAATATTAAAAGGCCTAGATAAAGTGGACTTGGAGAGGACGTTTCATATAGTGGGGGAGTTTAGGTCCAAAGGGCTAGCCTTAGAATAGAAGGTCATTCCTTTAGAACAGAGATAAGAAGGAATTTCTTCAGCCAGACAGTGGTGAATCTATGGAATTAATTGCACAGATAGCTGTGGAGGCAAGACACTGGGGATATTTAAAGTGGAGATTGATAGATTCTTGATTAGCAAGGGTGTCAAAGGTTACAGGGAGAAGGCAGGAAAATGGGGTTGAGAGGGTTAATAAATCAGCCATGGTGGAACGCCGGAGCAGATTCAAAAGGCTGAATGTCCAAATTCTGCTCCTATGCCTTTTGGTCTTGTGGTCTCTCTGTCCTGTTTGGACATCTTTCATCTCCCCCAAAAATTAATACCTGATACTTTCCTATACTGGTTAATTTGTCAATTTAACATCCATTTCGCAAGCTGTCTCACAGCACCAACAATCCATGCTCAACCCTGACCTCCACTTCTGTCTGTGTGGAGTTCGCGATTTTTTCCCCCGTGACCATGGGTGACTTTTCCAGATGCTCAAATTTCCTCCCGTGTCTGAAAGACTTGTGGGTTGGTAGAATAATTGTACTGAGTATGCAGGTGAGTGGTAGTCAAAGGAGATGTGAGAGTTTCAAAATATGTGGAGAATAAAGTGGGTTAGATTAGGATTAATGTGAAAATAATGTCTGGGTGGACCCATTTGGCAAAAAGGCTCTGTTTCCCTGCTGTATTGCTCTGTGACTCAACAATTTAATTGTCAGCAAATTTGGAATATTTTTTAAACAAAATTAATAAATTTATTTATTTGTTTGTTTGTTTGTTTATTGAGATACAGCACAAGATAAGCACTTCCGGCCCTTCGAGCTGCACCACCCAGCATCTCCCAATATAACCCTAGCCTAATCACGTGACAATTTAGAATGACCATTTAACCTGCCAACCAGTAGGTCTTTGGACTGTGAGAGGAAACCAGAGCACCCGAAGGAAATCTACGCGGTGATGGGGAGAGTGTACAAACTCCTTACAGACAGCAGGGGGTATTGAACCTGGGTCGCCTGTAAAGCGTTTTGCTAACCACTACGCTAACGTGCCGCCCTAATGCACGGTATATGTATTCAAATATATAATCTACATAATTTATATAAAGTGGTATTTGTCTAAATGTGGGAAGAAAGGTTAATTACTGATACCAAGAGGATTTAATTAAGTTTCTGTGAAATAGCTAATATCCATGGCAATGATTTAAAAAAGAATCACAGCATGTTATTTGATAAAAAATTGGCAGTAACTAGATTATTGTGTAATAAAGGAAGTCAACTGCACTCAGAAAATTGTATTCACCACAGAAACCAGTTGTAAAGTTTCGGATACCTCTGCAGAGTTGATTGATTGTTTCACCTTTCAAGTACAGAGCTTCTGTTCAGCAGAGACAATGCATCGAAACTAGCTAACGAAAGCAAATATTTGCTCTATTTGCATCAGTGATACAGCAGATTATCAAATGCACAGACATTGCTTACCTATCAAAGAAGAATTAATGACACTCTACATTTTGTAATTGTTGCCAGTTATCAATTTTGGCATTTATTATAAATAATAGTAAAAGAATAAAGTTAGAATGTGTGCGGTCATGGAGAACTTTTAACAGCCACAGGATTTCCCGAAGCAGTTTTGAGTGAACAACATATTTTTGAAGTATTATGTGACAATGTACTTTAAGTATTGGTTGAGGATTAAATATTAGCTTGTGGCAAGCTCTTCTATTCTTAGTGATATATTGTCTTATATGCCTGTCTGCAAAGGTTTTATTTAAACCCCATTTTCTAAAAGTCCAACATTCTCACAGAAACACTTTGGAATATTCAGCACTCAAGGTCTTTGCGGGGCAAGCTAAATATGAACTGATAGTGTTACCACATACTAATGTTGACATGTGTAATACACTATTCATATAAGTACACAATATTTGAATCTTCCTCTCATCTTGCTGTTATTAGATAATTCACCTGGTCCACTCTCTAGTTAATGTTACTTTTCCTGCTGCTCAGTCTACTACTTCAATAAATAAAACACACCACAGTACTTTCCTCCAGTGTCACTCCAGTGCAACGATTAACTTGAGTCTGGCATTATCATCATCCAGATCATCTCCAAGAATCATATCTACTCCCACCTTCATCCTGTTACCACCTGCCTTCTCTAACATATTCCTCTTGTGTGAGCTGCTTTTAGGCAACTTTGACTAAAACATGTATTCGGCTTCCATTCTCTGATGGCTCTCCTGTCATGTTTCTACTTCTGTATCTTGCTTTGGAGGAGGTGCAACTTTCTTCAACTGAACAACATTGAGATGAAGGGTCTCAGTCTGAAACGTCAACTGTACTGTTTTTCTCCAGCATTTTGTGTGTGTTCCTTGAGAAAAGCAAGCTACTTTCAGACCTGACTACATGCTTCATACAATCATTAATGATTCTCTCTCCCAAGTCTGATCACAGTGTTAGGCTTAATCTTACTAGTTCCAATCTCGGGATTCTGTTTGAACAGGCCCAAGCTCCTGACTACGCATGTCACGCTGCAAAGACAGTCAAGTCCTCTTTACTAACATTTGATTTCTTTGTGAAACCTCAGCTTTCATCTACTGCTGAATCCTTAATCACAAATTTGTCATCTCCAAGTCAGAGTATTTTAATTCTAGCTTCATTTGTTTTCTACCCTATACAAATTCCATAAGATAAATGCTATCTGTTGGAAAAACTTCAAGTATTGAAGTAGATGTGGCTTCAGAGGTGAAAATTACCTTCTCCACTGTATCTGTTTTTATAATCTTGTACTATCATTATGCATTTTGACAATTATGACTGTTTAAGTGATCACTAAGGTCTTATTAAAGAAGCAGCAAATATAACTTGAAAGTCATGAAATCCTGGAAAGCAATGCTACTCAAAAGACTGCTATTCATCATTTTGTGAAAATTGGCATTCTTTTAAAAACTGATGTTTTGTTTTGCTTGAATGACCTTTTATGGATGTTTAACAACCATTTAGGTAAACGCACACAAAATGCTGGAGGAACTCAGCAGGGGAGGCAGCATCTATAGAAAGGAGTAAACGCTGGACGTTTCTATCGAGTCTCTTCAGCAGGACTGGAGAAAAAAAGACAAGAAGTCAGAGTTAGATGGTGGAGGGAGGGGACAGAGAAACAGGAGGTGATAGGTGAAACTGGGAGGGGTGAAGTAAAGAGCTGGGAAATTGATTGGTGAAAGAGATATCGGGGCTGGAGAAAAGAGAATCTAACAGAGAAGGGCAGAAGGCCACAGAAGAAAGAAAAGATGGAGAAGCACCAGAGGGAGGAGCCCCCTCCTTCACCATTCCCCATCTCCTTTTCCCGCTCTCACCTTATCCCCTTGTCTGCCCATCGCCTCCCTCTGGTGCTCCTCCCCCTTTTTCTTTCTTCCATGGCCTTCTGTCCTCTTCTATTAGATTCCCCCTTCTCCAGTCCTGTATCTCTTTCACCAATCAACTTCCCAGCTCTCTACTTCACCCCTTCCCCCTCCCAGTTTCACCTATCACCTTGTGTTTCTCCCTCCCCTTCCCCCATCTAACTCTGACTCCTCATCTTTTTTTCTCCAGTCCTACTGAGGATCTCGGCTCGACACGTCAATTACTTACTCTTTTCCGTAGATACTGCCTGGCCTGCTGAGTTCCTCCAGCATTTTGTGTGTGTTGCTTGGATTTCCAGCATCTACAGATTTTCCCTTGTTTGCATTTAGGTAAATGGTTGGTTCACCTGTCCTCATTCCTTTCTAAGTTCTTTAAACAGAATGTATTTGTCTAATTGCTTCTTCTCGGATTGCCAAATTTTCAAAGTTGTCCCAGAGTTTGGAGGAATTAAAGAATAATCTCTTGAATACCACCTTATATAACACATAAGAGAAAGAGGTGAGTAAAGTTAGGAATCTGGGAATCTGATGAAGTCTTTAACCTGAAATATTAACCCTGTTACTCTCTGTGGATGCTGCCTGACTTGCTGAATGTTTTTAATTGAATTTTTTTAATTTCAAATTTCTAGATTCAGCAATATTTTTATGTCTTTTACTTAACACTTAACAGTTTTCTGATATAGAATATACACAAGATAAAACATGATGACTGTGAAATTGGGTCAGTATTTCTCTTTATTTCTTTATCTATTTCCTTCCTCGTTATACTCTGTTCTTTCTTTCTCATGCTCTTGTAGGCAGAGCTGAAATATTTAAGCAGTTTTATGAACTTTCAAAGTGCCTCAAAGCAGCAGTGAAAGGAAAGGGAGCTTACTTCTTTTCACTGGCTTGGGTCCAGACCCAGGGGCAAGGCAAGTAAAAGGCAATGACTGGCATTTACTGTACCTTAGCCAATACACTTTTCAGTAACCAGGTAACCTTAAAGTCATAGTAAAGATCATTTAGATGTTAAGAACATAAAGTACAGGCTGTCCCAAGGTAACAAGTGGATTCTACTCTTACAAGCGCCCATGGCTTGATCTTGTACATAAGTTGGAAAACTCATAAAACTTTGAAACTTAATAATATTATGGGAGCTAGATGATTTGTAAGGGTAGCCATAGGTTAAGTGTAAGTAACCCAGGGTCACCCTGTAACACTTGCAATATTAGTTGCAAGGATAGTTTAGTATTTCATTATACTTTTGACGTAGGTTTAGGCTCAATATGACAAACCAGCATTACAAAAAGGAAAGTGTGCAACAAGTCAATAATGTAACCAAAACACATGCGCATTTTGAAAAGCTTATTTGAGTAAAGTCCTGTATATAGTGTTTTATGTCACCTCATCGATTTTGTTATAATTTACTTAAGCCCATTGATTTCTGCCATAATTATTTGGCTGTCCCCTATCTCCTATCGAAAACAATTCCATTTCTTCTTGAACAAAAGATAATTTAATTTAAGTGTAGTTGCAGACACCAGCCTGGCAAATATTGTTTAAGTATTTTCTTATAAAAATGATTCCCCCTCTTTGTTGTAGCTCCAGATACCTGCATGGATGTTGAAGAATTCTTTATTCACATGCAAAGGAACCAGAGGTGATGGGAACATAGAATCAGAGAATTGTACAACTCAGAAATGAGTCCTTGGTTCACAATGTTCATATTGCCCTATAATCCCATTTTCCAGCACAAAGTCCATAGCCATACCCTTCTGTGACCTGCCTGCTTTAACTGCCTGTCTAAATGTCTCAAACACAGTTATTGTATCTGATTCCACCAGAGATATTGATACAATTGTGGTGACAGCACATTTGATTAACCTCAGCTATTAATGCACAGATCAAAAATATTTTATTTACTCTCTATCCTAAATCTAATGACATCTCCTTATTCTCGACTTCTGAATCACTGGAAATTATCTGTAATTCTCCCTAAAAGCCTCTATCAACTCACTATTTAATCTCATCTCTTCTGGTGAAAAAAGTTCCCAATTGTCCATCTTGCAGGTCTCTCCCTGCTATCTGAACATCTCCTTTGGTGTGAGATAGAAATGACCAAACTTCAGCGATAAGCACTGAATTCACCATTCCCATGAAGTTTAATAAGCCATTTTCTAGAAAAGCTCTAACTCAGGGGTTCCCAGTCTTTTCATGCCATGGAGCTTTACCATTAACCGAGGGGTCCGTCGGCCCCAGTTTAGGAATGCCTGCTCTTGACGAACACTTGATGAACTTACTTTATAGCATTATAAACATAAGATGTTGCTTTCATATTGTGAACCAAAATCTACAAATTCACCAATGCTACCAAATCCAATTTAACTGCCATTGGATTCCAGATGCCTTGACTGGCTGTTGTCACATCAAGTTGTTTTTTTCTGCAGCATTCTATAATCCTTAGAATTATACAAAACTTCTCACGTTACGGGTGAAGTGAGAATTCTTGCTAATGTTGAAAAAATTAAGTTAGAAGGTGCACAAGAAGTTAAAAAATATTCAAGATGCACACCATTCAGTAAGCTGAAGATTCGATTGTGCTGTGTTTCTAATGCTGCATTTTTTAGTTGTCCCCTCCCCATTTTGCTTGATTAGGATGCGAAGTTCTTCAATCCAATCATACTCTTTGTACAACTTATTCCATTAATTACCTAGGGAACACTGCAACAGAAAACAAACAAAACCTACCCTGAACACTTTAGACTGGATACAGAACAGAAAATAAAAAGAGAATGTGAATGTTTATTTTGCACCGGGATCCAAACATAATCTCCAAACTAGAATTCTTTTACCATTTTGGCAGCTATCATTTTTGCAAAATGTCTATGCTACCTCACAGAAATTGGTAAGATCAGCTTTTACAACAAGGTGGCTTACCTTGTCTTAAGTATTACTGTAGTGGAGCTAAAATGGAAGAGATGCATTAGTGTAATGCAATTGCAACAAACACTAAATTGACATTCAAATGTAAATTATATATATGTACATAATAAGCACTTTAAAGTTCACCAAAAGCATTTGTTCCACAAAGTTTGGTCATTTCTCATTCCTTCAAATATATTTTGTTAATGTGAGAAACAGGTATTCCTGAAACAAGTATTTAGTTGGAATTTTCTGCTCCCTCTGTATTGGCTTTGATTTCTGCAGATTCTAAAACTGAAATACAACTGGTGTGTTGGAAAGACATTACAATTTACTACTTCCACATCAGACATTTCAAGGTGGAGGTGAATGGATGTTAAAAAAAAATCAATGCTCTGTGGGCAAGCAGTTTGTGTTTGACCCTAAGATAAACACTGTAATGAAGACAACCTCATTTGCTCTTAAAACAACACCTCACCTTGGCTATAATTTTGTAAACATCAGTCCACCATGTTTTATATGAAGCTGAATGAACAAACCCATTTCAAACATGTTCTGACCCTTCTGTACTGAATAACAGAACCTCTAGTTTCAGAAGTGCTAAATGTAAATGTGGATAAATGTTCAGGCAACCCACAACACACTGGATAACTACCCAAACCACTCCTACATACAGACTGTTTCAGAAGACCACGAAGTGTCATTGGTGGGTGTCCAATGCCTTTCACAATACAAACTATGTGAAACTAACTAAACCAATGTTTTATATGAGTACTGTAAATTGAATCAAGCAACAAAACATACAAGTTATGCTCAATAGATTACATATATTATTGAATTGTAAAACTAAGCAGTAGTCATCTTGGAAGCACAAGGGGCTGCAGATGCTCGAATTAGTTATCTTGTGGGATCAGAATAATGCAAAGTCAACACTTGTGTCTGAGGAGAACTTAAGAATGGTCAGTGTAGTTGTAGATTTCAGCATTTTATTGTTAGGTTTCACAAGCATGGTTGTTGGTCTTGGTGCAGCCAAATACTTCCCCATATGAAGGAAACAACATTAGACTTTAAGGAAAGGCGAGCAGCCCTGCTGCCCTTGTGTAGTTACTGCCAATTACTTTCCAAAGGTCAGGAAAAGGGAATCTGAGTAGAAATCATCATTAACCTGATTGATCACAGCTTAAGGCAAAGGAAAATCTATAGCTAAGGAAGAATATCAACATCTGAAAATGGGACTGCAATCTTCAAAACTTTTGTTTAAATAATACGCAAGTGTTGCATTAAAAAGATACCATGGTACCCAATCCAGCAATAGATAAAGTAACTTGCTCTCAGTTAATAAAGTTATTTGCTTACTTATGACTTGTTTCCACTGTAACTCAACACTAGTGTATGAGTACAAGTACAGGTGATTTTTTTCTTTCAATAATATTCAAATGTAATAAGACATTAAAAAATCTTTTTACAGAATTATTTTAAAATTGTCTTACATATTGTAAAAAATTACAAATTTTCACAATCATTTCAATATTGTGTTTAAATATTTGATTATTAAATATATGCTATATTTTTAAATAAAAGTTGCCATTTTTATACAACTGCTTTACAAAAATGTTCAGAACATTTTCCATACGTGGGCCACTTTCCCGTTGCAAATTCCGAAGGGTACCGGCAAAGGAATTTTAACCCTTGCAGTCCTTTGGACTGACAAAATGTCTATAGGTCGCAGTGACCTACACAAATTCACTTTTCGAATACATGCTTGGAACTTTCCTCGTCGGCCGGTGCTGGTTATACTTTCCATAGTGTCCAGGTGCATAACTGTAACCTTTTCCGTCTTCGGGTAGACCTGAGCAGCAGAAGATGGCACCTGCTGCGATGATGAAGCCGGCAGTAGCCCATCCGATGAAGATCGCCTCTCCGATTTCATGTTTCTGTGCGTTGGGAACCAGTGGGTCGTAGAAATTCCTGATAATAGAGTTGCCAACCCAGGAAACGGGGATCAGGACGAGAATGCCGGTGATTAGAAACATAACGCCGCCTGTGATCAGGATGCGGCTTTTCAACCGCCCGCTTGCAAACGTGCTGCGAGTGCATTTCATCCCCATCGCAGTCAGGAGGACGGTCAGGAACTGCAGAGCCACCGCAGTACACATCAAGGCACGGCTAGCTTGCAGCTCGGGCGGAAGGGCCAGCAGGGAGTCGTATATCTTGCACTGCATTCGGATGTTCGCCTGCCGGACGCAGTTCATCCACAAACCTTCCCACCTATTCTCGAACACCACCAGGTTATCCCCAATGAAGGCGGTCACTCTCCACTGCGGCAGTCCGGTTACCGCGCACGTCCCTACCAGACCGATGACCCCCAGCACCAGGCCGACAATTTGCAGGGCAGAGCTCTTCATTGCTGTTCGGGTTCACAGAAGCGCGCTGGAGCACAGCCACCTGTTAGGGAGAGCCAGGTTTCACTTAACCCGCCGCTCCGCTGGAGAGTGAAATTGCAAAATGCCCTACCCTTCCTCTGAGCTGAAAGGAGCTCAGTGCAAATACCTGACAAATCCTCCCCCTCTCTGCCCTTTTTGCATCTTCAGTAAAGCACTGACTGGGAAAGGGTTCAGAGGGGAAAAGGTGGACGATCTCAGCAGCCAATGAGGCGGTGGCCTGGGACAGGGGGTTATCAGTAATAGATTGTGATTCAGAATTACAGCGGGTTATGTTTGTTTTAAATCTCTGTTTTGTTCTTCACGGATGGTTGCTGTCTAGGGGGCGGGACGAATCTGAGAAGAATGATCACAAGCGAGGGGTTTGTGAGGTTAGAAAATATCGCGCCAGGTTAGGCAGCGGCCGTGGAAGGAGAACAACAGAGTTAGCGTTTCATGTCGACGATCTTTCGTCGGCGGGGGTGGGGGGGGGGGTTAAATGCAAAATGATGGTGTGCCACTGGCGTAGTTAAAAAAGGGGGGCGGCTGGAAATAGTGAAAAAAGTTAGCGAGAGTGTTGCTGTCCTTTGGAGAGTGGTAAAGGCGACTGAATAATTCAGCTTTTTTTTTCTCTCTTGGAGTTTTGGGTGCTGAGGAGAGACCTGGTAGATTTTTTAACCCAAAATAAACTTAATTCATAATCAAACGAATATTTGCAAGAATAAACTGTGCAATGCTTTTTTATCATTAAATTCATAGACAATACGTTCTGGAGGAACAAATTGTATCATTTCTTAATGCATGCATTACTAAATGACAATAAAAGAGGACTGCATGTCCTCATAATCTAATCTAAATAGTGTTCAATTATTTTTAAAAAAAACAGGAGCACTGTTGCTACTCATGTGGGCCCCTGGGGTGGTACATTACTACAATAACTGGGGGTCTTCCTCACCCAGCATATTGTGCTCCTTCCCCACGGAGTCCTTTTCGTGGCCGCACCGAGCTTCACTGTTGCAGCCAATCGGCAGCATATTCCTCTACGGACAACTCGGTGGGCTGGCGGACCAACACGCTTCGGGCAGAGCAAAGGGTGTCTTTCACCGAGTTGATAACCTTCCAGACGCTCTTAATGTCCTATGTGTGTGTGTGTCCGTGTGTCCGTCCGTCCCTGGGAACAGCCTGTAGATCAGATCTGTCTCGCAGCTCCTCGTAATGATCCGTGACACAGGTCCTTGCAACTTTCCCCAAACTCCTTCGTAAACCCACAGTCAGCAAAGAAGTGGGCGAGGAAGTTAATAAAATTATCAGTGGCATAGATAGAACACGACCAGAATCTTTATCCCGGGGTTGAAATGTTAAATACTAGAGGCCATGTATTTAAGGCTCGAGTGGGGGGGGGGGGATTCTTAAGGTAGTGTACGGGCTATGAGAGTGACATAGTTAATTCAGAAACAAAGGTTCTGAACTTAAAGAGGGGTAACTTTGAAGGTATGAGACGTGAATTAGCTAAGATAGACTGGCAAATGACACTTAAAGGATTGACGGTGGATATGCAATGGCAAGCATTTAAAGGTTGCATGGATGAACTACAACAATTGTTCATCCCAGTTTGGCAAAAGAATAAATCAAGGAAGGTAGTGCACCCGTGGTTGACAGGAGAAATTAGGGATAGTATCAATTCCAAAGAAGAAGCATACAAATTAGCCAGAGAAAGTGGCTCACCTGAGGACTGGGAGAAATTCAGAGTTCAGCAGAGGAGGACAAAGGGCTTAATTAGGAAGAGGAAAAAGATTATGAGAGAAAACTGGCAGGGAACATAAAAACCCACTGTAAAAGCTTTTATAGATATGTAAAAAGGAAAAGACTGGTAAAGACAAATGTAGGTCCCCTACAGACAGAAACAGGTGAATTGATTATGGGGAGCAAGGACATGGCAGACCAATTGAATAATTACTTTGGTTCTGTCTTCACTAAGGAGGACATAAATAATCTTCCAGAAATAGTAGGGGACAGAGGGTCCAGTGAGATGGAGGAACTGAGCGAAATACATGTTAGTAGGGAAGTGGTGTTAGGTAAATTGAAGGGACTGAAGGCAGATAAATCCCCAGGGCCAGACGATCTACATCCTAGAGTGCTTAAGGAAGTAGCCCAAGAAATAGTGGATGCATTAGTGATAATTTTTCAAAACTCATTAGATTCTGGACTAGTTCCTGAGGATTGGAGGGTGGCTAATGTAACCCCACTTTTTAAAAAAGGAGGGAGAGAGAAACCGGGGAATTATAGACCAGTTAGCCTAACGTCGGTGGTGGGGAAACTGCTGGAGTCAGTTATCAAAGATGTGATAACAGCACATTTGGAAGGCGGTGAAATCATCGGACAAAGTCAGCATGGATTTGTGAAAGGAAAATCATGTCTGACGAATCTCATAGAATTTTTTGAGGATGTAACTAGTAGAGTGGATAGGGGAGAACCAGTGGATGTGGTATATTTGGATTTTCAAAAGGCTTTTGACAAGGTCCCACACAGGAGATTAGTGTGCAAACTTAAAGCACACGGTGTTGGGGGTAAGGTATTGATGTGGATGGAGAATTGGTTAGCAGACAGGAAGCAAAGAGTGGGAATAAATGGGACCTTTTCAGAATGGCAGGCAGTGACTAGTGGGGTACCGCAAGGCTCAGTGCTGGGACCCCAGTTGTTTACAATATATATTAATGACTTGGATGAGGGAATTAAATGCAGCATCTCCAAGTTTGCGGATGACACGAAGCTGGGTGGCAGTGTTAGCTGTGAGGAGGATGCTAAGAGGATGCAGAGTGACTTGGATAGGTTGGGTGAGTGAGTGGACAAATTCATGGCAGATGCAATTTAATGTGGATAAATGTGAAGTTATCCACTTTGGTGGCAAAAATAGGAAAACAGATTATTATCTGAATGTGGCTGATTAGGAAAAGGGGAGGTGCAACGAGACCTGGATGTCATTATACACCAGTCATTAAAAGTGGGCATGCAGGTACAGCAGGCGGTGAAAAAGGCGAATGGTATGCTGGCATTTATAGCGAGAGGATTCGAGTACAGGAGCAGGGAGGTACTACTGCAGTTGTACAAGGCCTTGGTGAGACCACACCTGGAGTATTGTGTGCAGTTTTGGTCCCCTAATCTGAGGAAAGACATCCTTGCCATAGAGGGAGTACAAAGAAGGTTCACCAGATTGATTCCTGGGATGGCAGGACTTTCATATGAAGAAAGATTGGATGAACTGGGCTCGTACTCGTTGGAATTTAGAAAATTGAGGGGGGATCTGATTGAAACGTATAAAATCCTAAAGGGATTGGACAGTCTAGATGCAGGAAGATTGTTCCCGATGTTGGGGAAGTCCAGAACGAGGGGTCACAGTTTGAGGATAAAGGGGAAGCCTTTTAGGACTGAGATTAGGAAAAACTTCTTCACACAGAGAGTGGTGAATCTGTGGAATTCTCTGCCACAGGAAACAGTTGAGGCCAGTTCATTGGCTATATTTAAGAGGGAGTTAGATATGGCACTTGTGGCTACGGGGATCAGGGGGTATGGAGGGAAGGCTGGGGCGGGGCTCTGAGTTGGAGGATCAGCCATGATCATAATAAATGGTGGTGCAGGCTCGAAGGGCCGAATGGCCTACTCCTGCACTTATTTTCTATGTTTCTATGTATATTTTGTACACACACAGTGCGGTAGGTGTCTGGAACACACTGTGTGGGTGGAGGCAGATACGAGAGTACTGCTCAAGAGGCTTTTAGATAGGCACACAAATATGAAGGGGTATGGATCATGTGCAAACAGAGAGTTTAATTTGGCATAGGCAGAGGCATCGAGGGGCAAAGGGCCTATTCCTGTGCTGTAGTCTGTCGGCTTTTCCATCTCTAACGCATTAGTTCAGCTCTCCCATCCACCACCTTTCCCCTTCTCCTCCTCCTTCCCCTTCCCTACATCCTTCTCCAGTTCAGATGGAGGATCATCAACCTGAAACGTTGATCTTGTTTCTCTCTCCACTGATGCTGCCTAGCCTGCAGAATAATTCCAGCATTTGTTGAAACATAAAGTACTGGAAATAATTATAAACACAAGATATTGTGCAGTTGCTGGAAATGTTCAGCAACAGGCTCAAAATGCTGGAGGAACTCAGCCGGTCAGGCAGCATCTATGAAAGGGGATAAATAGTCAACATTTTGGGCCAATATTCTTCATCAGGACTGAAAAGGAAGGGAGCAGAATCCAGAAGGGGGCTTCTTTTCCAGTGCTAATGGTCTCAGCTTGAAACATTACATGCTTATTTCCCTCCATAGATGCTGCCCGACCTGCTGAGTTCCTCTAGCATTTTACTGGGGATAACTAGTAGTTTAGGCAGTATTTGTGGAAAGAAAAAGTTAAGGTTTTGAGTCAATGACATTGCATTGAAACTGGAGAAATGAGGAAAAAAATGTGTTTGAAGAGTTTAAAACAAAACAAGTGACTGTTATCATGTAATTCCAAGGATCTTCAGGCAACAAAAGAAAGTGCTTTTGGTGCCATCTAGTTAATGGATGAATGAAAGCAGTTACTGAAGGAGAGGAAACAAAGGCTAACAATATTGTCTAGGAGCCAAGAATCTCCAATCCAGACTGTGTTACCTTTTTTCTCCTCTCCACTATTCCTAACCCGCTTGAACCCCTCTTACTCTCTCTATGACCAAATGCCAATGGGGCATGTACCATTTCCCCCACTCTTTTCACTCAAACTAACCTAACCCCCACCCTCTCCTTAAGCAATTGTAGTACTACTCAGTCTGATTATCATCATCACATTCATTGAAAACGACAGTGCTTTTGTGGTCTAGCAAACTGATCTCCACGTCACAAAAGCCAAACCTCAGCTCTCAAATACTCTCTGATAGCTCCCTCTGAATCAGGCCATGGTCTCCCAAATAGTGACGAGCCTCACTTCTACAGTTTCCTGCCTCACGGAGCCCCAGCCCTATACTGTTACCTTCCCAAGACCCACATGCAGGACTGTCCAAGCTACACATGGCATCAACCTGCATTATTCCACCAAGCTTATTTTCCTACCTTGACTCTTTGTACTTATACCTAAGGTACCACCAGTGCTCACTTCCATTTTGACAGATTCCAACACCTTGGTCCCAACCAGCTCTACTTTACCAGGAATCAGTAATCCCTCATCCAGCACAAGGATAGTCTTGTCTTAACCTTCACACCCATTCCACACCCCACTACTCTTTTGAACAGAAGCCCAGCCAGTTCTCCTTCACCATCCGACTTATTTGCCTGGCTGAACTCCTTCCTATATTGAACAACTTCGCACTGTTCACACACACAACACACATCAACTGGGCTGTTTCAGCTGTAAAATACCATCAAAGAGGCAGAGGCAAAACAAGCTCTACTCTTAACACTGGTTAGACCACACACCCTATATTACTTTTAAATGGTGCATTAACCATTTTACTATCTAGATACTTAATGATCCGTCCTAGATTCCCAACATCGGCTCTGGTTGGTAGGCCATTTGCCTTCGACCATTATCAAAACTGTCTGACCTTAAGCAACAAACAGAGCTGCTTGGATAGTGATCAGTTGTATAGTGTTCATCATCCCTGTCTTACACTTGCCTGTGTTATACACCACCTTCAGCATCAGCCGGATGCTTTAGCTGTGCACTGTTCCCCCATGCCTCCTCTCCTACCCCACCCCATCCTTACCAAATCCTGTCTTAATGTCTCACTGCATGAACTCATTGAAACATCAGATTGTCTGGATGTCATCAGATCTGCATTCATTTGAATGTTACAACGTTATTAGAACTTTTGGTACGTTTATGAACACATTTTGAAGGTTCAGGCATTAGTTTAATTTTCCAGCCTGCTGCAGTGTACACTATGTCTGACCATGTTAATTGATATTCAGAAACAAAAGGATTCAGTCACAGGCCATGAAGCTAATATATCTTTGTTCCTGATAACAGTTCCTGTCCAGTCCAGATGTTTTCCATGGACTCATCCTCCTGAAGGTAGCATGTACGTCAGCTTCAGAGACAGAGATCGTAGGGTCATCGGGGGATGAGGGAGTCTGTGATGGTTCCTCCATTTTCTGATGATCAAAGCAGGCATAGAAGGCATTCAGCTGACCTGGAAGCAAAGTCCTGCTGTATCTCGTGTCACATGATTTAACTATATAAGAGGTGATAGCACTCAAACCCTGCCACAGCTGTTGAGCATCCCTCGTTGATTCAAGTTTGATCCAGAGTTTTCACTTTGCTCGTGAGATGACTTTCCAGAGATCATACCAGCATCTCTTGTAGCTTTATTGGTCTACAAACCTGAATGCCTCTGATCTGACCCTCAGCAGACTGTGGATCTCATGATTCATCCAGGGCTTCTGACTGTGGAAGACTGCGTGATTTAGTAGGGACACACAGTATTTACCTGAGACTAAAGAGAAATATTCCAGTAGTTCAGTTCAGTTAACACTGCTGACACATTTTCAGAATGCCATGCCCAAACCTAGTTTCACAAAGGAAAATGAAACATAAAAACGGTGATGGAATTAAAAAATAGCAAAGAAATCCAACGGAAAATGCTGAAAACACTCAGCAGATCAAACAGCATCACCTGTGGAGAGGGAAGAGTGACTATTTCAAATTAATAACTTATCATCATAAGTTGAATGAATTATGAACAAAATTTAACCAAGCATCCAATACTTCTGTGCAGTAATCCTTAAGATATTCTTCATCTATTTTGGAATCTTTATCTTGTTAATTTGTCAACATCTTGTTAACATTCTGTTTGTTACCTGGTTTAACATTGCTTTACAAGAGATTGAAGACGTGTTTGACTGACTCTAACTTGATTATTTCTGGTTTAGTAGACTTTTTTACAGACTGGTTTATAATGTGTCATTGAGTGAGAATAATTTAATAAATTTGTACAGCAGTTTTTCAGCTGTAGCTGAGAGAAGGAAACTCTCAATGCAAGATATTTATTAAGATTAAGACACAGATATTGCACATATAAAACCAATAACCTGAATTGTACATTGAGCAAAATAAATTATAGGTATTTTTTTGGCCTTTCGTATTAAAAGGGTTAGGTTTTTTATGACTACCCAATGATCTCAAGATTAATTTATAGGTACTCTATGAGGCTGTGTGCTTAGACCCCTGCTCTACTTGCTTTATACTTATGACACTTCTCCATAGATTGTCACCTTGTCGTGGTGGAGAAGCTTACATAGAATATAGAACATAGAAAAGTACAGCACAGTACAGGCCCTTCAGTAAGTGGCCAGAGGATTCCTTGTTACTTCCCCAATACTTACTTATCCATGGAAATAAAGCACTGCAGAAGGATGTTGGATTTGGGGGAAACCTGGCAGCTTCATCGAGGAAATGACCAACTGCGGCTTTACTTTTACCTTAAAATCATCAGTTGATGACAAAGTTTGATTATCCATCTCTATATATGTTTAAAATGGTTGTTAATATTTTAATTGTATTGTTATTGTACATACCTTTGCCACCACTGCAATGCTGTTATAAATCGAAAATAATGATTATCTCTCGAGTTTTTAAAAAAGATATAATTTAGCAGCTTTGAACATTCAACTGACTGGAATCTCCATTAAAGGAATAAATACTCCTAAATAATTAATTGCATGCCATAGATCCTGTACTTCAATGCATAATGTTACTCTAGGGCATGATTGCCATTTACCCAAATCAGCATTGATCAGTATTTCATCACACACTGTTTGGCATGTAAAAACCTGTGAGAACACCTCAGCAGAGGTCATGAGCTTGAGGTGGTAGTCTCTCTACATGAAAGATTAAGGCTGATGATGAATGAGACTCCTGTAACAAATTTCTGAAAGTTATGAGAGATACTTTCTGAAGATTACTTCATAAATTTAGCTCATTTAAATTTTCTCCAGTTTTGGTTGTATGCAGACACAGGACTATCTTATTACTAGACTGTTGCAAAATGGACTTAATATTGTGAAATCATCAACAAATATTCCCACTCTGATCTTATGATGAAGAAAAGGTCACCGATGAAGTATTTGAAGAGTATTAGGACAATGTTACCCTAAGTGTTCTATGGCTGAGGCAATTTATTTTTATCATTCTTTGTGTGCGTCTAATTCACACCATTAAAGAGATTCCTCGTGATTCCAAATCACCTTTTCCTAGGCTTCCCACCGGCATTCTCAATTAAGAGGTGTGTAAATGTCTGGTGCAGCCACTCCCACCTCAACTCTACAATGCAGCTCTTTTGTTTCGTACTGGAGTTAAGTGGACCTCACAGAATTAAAGTGAAAGGGTTATTGATGGAAAAGTGCTGCTTGATAGCGTCACCAAATGAGCTTCAAATATTTAGTTGCTTATTAGATGAACTGATAATTTGACACTGGCTAGATTGGATATCTCTCAGTTTTGAAGATCAGATATGCCTGGGCAATTTTTAGACCATAAAACCATTAGACATCGAAGCAGAATTAGGCTATTTGGACCATCAAGTCTGCTTTGCCGTTCAATCGTGGCTAACTTATTATCCCTCTCAACACCATTCTCTTACTTTCTCCTTATAACCTTTGGCGACCTTAATAATCAAGAACCTATCCACCTCTGTTTTAAATGTATCGAGCAACTTGGCTTCCACAGCTGTCTATGGAATTCATTTGCTGGGTAGTATAAGGTATGTAGACCAGATTTGTGGTTGCACAGAAACAGCTTGTCCAGAGTCACGGCCAGCTCTAGAAAATAACTTTTTTTTCTCCTTCAGTCAAACTTGTATTTAAAATCCACAGCCTTTATCCAATATTGGCAGTCATTTCTTGATATCACATGGGGTGTGTCAGATTGATGAAGATTGGTTGGGAACTCTAAAGTGAAGTTGGATCTTCCCTGTGGCATATCTGATTAAAGATAGCAGCAAATGCTTAACTATCTTCCTTGGCATTTATCTGTTAGGTCCACCATCACTGAGAATGGTGATACTCTCAAAAACTCTCCCTCCTGTTAGCCAGAGGAACATCTGGAGAAATTTCTGAAACGCCAGTTTGCTGCTGTTGTTACTGCGTGGTCGGGAATCTTCCGGAGGGAAGGCCTCAAAATCCCCGGCTTTGCCTGCTGTTGGTGACCGAGATTGAGGTCAAATCGTTCAGACAGAGATGGCGCTCAGTACTCGGTGTCGGAGAGCTGATCGGAGGCTCAAAGTTTTCGGATGACTCAGAGTCGGACTGTGGTCGGGAATGGCAGGGAGAGTTTCTCTTCCTTCTCCCATCTGCGTGAGATGTGGGACATTTGAGAGACTTTGAATTTTTTACTGTGCTCATGGACTTCTTCATCAAGTTATGGTATTGTTGCCCTGTTGTAACTATATGTTATAATTATTTGGTTTTGTTAGTTTTTTCAGTCTCGGTCTGTCCTGTGTTTTGTGATATCACACCAGAGGAAATATTGTATCATTTCTTAATGCATGCATTACTAAATCACGATAAAAGAGGACTGCATGTCTTCATAATCTATAGTTCATGTACATTATCACAGATCATGGGTGTTGTAGGACTGAAAATCTTCAGCATGTCTTGAGGGTCCATTTTTCAAGAGTGCTCAGTTTTGAGCAGGTGGGTCTTTCCTCCATCCTCCATTCAGCACCATTATAGATGGAGAAAGTCCTCAGCTAGGCTTTGCATCCTTATGACCGTGTGGCTCACACTTCCCTCAACCCTATTAAACTGTTGCATTTCAATATATAGCTTCTTGAGGGCAAAGTTAAATAGGATTTACTGACAAATAGTGCACAAGGCTATTCATGAGCAATTTCAGGATCTGTACAATATAATGCTAGTTATGATATGCAGATGTATTGAAGTGCAGACACCAATTGGACTACCCTGAAATTTCTGATAACGTCGATGAATCGTGGTTGCCACGACGAATCTGTGATCATCTGCTCTCTGACTAACTGTTATATCCTCTTCTCCTCAGAGTTAAAAATACACTTGGACTAAGATGTTAACTGTCCTGTGCTATCACCAGTGGGATCATCAGTTGATCTGCCACCTGTCTTCAGGAGTCTCGGCCCGCTTATGATCAAGATCCCCTCGAGGTGGTGGGCATATCGCCCATCACTTCTAACTTTCTCCTTGATGTTCCTCTGAGAGTGTTCTCCAACATCATACTGATTTCCTCATCAAGTACACGCCAAGCCTTCTCACCTGCCATTGCTAGCCAGTTGACCTTCTTCTTCTTCTCTACCTCCTCACCACCACCATCATGCGAAGGATCTACCTGGGTACTGTGGCCTGAAACCTGACCTGGGTTATCTCTCATCTGACCTGGAGTATAATGACTCTCTCCAGAGCGAATCGCTGTGGCTTGTGAATCAGTGGATGAAAAGACCACATCATCTGTGCTTGGTGAAGTAATCTCATCTTCATCCACTGGGATGGAATAGCACCTCAGCTTTTCTTGGGGGACTCGTACACCTTTAATGCTGGAAAACGCTCTCCCACACCAACACACTGGACACTCAGAGCCTCTTATCCTAGCTCTTGATCGTAGTCGTTCCCTGTAATTAATTGTATCCGTCCGATTGGGTCCATCATTCTCCCTCCCTCTCGGAGGACCCCGAGGGTATGTTTCTCCGTATAAACTAGTAGCTTCAAGAGGGTGGGTGTTCTTCTGAGCTGGTGCCCGGACTGCCAATCCTGACACCCCCGGTGCCAGTCTTTCCTGACTGTCCGCTGTCTCTCCACGCTGTCACTGGACTATTCCCGGTTGCCAACCAGACTATTCCTGGTAGTCACTGGTGTCTAGAACAAAAGAGTTAAAAATACACTTGGACTAAGGTGTTAACTGTCCTGTGCTATCACCAGTGGGATCATCAGTTGATCTGCCACCTGTCTTCAGGAGTTTCGGCCCGCTTATGATCAAGACTCCCTCGAGGTGGTGGGCCAGCAATGCTAAAGCACCACCTCCCACTGGTGAGCTTAAAAACTTGGCATCTGTCTCTATCAGTCACTTCCATCCAACAGATAGTCTACTCTTCAGGTGTCTATGCAACTACAGAAGGGTTTGCAAGATATGTATACACTGTCTGACTATCTGCCCCTCTGGACATACTTGGTCTACACCCATGCTGATCCTTTCTCTGCTGCCTCAGCTACAGCCCTGCTGGTTGACTTGATCTCTCTTCTAGTGAAGCCAAGGTCACGCAGCCACTTCTGGAAAGTGAATGCAATAAACCCACGGCAGCCTACTTCGAATGGATAGCATGAGACCATCCACCCTCTGTCTCTGCGTCAGACATCAGACCTCTGCTGATCTGTTCTCCTGTCTCTTGAACCCTCTTGGTGTCTCTCAGCTCCTCTGTGTATCATCGCCCGAGGCTCTTAACTGGTTGGTCCTGAATGGATGGAATAAAGTACAGCCTATACTTCTAGCAAAACCTGCCATCCCACATTGTATTCTGTTCCTGGCGTCATCCATTTCATCTACAGAAGTAGCAAAAACATTCTCAAGTAAAAGAATTTATGAAGCAGGATCTTTCAATGTAATGCTCAAACAATGACTCGTTTAAATCTTTTCTAATAAACTGATATAAATCAAGAATAAATTGGGTCTCTTTGGTCATCCATTCTGGGAATTTAGACCATGTTTTTTTTTTCTTTTTGGGCAGAAGCTGAAGGAGCTGGTATTGGTGTGGACTTGGAAGAAATAGCAGGGAAGCTGTGCATAGCTTGGTCTCAAACTTTAGCATTGCCAGTATACAGCCGTCCAGGAGAGAGGGGTTGGAATTGGTGCATTCCACTGCAGTGCTGGGGGCAGTGTGGCGCGGTGTCCAAGCTGGGCTCGGTGCTACCCTCCCATGTTCACTTGGCATATTGTGTGCGAGTGCAGACTGCTCCAACATTCAGGGACTCAGAGTCTTGGATTGTACATGCTTGCTATCTTATAGTTATAGTCATAGTCATAGTCATACTTTATTGATCCTGGGGGAAATTGGTTTTCGTTACAGTTGCACCATAAATAATTAAATAGTAATAAAACCATAAATAGTTAAATAGTAATATGTAAATTATGCCAGTAAATTATGAAATAAGTCCAGGACCAGCCTATTGGCTCAGGGTGTCTGACCCTCCAAGGGAGGAGTTGTAAAGTTTGAAGGCCACAGGCAGGAATGACTTCCTATAACGCTCTGTGTTGCATCGCGGTGGTATGAGTCTCTGGCTGAATGTACTCCTGTGCTCAACCAGTACCTTATGTAGTGGATGGGAGACATATATAATGTCTACATATAGACATTATATGTACTATATGTACATTGTGCCGTGTATGACAGCTAGTACTGTGTTTTGTCTCTTGGTCCTGAAATAATACCGTTTCATTTGGTTGTATTCATGGGTAGTCATGTATGGTTGAATAACAATTAAACTTGAACATGAATTTGATCTTTTCTTGTACCAGGCCCTTTTAATAGAAGAGGGCTTGGAAGAAATTCACACATAATTTCACTGTGTGTTTCCAGCATTCATTCTCAGGTACAAACAGCACATGAGATTTTACATGGACCAATGCACTAATTATCTTCATGTGCCATAATTTGAGGGAACATTTTGTAACTGAAACAAATAACAGACTAATGTTTTCAAAAAGAAGAAAACATTACAATATTGTTCACTCATGGTGAACGATAACTCTGAATCAAACAGCAACTGAAATGCAGCTTTAACGTGTCACTCGCAGGGTGAGGACGAGATGCTGAAACCTGGAAATTCAAGCAATTGTGACCAAGCAGTGTGATTTGCAGTATTTGATCATTGATTCCGGTTAGATTTTTGATGGCTACTGCAATTTCTTTTATTTATTCATTTCTTTCTGCATCTAACCTTCTTGCCCACCTCCAATGACCATAAGAAGCTCCTGCAGTGATGTCCTCAAGCAGGGAGGATTGGCTTCTAATGATGAGAACCATCTTCCACTGGAGTGGTTTTCCATCTGTTACCCATTGACTCTGGGCTCACTGATACCACACACTGTCAAATGCTGCTTTGATGTCAAGAGCACTCACTTTCACTCACACTCTGCCTCTGCCTCTGGAGTCCATCTCTTTCGTGGATGTTTGGAGCAAGGTTATAATGAGATATGGAGCTGAATGATTTTGGGGAGACCAAAACTCACTGGTGCCTTCCATTGTCAGTCAGTTTGAATTTGTCTTACGTTTTTATGAAGACGGCATCCTTGGAAAATTTTCCACGTTGCCGGATGGATACCACATTATGACTGCACTAGAACCATGGTAGCATGACACTATTACAGCTCAGGACATCAGAGTTCAGATTTCAAATCCAGCTCCAGCTGTGACCATGTGGCTTTCAAATACCAAAGTATGCTGTATCCACTGTCTGGCTTATTTAGTTTTATCTGGTTAATTTTCAAAGATATTTTCAGTCCTGTGCTAAATTGAAAGGAACGCCCATGAATTTTAACTTCCTACCTTTGTTTCTTCCAAACTGCTTTGCTTGGTATTGATCTTATAAGGTCTAGAGTTGTGGTTGAAAATCAATAGGAGAGAGAATGTCTGCAATATTGAAAACGTCTGCAGCAAAATAACACCTCATTGCATTTAATTATTTATTCACAGATAAAACTACAATATAGATGGAATACTGAAATAGGAGACATCTTTAAGCATAAACAATTTGGATCTCGTGCTGATCCTCGCAACAGAATTTTATTGGATTTTATTTTGAAAATGTGTAATTATTATGAAAGGACAGACAAGCCCATTGTTTTTGAAACTAAGAACTTCAACAAAATTGCTGTTGAGAGTTACTCAGATATTTTGTTGATTACAAGAGAAAAGCAGAGTAAGTATTACAAACATGGCCTTTCCATAATGAAAGATGATCAGTAGGGAAGGGAAATGGATGAACTTTTCTCAGAAGGACAGGGACTCAGAAAAGCAAAATAATATGTTGTTGGTTTAAAGCGTACACGTGGACAACCCTGATTTAGACAAATATGTATATGTGAAACACAAATTACAAAATCAGATGTTGGAGCAAAGAGAAGAACCAAGATTACCAAGAGAAAGAAAATGTTGGGTGTGGAAAATTCTGTACTTTGGGGACTAACTGGCATTTGCATAGCCACATTTCAAAGATTCAAGGTACATTTCTTCTCAAAGTATGTATGCAGAATACATGCCTGAGATTCATCATCCCAGACAATCACGAAACAAAGAAAACCATGGAACCTGGTCAAAAAGAAAGCTTCAAACCCCCAACGTGCAATAAAAAAGAACATCACACAAACGGCAAAGAGGTGACAAACACAGAATATAAAGCATTGAAGCGCAAAGCCAATGAAACATACCAGGAATGCTCAGCTTCAGCTCAGTTCAGTTCAATCTCGCTGTCACAAAGTGGGCATTGATGGCGGACCCAAAAGCAAGACACATCTTGTGAGGTTAACTTAAATTAAGTTTATTGATCGATACAAGGAGAGCAAAGCAGAAGCAGGAATAGCATACTGGGCAAGGACTCAGGCCCTGGACTAGGTCTGGGCTAGGACTCGGAACACGGACCTCCAGGGCCAGTACTTGATACTTGAAGCCTCCAGAGCCAGGACTTGATACTTGAAGCCTCCAGAGCCAGGAACTCATCTTATTCACGGGACAGACTCAGACACAGGACATAAAACATTGAGCCGGGAATCCTCCTTAGACACAGGACGGAGTCGGGACTTTTCTTGACACAGTGTCAGGACCCATCCAGGGTACAGAGCCGGGACCCCTTTCAGACGCAGGACATGGATACAGAAACTGCACGACAATGGACAGAACTATAACTGGGCTCAAGTACGCTCCAAACCGCAGTGAGCTGTTGACTCACCCCAACGGGTTAACTTTGACTGACCCGCTCTGACAAGGGAAGGCGGCTTGCTGACACTTGCTTTGTGAGGAGACTAGGCTTGCTCTGGCCAGATGACATTGGCTCACAGTACCTTCAGTAACTTTGTTAATGCTCTCGCGCCGAACGGCTGAAAGCCGGAGAATTATAAACTGTCAGTTCAGCCGAGAGTAAATTGCCTCTAATCACCAAGCCCGAGGGACACGGTAAGACAGGGAACCAAAGGTAAACAGGGAGTCAACGGTCCGGATCATAACACAAATAAAGTAAACTTAAAGGGAACCCGATCCAGACCATGACACTCGCAGTGTGTTGCTTGTTGACTGTAGGCTGAAGAGCCAGTCTGCCCCGATCAAAATCATACAAAGTAGCAACAAAAAACAAGCAACCAGAAAACAGAACCACATTGTAACGTGAACCGCAGAGTCCAATCCACAAACCACAACAATTAATCCTTGCCCAAGCCTCAAGACTCCAGGCCATCATCCAGCATTGAGTGAGAGGGAGAGAGATACCGATCGAACACAAGCAGCTTCTTCTGGCAGCAGAGAGTGAGAGCAAGTGAGACATCAGTCACTCACAGGCAGAAGCACTAAACACCCACTAGCCTTCTGCTCTCACTCTTGTTGATTTCAATCTTCCTTGACACTTCAATTGGTGAGATTGGCAATAAATGGAGTTGATTACGGGCTTCTTGATCTCCGGGCCACACACTTCATTCAAAACCTCACCAACCTCTCTCGGAGACAGCAAAGCACCAGATCACTCAATCGGCCCAAAAACACACCCTCAAACTGTAGAACTCAAGCTCCAATAACAGCAGAATCGTATTTGAGAGAATAAGAAGGAAAATAAATAAGCAAATACTTTCATGAATTCTAGAAGGATGTCGCCTTTGATTGTGTTGCTCACTGGCACCGTCCTCCAAGTGGTGTTAATGAACTCTCTGAGAAGATTCTGGAGAGATGGGCACCAACCTGATGTCCTTGAAGGAAAAATAATGTAAGTTCCAGGATTTTGAATAAAAAGGACTTCAAATGCAATATTCTTAGCAAAATTTCTGCTGGGTCAGTTGGGCATTTATTAGATACACCAAACCATGCAGCAAAAGAGAGAGTTTCGGATTTGGAACGAGATGCAATGAGGGATGCTCTACAAAGATCTTTACCTAAAATGAATTATTTGAAAACAGAGTAGTTGGTAAAAGTTGTAATCGGATCTTGTGGCAGATACATAAGTAAGAAAAGACAATTCAGAGAAAATACAGTCTGATCATAAATGAAATTTTCTCTGAACACTGAAAAACAGAGGAAGGTTGGAATCATATACAGTCAAAGGCAGCAACTTAATATTAAACTGAGTGGAAATGTGGGAGCAGTGTATATTCAGCATATTTTATGTACAATGACTAAAGCAAGGATATAGGAGTAAATATTAATATAGAACATCAAATGCTCCAAAGTACTGAAGGAGATGGTTGAATCACTAAATTTACTGAAAAATGTTGGGAAATGGAAATGTAGACAAGTAATCTCCAGTTTTATTTGCAGTAATAGTAGGCAATCTATGAACAGGAAGAGAAGGAACTACTATTTATTTTGTCACACTGATAAAGGACAAAATAGGTTCAAAGGGCAGTTTCAAGTTCCTGAGTGTCAACATCGCTGAAGACCTATCCTTAGCCCAATACATTGATGCAGTTACAAAGAGGGCATGACAGTGGCTACATTCCATTAGGAGTTTGAGGTATATATAGATAGATAGGTACAGTATACTATACAATAGAACTACTATATAGACATCCACGGAAGAATAAATTTTAAGTTGTTCCATTCGGGCTTAAAGATTTAATTGCTGTGGAGGATTTCTTACTTTTGTGGGATTACATCTTTCCTGATAAGGGGAACACTCTGCTGGGCAGGTGAGACTCGTGGCTGTGAAACAATCTCAGGTTCTGAAGCCTCCTCCGTAGTGGTTGTAGGAGTTGACTCTGGACTGCAGGAAGTGGTTCTGACAGCTCTGGACACCTTTCTTCTCTAATAATTGATTCTGCTCTCTTCAACTGATCAATCTCCAGTGTGCAGGAGTGTGGTCCGGTACTGTCCTTAATCTTTCCCAGTATCCACTTTGGATCACCTCTGTAGTCCCTCACCAGGATTGCTTGTCCAGGAGTGAAGTACCGAAACTCCTCGTTCGAGGAGCCCTCGGTTTGTCTCAGCTGTTTGCTGTGTATACTCCTTCTGAAGTTGGGTTTGAGCAGATCTGAGTGCCAGAGGTGACACAGGGACGCCGTAGTTGGTAAGTTGTTGATTATGGAATGCACTGCATTGCGATATGCAAGGAAGAAATTGGCAAGCTTCTGATTTAGTGATATTGTAGTGTGTTCTGCTGACATTGCTCACTGTGCGTTCTTTAGAGTCTGGACAACCCTTTCCTTTAAGGTATTTGTAGCTGGGTGGTACAGTGCAGCTATAGTATGCCTTATTCCTTTCAAAGGAACATGATGAAGAGGCAATAGGGCATTAACTTTCATTACTTATAGCATGTGATCTTACCACACCTATACCATAAGGTGAGGCATCACAGGGAAGCTTCACTGGACAATGTAGATCATAATGTGTGAGTACAATGTCTGATGTCACCATTTCCTTTGACTGTTGAAAAGGCACCTCACACTGCTTCGTCCATTGCCATTTCTTCCCGATCTGTAGTAATGAGTTCATGGGGTGGAGCAGAGTGGCCACGTTTGGTAGGAGTCTATTATGGTAATTGACAAATCCTAAAAAGGACTGCAACTGTGACACATTCTTTTGCTGTTTGAATTTTCTCACCACACTTGTGTAATACTTGTACATCATAAGTTCTTAGTTGGATATCTGCGGGCTTCAGATAATTTTCTTTGAAATGCCACTCAACCTCATTTTGTGTAATGGCTGATACAGTCTAGCCAATTTTCAATTCTATTTTAATTAATTTTGTGTTCACTCCTGGTGTAAGTCATATTGCTCATCTCTTGTTTGTTCTCACATTGTAAATCTTAAGGTTACTCAGCCCTGGGTCACTCTCATCATTATCAGATTTTTCATCAGCAACATGCAGATTACTGCTCTTGTTGAAACTGTAACTTGGACTTTTTATCTTTATCTCTTCCCTGTGCAGTCCATTTATTTTTGGCTGTCCAAAATGCTGTTTGTATGTGTCCTACTTTGTTGCGTTTTCTGTAAGTTTCATGTTTACACCTGCTTTGGTCTGGTGTATGTGAGCCCCTGCCACAATGATAGCACAATTTGTTCAGCCAGACTGGTTTCTGTTTAGTCATTGCAATCTTGTGTACGTTCACTTTCAGTCCTGACTGCAGCTCAACTGTGTCACTTGCTTCTGTTTCCATTAATACACTGATTTTAACTGTTCTTTTAAATGTAAGTAGTACATAGACATAGACATAGACATAGAAAATAGGTGCAGGAGTAGGCCATTCGGCCCTTCGAGCCTGCAACGCCATTCAGTATGATCATGGCTGATCAAACAACTCAGAACCCTGTACCAGCCTTCCCCCCATACCCCCTAATCCCTTTAGCCACAAGGGCCATATCTAACTCCCTCTTAAATATAGCCAATGAAATGGCCTCAACTGTTTCCTGTGGCAGAGAATTCCACAGATTCACCACTCTCTGTGTGAAGAAGTTTTTCCTAATCACGGTCCTAAAAGGTTTCCCCTTTATCCTCAATCTGTGACCCCTTGTTCTGGACTTCCCCAACATCGGGAACAATCTTCCTGCATCTAGCCTGTCCAATCCCTTTAGGATTTTATATGTTTCAATAAGATCCCCCCTCAATCTTCTAAATTCCAACGAGTATAAGCCTAGTCAATCCAGTCTTTCATCATATGAAAGTCCTGCCATCCCAGGAATCAATCTGGTGAACCTTCTTTGTACTCCCTCTATGGAAAGGATGTCCTTCCTCAGATTAGGGGACCAAAACTGCACACAATACTCCAGGTGTGGTTTCACGAAGGCCTTGTACAACCGCAGTAGTACCTCCCTGCTCCTGTACTCGAATCCTCTTGCTATGAATGCCAGCATACCATTCACCTTTTTCACCGCCTGCTGTACCTGCATGCCTACTTTCAATGACTGGTGTATAATGACACCCAGGTCTGGTTGCACCTCCCCTTTTCCTAATTGGCCACCATTCAGGTAATAATCTGTTTTCCTGTTTTTGCCACCAAAGTGGATAACCTACATTTATCCACATTAAATTGCACCTGCCATGAATTTGCCCACTCACCTAACCTATCCAAGTCACCCTGCATCCTCTTAGCATCCTCCTTACAGCTAACACTGCCACCCAGCTTTGTGTCATCCGCAAACTTGGAGATGCTGCATTTAATTCCCTCATCTAAGTTATTAATATATATTGTAAACAACTGGGGTCCCAGCACTGAGCCTTGCGGTACCCCACTAGTCACTGACTGCCATTCTGAAAAAGTCCCGTTTATTTCCACTCTTTGCTTCCTGTCTGCCAACCAATTCTCTATCCACATCAATACCTTACCCCCAATACCGTGTGCTTTAAGTTTGCATACTAATCTCCTGTGTGGGACCCTGTCAAAAGTCTTTTGAAAATCCAAATATACCACATCCACTGGTTCTCCCCTATCCACTCTACTAGTTACTTCCTCAAAAATTTCTATGAGATTCGTCAGACATGATTTTCCTTTCACAAATCCATGCTGACTTTGTCCGATGATTTCACCGCTTTCCAAATGTGCTGTTATCACATCTTTGATAACTGACTCCAGCAGTTTCCCCACCACCGATGTTAGGCTAACCGGTCTATAATTCCCCGATTTCTCTCTCCCTCCTTTTTTAAAAAGTGGGGTTACATTAGCCACCCTCCAATCCTCAGGAACTAGTCCAGAATCTAAAGAGTTTTGAAAAATTATCACTAATGCATCTACTATTTCTTGGGCTACTTCCTTAAGCACTCTGGGATGCAGACCATCTGGCCCTGGGGATTTCTCTGCCTTTAATCCCTTCAATTTACCTAACACCACTTCCCTACTAACATGTATTTCCCTCAGTTCCTCCATCTCACTGGACTCTCTGTCTCTTACTATTTCCAGAAGATTATTTATGTCCTCCTTAGTGAAGACAGAACCAAAGTAGTTATTCAATTGGTCTGCCATGTCCTTGCTCCCCACAATCAATTCACCTGTTTCTGTCTGTAGGGGACCTACATTTGTCTTAACCAATCTTTTTCTTTTCACATATCTATAAAAGCTTTTACAGTCAGTTTTTATGTTCCCTGCCAGGTTTCTCTCATAATCTTTTTTCCCCTTCCTAATTAAGCCCTTTGTCTTCTTCTGCTGGACTCTGAATTTCTCCCAGTCCTCAGGTGAGCTACTTTCTCTGGCAAATTTGTATGCTTCATCTTTGGAATTGATACTATCCCTAATTTCTCTTGTCAACCACGGGTGCACTACCTTCCTTGATTTATTCTTTTGCCAAACTGGGATGAACAATTGTTGTAGTTCATCCATGCGATCTTTAAATGCTTGCCATTGCATATCCACTGTCAACCCTTTAAGTGTCATTTGTCAGTCTATCTTAGCTAATTCACATCTCATACCTCCAAAGTTACCCTTCTTTAAGTTCAGAACCTTTGTCACTCTCCATCTTAATAAAGAATTCCACCATATTATGGTCACTCTTACCCAAGGGGCTTCTCACGACAGGATTGCTAATTAACTCTTCCTCATTGCTCAAAACCCAGTCTAGGATAGCCTGCTCTCTAGTTGTCTAGTACTCTAGTTGGTCTAGTTCTCTACAGTACCTCAGTCAGGAGCTGCTTTGAATGCTTTCTCGTAAGATTCCACAAACTAAACGATATCTCAGTGCCTCATTAATCCCATCACAGAATTGACAATGCTAAAACAACTTCTTCAATTTCACCACATAAGATGAAATGGACTCCCTTTTGATTCTGCTAATGAAACATAAAACTTTCTGCAATCAACAGTAGGTCATTTCTAAGTGCTCCTGCGTTACCTCCACAATATCAGTAAAGTTCATTTCAGCTGTTTTTGTTGGAGTAGTCAAATTTCCAAACAAACTTTATGCTCTTCCACCAATCAAACTCAGCTATACTGGCTCTTGTTTCTCATCAGCTATTCCATTTGCTTTAAAATACTGCTGAATTTGTTCAGTATACATTACCCAGTTGTCTATTGTGCAGCCATATGTATTTACCTTTCTACTTATTTTAATTAACTATTATTATTATCACTGTTTATGAACCCATAGATTTCATTCATTTTCTGCCTTTTTTTATATCAACCATCTTTCTCCCCTTTCCAAAGGGAATAAAAACATCCCGCACCTCTTATAAAACTCAAATGTCTCACAGTGCATCAACAGTTTGGTAGTCATTTCAGCTTTGTTTTAAAATTTACTCATCACCACTGTTATGTTTTGTACTAACTCCAAAAACTAATTGAAATAAAAACATGGGAGCCCAGGAGAACATGTATGCTTCGTTTTTACTTTTAGTGAGGCACACACATATGATGCAGTGGTGAAATGACATGTGCCATTCACATACTTTTACATATAACTCATAATGAATTATGTAAACAAACAAAAATGCTTAATCAAACAATATATTTACAATATTACTCAAATATTACTGAAGTATGAAATACACAACAAAGTCTTGGCTGTAATTGTGTTAGGGACCATTCTGGAATTAGGAAATTATGGATAGCCTAATTATGGATTAATTAAAATAAGAACCCATCTTCAGAAAATAAAAATCTGAACTCAATTTATGTCACAATGGTGGGACATTGGGAGCAAGGGTGGACCCAAATGCAAGACACATCTTGTGAGGTTAATTAAATTTAGTTTATTGTTCAATACCAGGAGAGCGAGGCAGGAGCAGGAGTAGCGAACTGGACAAGGCCTCAGGACTACGACTAGGCTGGGACCAAGGGTCTGGACTAGGACTCGGAATCGGATCCCAGAACTAGAGGAGACATGAAGAGGCTAGGGTATGGACTCCGAGCCAGAGACTGGGCAAGGACCCAGTACCTGGGTCTTGCCCCGGGCTCGGAACCCAGAACCAGGCAAGGACATGACATGGGCTAGGGAGAGGAGGAACATGGGAACACAGAGCCTCGGTCTCGGGAGAGCAGGTATGTGGAACCATAGGCACATACACAGAACACAGAGTCGGAACCCCTCCTTGGGTACAGGACATAGGTCCGGGACTCATGACCCCCCGTGGGGCAACGGCAAGACGGTCTGACTTACCCCACAGAGGCGAGGACAAGACAAGACAAGACAAGACCCCCCCGCAGGGCAACGGCAAGACAGCCTGACTTACCCCACGGAGGCGAGGACAAGACAAGACCAACACAAAAGAACACCAGACAGTACCTATCTAGCTCCGGCGATAGAACTAGACCGAAGTGCAGGCAAGGGCTGCAGACGAGGGCTAGAGGCGAGAGGGGCAGAGAAGGGATTCAGACGGGGTGTAGAACAGGAATCACAGACCGCCAGGGCCAGGACTTGACTTGGAACTTGGATGCCGCCAGGGCCAGGACTTGACTTGGAGCCTCCGGGTAGTGGTGAGCTCTCGACTCGGCCCGGGAACAGTAGACAGCGGTTCTTGATTCCCTCCGGCGGGTTACCTGACGGACCCACCTCGGTGAGGAAACTTTGCAGGCTCGCTTTGGCGAGGTAACTTGACAGGAGTGCTCCGGTGAGGAAAGGCGAATTACCGGCACTCGTTTTGGGTGGAGACTAGGCTTGCTCCGGCCAGATGACATTGGCACACTGTATCTTTGGTGACTTGGCAGACGCTCTCGCACCGAACAGCTGAAAGCTGGAGACTATAAACTACTGGTTCAGCCGAGAGTAAATTGCCTCTAATCACCAAGGCCGAGGGACACGGGAAAACAGGGAACCAAAGGGAAACAGGGAGTCAACGGTCCGGATTGTAACATAAACAAAGTAAATTTAAAGAGACCCCGATCCAGACCATGACAATTTAACTTTCAACTGATACTTTCTGGCTAATGATAATGACTTATTGAAACTACCCAGGGAAAGACAATAGATGAATGTGTTAAAAATGTATCCATGCCACGTAAGGCACAGTTCAGGGCAGATCTGTTTCGTCACTTAACCTTCTGGTTAGATGTGCAGTATATGCATGGAGCCATCCCTCCAACGCTGTAACAAAAGGGGTATATTTTGGGTGTCTGGAGGTTGTAATCACCAATATCGAAAACTTAAAGGGCTCCTGCTAGCCGATGTGCTGCCATTTTAAATATGTAATTCTGTAAATTTACCCGACTATATTCCAAATAGTAAAGTTAAGTAGCTGATTATAGCAATTAAACTATATTAATCATTTATTGTTATCTATGTGTTGGATGAATATAAAGTATCATGTCAGAAGAGTGAGATTCTATTGAAATCTCCTGGACACTCTCTCTCCTGAAGTAACATGCACAAAATACTAGAGGGACTCAGCATGTCAGCAGTTCTCTCCTGGGGGTTTGCTGTGTGAATAATGATTTTAATATTTCCCAGTTACAGCTTCCATGTTGCTCAGTTTTAATCAGTCAGAACAATCACACCTAATAATTGCAGTGACCGCTATTCAATATTGTTACTGTACTCATTTAAACCAACATTATACAGTGTATAGACTGACATGAGGAAAGACACGACCCTTTAGAAATGGATCGTTAGAATTTGTTATATATCAGAATTGACTCTCTCTCATGTTCTCAAGTAAATGGCTGATTATTCTCTCCTTAAAAAACACTGGCCTCAGCTCAAGGAAATGTAACATTAATCACTTCCACCCATAACTGAATTGACCACCTCAGTGTCTGCACATAGCCACAGCAGGGTTAAAGAATGATGGACTTAAATTTCAGAGCAGCATCAAGTTAACTACCACTGCTTGTCCCACTAAAATTTGGAGAGATCTCAGCAGCTGGGAATTATTAGAGGAGATGTTCAGTGCCAGGATCCCATCAGTTCCTAATCTGCTATTAAGGACTGAATGCCTATTAGACTGCATATGGTGACAGAACAATAAATACCCAGACTGAAAAAGACTAGGTAATTCTCCTTCTGTCATGGTGGAGTCACCATGCATGAAAGTGACTAAAATAGATTTTATACACCTAATTTATATACATTTTATCTTCCCTTACCATAAATTTCTGTGAAATTGCCACTTTTATTGACAGAAGTTGTGATAGCTTGTTTCCTCTGTGCTTTAAATAAACTATTTAATGAGTGAATTGAATTTGTTTGATTTATAATAGACTGTTTGCCATGAGTCATAGACCACCTCTAATTCACTGGTTGGTGCAAATAAAATGTTTAGAATTTTCCGTCCAGCAATTCAGTTGCAAATGTGGTTTTTACCTAGAAAGGTGGGCATAAATGATATACATAATGGCAAGTTGATCACAGTTTGGTCAGAATTTTTGAACAGCACATGCAAAATACTAGAGGAATTCAGCAGGCCAGGCAGTATCTATGGAAGTTAATAAGCAGCCAACATTTTGAACTAAGACCCTTCTTCAGGACTGGAAAGCGGTGGGAAAATACCCGACTATAAAGGTGGGAGGAGGGAAAGGAGGACTAACTAGAAGATGGTAGGTGAAGCCATATGGGTGGGAAAATAAAGGGCTGGAGAAGGACTGATAGGAGAGGAGAGTGGACCATGGGAGAAATGGAAAAAGGAGGGGCATGAGGGGGAGGTGATAGGCAGGTGAGGAGAAGAGGTAAGAGGCCAGAGTGGGGAGTAGAAGACGAGAGAAGGGGAGGGGAAAAATTACTGGCAGAAGAAATCAATGTTCGTGTCATCAGGTTGGAGGCTACAAAGCTACCTGGACAGAATATGAGGTGTTGGTCCTCCACCCAGAGTTTGGTCTCATTATGGCAAAAGGAGAGGCCATGGGATGACATGTCAGAACAGAAGTGGGGATAGGATTTTAAATGATTGGCCACCGAGAAATTTCCACTTTTGACGGAAGGAGCAGAGATGCTTGACAAAGTGGTCCCCCAATTTACATCAGGTCTCACCAATGTAGAGGAGGCCACATCAGGCATACCAGATATAATAGATAACCCCAACAGATTTGCAGGTGAAGTGTTACCTCAGCTGGAAGGGCTGTTTAGGCCGCTGAATGGAGGTGAGGGAGAAGGTAAATGGGCAAGTGTAGCATTTTTGTTGCTTGCAGGGATGTGTACCAGGAGGGAGATTAACGGGGAGGGACGAATGAACAAGGGAATCACGGAGGGACGTTCAGGTTTTTCAACTTTTGTCAACAACTTCAAGCAACAAACTTTTCATCAAAGTCGCAACTCAATGAAAGCAAAGTATCTATTTTTAGTATTCTGTTTTTTCTGTATTTTTGCATTAATCCATTAGTGACTGCACTTAACAGCTATTTCTAAAGCTTTCAAAAGATGAAATGGGCTACTGTATTATCAGTAGTAATATTTGAGCTTACATCAATTATAGATGAACATTACACATGAAATTCAAGTCAGTAAAAGAACAAATTCATCAAATATAAAAGAGCTCTAAATACAATTTTTACTATGCTGAAATACATATATGCTTAGAGCAATGTTGAACATTGGCAAATCATCAGCTAATGCTTTCTACTCTCATTAGTTTTACTCAATCCTTTTTACCAGCTTTGAGAGAGAAAGAATTATTTTAGCTGACCTTTTCACAATCAGTGAACAAAGCTTGCTGACTTCAATCCATTCCAGTCTAAAAGCAGACAATAATTTATCTGTTCCATCATTCCTGAAGGTATGATGGAATAACATATTCTTCACCTGAACATGGCTTGAAAAATCTCCATCCACAAATCACTGAGTGATGACTGAAAATAATAGCAACATTATGTTCTGCAAATGTATTTAAAGTGATCATGGGCTGAATCTAAGTGTACAGTGATGAATAATGAAGCCTAAAGATTCACTGAAGAACACAAACAGAACAGTATATCCTTGCATGGGAAGAAAATGAGATAATTAATCCAATTTTAAGACTAGTAACTGGAGTGATTTGGCTGATGGTTTAGAAGTAGGAGCAGTGTTTCGAGAGACTATGAGGAAGGACAGGCAGACAATGTCGCTGGGATGAGTTGTTGTGTAACATGGGGGCAAAATTGAAAACAGTGGTGAATACAAGACTGAAGGTGCTCTATTTGAATGCACGCAGTATACAGAATAAGGTAGATGATCTTGTAGCGCAGTTAGAGATGGGCAGGTATGATATTATGAGCGTCACTGAGATGTGGGTGAAGGAAGATCATAGTTGGGAGCTTAACATGGAAAGGATACAATGTATCAAAAGGACAGGCAGGACAGCAGAGGGGGATGGGGTTGTTCTGTTGGTGAAAAATGAAATCAAATCCTTAGAATTAAATGACATAGGATTGGAAGACATAGAATCCTTATGGATAGAGTACTCAGCCCCCACAACTATTTTCATATTTACTGTCTCAATTTCTAAAGTTGAAATATATAGAAGTAGGATTTTTGAGCTAATGTACAGAACATTGTGCATCATGTCAAATCAAAAGAAAAATTCCAAAACCAGTCAACAATTTACTTAAAATTAAAAACTATGATGATATATGATTATGAAGACATGTAGTCCTCTTTTATTGTCATTTAGTAATGCATGCATTAAGAAATGATACATTATTTCCTCCGGTGTGATATCACGAAACACAGGACAAACCAAGACTGAAAAAACTGACAAAACCACACAATTATAATATATAGTTACAAACAGTGTAACAATACCATAACTTGATGAAGAAGTCCGTGAGCACAGTAAAGCTCAAAGTTTCTCAAATGTCCCACATCTCACGCAGACGGAAGAAGGAAGAAAAACTCTCCCTGCCATGCCGACCACAATCCGACTCTGAGGCATCCGAAAACTTCGAGCTCTGATCAGCTCTCCAACACCGAGTACTGAGCGCCATCTCTGTCCGAACGAGTCGACCTCCTTCTCAGTCGCCAAAAGCAGGCAAGGCCGGGGATTTTGAGGCCTACCCTCCGAAAGATTCACGACCACACAGTAACGACAGCAGTGAATGGGCATTTCAGAAATTTCTCCAGATGTTCCTCTGTGCTTTCATGTCCCTTCTCCATCAAATCAGAATTGTCCATGGCCCCTATTTAATGGCTATGATATCATTTTCACCAGAGAGCTGCGCAGACGCAGCGTGCTGCCATCCTCTCCTCCCGCCGATTATAATTGTGAAGCTGAAAAAGTATTCATCCCCTTTGTAATTACTGTGCAAACTTTTCTCAGGTGCAATATACTATTACTTTACAAACTCACCCAATTTGTTGATGTAGAAAATTGGAGGATCAGCTGAATAAGTACCCCCTCTCTCTGTAAGGCCCAACAGTATGGTAGATTTTCAACAGACCAAACCAAATGGAAGATAAAAGAGCATTCAAGACAAGTCAGGGAAATGATAGCAAAGAAACACAGATCTAGGGAAGAGTACAAGGCCATCTCAAGGGTATTGAACGTGCCTCAGAGCTCAGTGCAGTCCATTTTGAAAGAGTGGAAAGTATATCAAACCACAGCCACACTGCCTAGGTCAGGCCGCCCCTCTAAAGTGAGTTGCTGGAGAAGAATGACTCTTGTAAGAGAGGTTACCGTGACACCACCAATCACTCTGAGTGAGCTGCAGAAGTAAGCTACAACTGGAGATGAAGCTTATGGTTTCACAACCTCTAAGGCCTTCCACAAAAAGGGTATTTGTATATGGAAAAGCGGCAAGGAAGGAGATCCGGCTAAAACAAAGAGCATATACTTGCCCATAAAGACTTTGCAAAGCATCGCATAGAAGATACTGTAAAGGTGTGGAAGATCTTGTGGTTGGATAAGACTAAAGTGGACCTTCTTGGCCTCAACGCTAAGTGGCACCCATGGCATAAATCCAATACTGAGATTCAGCCAGGTAACACCTCCCTGGCTGTAAGGTCTGATGGAGGTAGCATCATGCTATAGGGATGCTTTCAGCATCAGGGACTGGAAACATGATCAGGATTGATGGGAAGATGAACGCTGCTAAATACGGAGAGATCCTGGATTAAAAACCTGCTAGCCTCTGCCAATAAGATTAAACTGGGGAGGAAGTTCATCTTTCAACAGGACAGTGACCCAAAGTACACTGCCAGAGCAACAATAGAGTGGCTTCAAAGGAAGAAATTTGATGTCCTTGAGTGGCCCAGACAGAGTCTTGACCTTGACCCGATCGAGCATCTCTGGTAAGACCTCAAAATTGCTTTCTACCACTGCTCCCAAACAAACCTGGCACAGCTTGATCAATTTTCAAGGATGAGTGGGCAAATCTTGCTTCATCACATTGTGCAAAGCTAATAGAGATTTATCCAAAAAGACTACTGGCTGTAATAGCTGCCAGAGGAGATTCAGCTAAGTACTGAGCAGAGGGACATAAATGCTTTTGAACAGTTGACATTTCAGTCTTGAATTATTAGTTTTTCTTTCTTTACAATTTTCCCTTTTTGTGGGGCTCTACTGTGAAAAAAGGATCATGTGATTCACAAATAAAAATTCTCAGTTAAATTCATCAAAATTCCTGGTTGTGATACTCATTAACGTGAACAGAGGGTTGGGGGTCGAATACTTTTTCTAGACACTATAAGAAACTACAAGGGTAAAAAGACCATGGAAGTTGTATACATGCCTCCAAACAGTGGCCAGAATATAGGCTGCAAATTACTAAGGGGGTAGAAAAGGCATGTAAAAAGTGCAATGTTACAACCGTCATGGGTGATTTCAATATGCAGTTAGACTGGGAATATCAGATTGGTGCTGGATCCCAAGAGATGGAATTTGTAGAATGCCTAGGTCAGCTGGTGGTGCAGTGAGATCAGCGCCAGGCGCGAGAATAGAGGTTCCTGAGTTCAATCCTGTGACAGACCACTCCTGAGTACGCTCTCTATCCGTGCCAAGTTGACGTCGAGCTCGCAACTCGACCTCATAAAAAAAACACTGCCATGCAGAATATTGTGGAGAATCAAATACCCAAACCCAAGATAAGTTTTTAAAGCAGCTTGTGGTTGAGGCCACTAGGGGAAAGGCAATTCTAGATTAGATGTTGTGTGATGAACCAGATTTGATTAGGGAGCTTAAGGTAAAGGAACCCTTAGGAGTCAGTGATCATAATATAATAGAATTCACCCTGCAGGATCAGAGGGAGGAGGTAAAGTGGAGTGAAAGGACATGAGAGAGGAGCTTCCCAAAGTTGATTGTAAAAGGGACACTGGCAGGGATGACAGCCAGAGTTTTGGGGGGCAATTTGGAAGGCACAGGATAGATACATCCCAAAAATGAAGAAGTATTCTAAAGGGAAGATGAGGCATCTGTGGCTGGAAAGGAAAAGAAAGGGCATACAATATAGCAAAAGTTAATGGGATGTTCAAATATTGGGACGCTTTTAAAAAAAACAATGGAAAGCAACTAAAAAAGCCATAAGGAAAGAAAAGATGAAATATGAAGGTAAACCAGATAATAATATAGAAGAGGATACACAGTTTTTTCAGATATATGAAGAATAAAGAGAGGCAAGAGTGGTATTGGACCTCTGGAAGATGGCACTGAAGAGGTAGTAATGGGGTACAATGAAATGATGGATGAACATAACAAGCATTTTGCATTTGTCTTCACTGTGGAAGACAGAAGTAGTTTGTCAGAAATTCGAATGTCGGGGGCAGAAGTGAGTGTAGTTGCTATTACTAAAGAGAAGGTGCTTGAGAAGCTTAAAGGTCTGAATCTTTCTGAAAGAGGTAGTTGAAGAGATTGTGGAGGCATTAGTAGTGAACTTTCAAGAATCACTAGATTCTGGAATGACTTTGGAGGACTGGAAATTTGTAAATATCTCTCCGCTCTTTAAGAAGGGATAAAAGCAGAAAAACAGGAAATTACAGGCCAGTTAGCCTGACGTCAGGGTTGGGAAGGTGTTGGAATCCATTATTAAGGCTGAAGTTTAAAAATTCAACATTCAAAGTTCAAAGTAAATTTATTATCGAAGTACATATATGTCAACATATTCAACTCTGAGATTCATTTTCTTGTGGGTGTACACAGTAAGTCCAAGAGACGTAATAAAATCAATGAATGACCACATTCAGGAGGACGGACAAGTAACCAATCTGAAAAAATATAACAAGCTGTGCAAATACAAAAGAATAAGTAAATAAATAAATACACTATAAATATTGAGAACATGAGATGAAGAGTTCTTGAAATTGATTCCGTAGATTGTGGGGACAGTTCAGTGATGGAGTAAGTGAAAGTGAGTGAAGTTATCACTCTGTCAGGAGAAATGGCAATGTGAATAGGCAGCTAGTGCAGAGCACTCCTGTGGCCATACCCCTCAATAATAACTATATCGTTTTGGATACTGTTGTGGGTTTTGGATGCATATTGGTACCAATGACATAGGAAGGAAAAACAAAGAGATCCTGGAAAGAGAATTTAGAGAACTAGGCAGAAAGCTGAGAAGTAGGACCTCCAGGGTTGTAATGTCTGAACTGCTGCCTGTGCCATGCGCCAGTGAGGGTGGAAACAGGATGATCTGGCAGATTAATGCTTGGCAAAGAAGCTAGCGCAGGGAGCAGATTCAGATTCTTGGATCATTGGGATCTCTTCTGGGGCAGTATGACCTGTACGAAAGTAATGGGTTGCACCTGAACCCAAGAGGGACCAATATTCTTGCGGGCAGTTATGGTAGAGCTGTTGGGGAGGGTATAAACTAATTTGTCAGGGGCAGAGAACGGGGCTGAAGGGACTCAGAAAAGGACAGATGGCAAAAAAACAAAGATAGCGTGCGGTCAGGCTGTCAGGAAGGGCAGACAAATGACAAGACAAAAGTGCACCCAGCAGGGTGAGTATCAGTGCATTAGGGATGCAGAATCAAAAAGGGTAGGAAATACAGTACTCAAAGTGTTATATCTCAGTGCACAGAGTATAAGAAATAAGGTAGATGATCTTGTTGTACTATTACGGATTGTCGTGATTTTTATTAACGACCTGGATATTGGGGTAGAAGGGTGGGTTGGCAAGTTTGCAGACAACACAAAGGTTGGTGGTGTTGTAGATAGTGTAGAGGATTGTCAAAGATTGCAGAGAGACATTGATAGGATGCAGAAGTGGGCTGAGAAGTGGCAGATGGAGTTCAACCCGGAGAAGTGTAAGGTGGTACACTTTGAAAGGACAAACTCCAAGGCAGAGTACAAAGTAAATGGTAGGATACTTGGTAGTGTGGAGGAGCAGAGGGATCTGGGGGTACACGTCCACAAATCCCTGAAAGTTGCCTCACAGGTGGATAGGGTAGTTAAGAAAGCTTATGGGGTGTTAGCTTTCATAAGTCGAGGGCTAGAGTTTAAGAGTCGCGATGTAATGATGCAGCTCTATAAAACTCTGGTTAGGCCACACTTGGAGTACTGTGTCCAGTTCTGGTCACCTCACTATAGGAAGGATGTGGAAGCATTGGAAAGGGTACAGAGGAGATTTTCCAGGATGCTGCCTGGTTTAGAAAGTATGCATTATGATCAGAGATTAAGGGAGCTGGGGCTTTACTCTTTGGAGAGAAGGAGGATGAGCGGAGACATGATACAGGTGTACAAGATAATAAGAGGAATAGATAGAGTGGATAGCTAGCGCCTCTTCCCCAGGGCACCACTACTCAATACAAGAGGACATGGCTTTAAGGTAAGGGGTGGGAAGTTCAAGGGGGATATTAGAGGAAGGTTTTTTACTCAGAGTGGTTGGTGCGTGGAATGCACTGCCTGAGTCAGTGGTGGAGGCAGATACACTAGTGAAGTTTAGGAGACTACTAGACAGGTATATGGAGGAATTTAAGGTGGGGGCTTATATGGGAGGCAGGGTTTGAGGGTCGGCCCAACATTATGGGCCAAAGGGCCTGTACTGTGCTGTACTATTCTATGTTCTACGTTCTATAATGTTGTGGCCATCACTGAATCGTGGTTGAAGGATGGTTGTCATTGGGAGCTGAATGTCCAAGGTTACAAGTTGTATCAGAGGGATAGGAAGATAGGCAGAGGGGATGGCATGGCTCTGCTGGTAAAGGATGGCATCAAATCAGTAGAAAGATATGACATAGGATTGGAAGATGTTGAATCCTTGTGGGTTGAGTTAAGAAACTGCAAGGGTAAAATTACTCTGATAAAAGTTATATACAGACCTCTGAATAGTAGCTGGGAGGTGGACCACAAATTACAATGGAAAATAGAAAAGGTATGACAAAAGGGCAATGTTATGATGTTATGATAGTCATGGGAGATTTCAACATGCAGGTAAATTGGGGAAAACAGGTTGGTAATGGATCTCAAGAGAGTGAGTTTGTTGAATGCTGAAGAGATGGCTTTTTAGAGCAGTTTGTCATCGAGCCTACAAGGGGATCGGTTAAACTGGATTGGGTGTTATGTACTGAAATGGAAGTGATTAGGGAGTTTGAGATAAAAGAACCTATAATGTCTGGTTCACACCTTTACTGTTATGCTGTAGGTATCATTTAGCAGCTCTGTAAGAGCTGCTGTTCTGCTTTCAGCCCATTCGAGTTATTGTGGAAGATAAAGGATGATGAGGAATGTGCGCCATCCAATTAGTGGGAGATTTTCTTGGTGAAGGACAATAAGGTTGGGCTTGGGGCTTTCTTTTGTTCAAGAGGAGGTGAAGAGAGAAGATGCTGGGGAAATCCGAGACCTGTTTGTTCGAGATAGATTGCGAGCGACACTCGGAAGGTGGTACGTGCTTTCACGTTAACCAAGGGCCCAGCGCGTGAGTGACAGAGAAGTTCATGATGAGTTCCAACTTGTGCACATTTGACTGTTTAATTAGAATGGGCCCTTTTCTTTTTATTATTCTTTAGTTAAGGTTCATAAATATAATTCCTTTAATCGTACGCAGTGTACTGTCTGTCATTTTGTGGCATTAATTTGTAACAGGGTAGCAAATGACACAGAATCCACGCAAACCAAGGTTTGGGGTGGGATCAAGCACATCTCAATCTCACGAGTTTGGTGGGCCCAGAAGTTATCTTTCCTAAACCTACGCAGCCAAGGAAACCAAAGTGGTTTCATTGTGGGGGCTCGTCCGGGATCGATTTCGTTGGATGCTGTGTGATTGCGCTGAGCATTAATCCAGTGGGTTGTGTTTAAGTCTGTGTTAAACTATTGCTCGGTACAATGATTATGCTACGTGGTATGGCTGCTGCGGGGGTGGAGCGGAGGTTTGATAAAATGGCGGGCAAAGACTTTGTTCTAGTTCAGACGAGCGTTGTAACGGCAGTAGAACTGCCTGGCGTTATTGGGGTTTCAGGAGAGGGGAGGCCATGGCGTGTCCATACTTTCTGGGAGGAGGGGAGTGAAGGCAAGCGTGCTGAATCGGGAGCCGAGTTTCCCGTAGCAGGGGGCGGAGACTTTAAAGACAAGTTGCTCTCGTTTCTGCGGAGCAAGGGGAAGGAGTAATCTGATGTAGAAGGTCTAATGAGTCCTCCAGTGAGGACTGAGCTTTCTGAGTTGGTAGCAGCCCTTACCTCCCTGGTGAATAAATGGCAAGATGCCCAGGTTAAAAGTCCCAGCTATCGTAGGCTCAGCCTGTTCTCAGGAACAAAGCCCACCCCTAAAAGGGGAGGAGGAGTATGAGACTTGGGCAGTGCAAACCTCTCTGTAGCTGGATGAGTGGCAGTTCCCTGATGACAAAAAAAGACAGCGATTGGTTGAAAGTTTGAAGGGGCCGGCTGTAGTGAGATCCGTAAAGACACAGAACCCCTTTGCTACCTCTGCGGCCTACGTGCAAGCACTAGAAAAGGTGTTTGGCATGACGGGAAGCACATTGGAGCTTATGATGGGTTTCAGAACATGTTTCAGGAGAAGGGGGAGAACCTCTCTGCCTACATTTTTCGGCTAAAGAGGCAGCTAATTTGCTTGTGGCGTAGAGGGGCCATTCAAACGGCTGAGGTGAATCAGTTAAGAATGGACCAAGTAGTGAAAGGTGCCCATTCGTCAAACCTGATCGCTTGGGGTCTCCAAATATCTCGTAAGATGTGCCCCCTTACCCTTGTTTGTCGAGCTGATCAGAGAAGTAAGAGAGGAGGAGAATGCGATAGAGATGCGGGAGGCCTCGGTCTGTGGGGTACAGTCCTCGGTAGTGGTCCCCTTGGCTGAGGTGGCCACTGATAACCCATGTCAGGGAGTGGTGAAGGAGCTCATGGCTGAGTTTAGGACTGAGATGGCCCGGTTGTTATCAGTGGGTGCGGCCCCCTCCCCATAAGATAGAGCCGATAGGGAGGTGAACCCCCTAAGCGGACGGACTACGCAGACGGCTGCCAGTGACCAGGGTCCCACGAGAAGGGGAGTAGCTGGTATTGTCTGTTTTAACTGTGGTGAAAAGGGACACCTCCGGTGGAAGTGTGAATGACAGGGAACCCCTCGGAGAGTGACTTCCTGGATACCTAAGCGGAGAGACCCAGTGAGGGAATAGCCTGGCATCTTGGGGGGAGCACGTTCCCAGCAATATATCAAGGAACACCCTAAAGCAAGAAACCCTATTCCTGAAGGCTTAGTGGGGCCAAGCTCCGGTGTTTCGCTACGGATTGAGGATATTTATGTTAGAGCCATACTTGACACAGGCTCTCAGGTTACTCTGGTGTACCGTGCATTTTACAGCCAATATTTGACGCATCTTGCTACTCAGTGCGCCAGAGATCTGAGGTCTTAGTACAGATGACTATCCATACGTTGGTTACTTGTCATTGAAGCTGGAGTTTTCGGAGGCAGATGTGGGGGTAGCTGAGGTCCTTGATACATTAGTGATGGTTTGTCCAGACCCAGTCGAGAGGGATGAAGCTAAAATTCTCGTGGGGACGAATACTATTGTGAGGAGGCTACTGGGAGTCTGCAAGGAGGCTAGAGGGAGGCGGCAAGGAGAAGGTTGGAGAGAGCTTTCTGAAAACATTATCCATTCATCCTGTGTTCCAAACTGCTTTTGAGGAAGTGTGTGGCTGCACTGAGCTGGATGATGAACATAAACAGGGAACTGTGTGGTTCACCCAGTCAAAAACAGTCTTGTTACGGCCAGGGGAAGTAACGAGAGTGATGGGAAACCCCAAATTTCCTGGAATGCCTGATGCCGAGGCCCTCTTGTGGATGCTCCAGAAGACCACGAAGAAGAGTCAGGTTTACCCGCTAGGGTACTGGTGAGGCCCGAACTGCAGAAGTCCTCAGTTATACAGGTGAACAGGATGACAGTGAGTGTCAGGAACACTTTGGAGCAGGAGGTCACCCTCAGGTGGGAGATGCCTATGGTGCACCTCTTCCCAGTGATGGTAACGTCTAGTGTCCCTGTGAGATGAGCCGGGAAGAAACTCTCTACAAAAAGAGGAAAGATGACAGCCGAATCATTCAACTTCAGGGATTCCCTGGTACCTGGACGTTGGAAGAAGAGGTTGATCGAGAAAATGTTGAAGCTGGAAGCTGTCTTTTCTACTGATGAGTTTGGTGTGGGCTGTTCCACAAGCACTCACCACACCATTCGGGTGACAGAGGACACCCCGTTCAGAGAAAGATCGCGGTGACTGGCACCTGCAGAGGTGGAGGACGTTCGGCAGCATCTGTGGAAGTTGAAGGAAGCTGGGATCATCACTGAGTGCAGAAGCCCTCACTCCAATAGTAGTGGCCAGGAAGAAGAATGGGAAGGTACGGATGTGGATGGACTATCGGTGTACAGTCCCCGACCAGTAGACAATCCTGAGAATCGAGGACGCGCTGGCCTGCCTGAATGGTGCAATGTGGTTCGATGTGCTGGACTTGAAGAGTAGGTATTACCGTGTACCCATGAGTGAGGCTGATAAAGATAAGGCTAACTGAAGTATGTGTCTGATATGAGAAGGGAGTTGAAAAAGGCTTATGAATTAGCTGAGATTTCAGCTACCAAGCAAAATCAAGGAAATAAGAGGAAGTATGACGAAAAGGTTAGGTTCTCCCAACTCATGCCTGGAGGCCGAGTCCTCATCAGGAATTTGGGTCTACCTGGGAAGCTTGAGTTGGCTGGCCACTGGGTCACTACGCCCTATGAAGTGGAGAGTCAGATGCCAAACGTACCGGTTTTCCAGGTGAAACCAGAGGATGGGAACGGTCCTGTCAAGATTCTCCATCCGAGCCACCTTCTGCCTCGGGGACAAGAGGTGCGTGTTGACTCGGAGTCTGACCTGGGCCCTACACCTAGCAAGAGGACTCTGCGGCAACGTGGCAAGACTGAAGGACCAGCAGTGGGAAGGATTAAACTGGCGCCCACCCCTGAATGGGATACGGACTCGGGGGATGAGTAAATGGGTGTGTGGTATATGCTGCCTTTCTCCAACTCTCCAATAATTGAGTAAGAGAATCCCAACCTTTCTCACGCTGGGGCAGGTGAAATGGAGGAGATTAGCAGTGCTCAGGCAGGCTTGCAGCTGGACCGTGCTGGGCTCTAAAGTAACTGGGGATGAGGCTGAGCTCAGCAAAGTGGCAGAGGGAGCCAAGCTGCAGGAAGGCATGAGTGATAGACTTGGGGAGGCCTCGCCATATAGACCAGAAGTATCCCAAGGAGTGTCTGAAACTGAAGACATAGATGATGGGATTAGGAGGTCTCAGAGAGTCAGGAGACCCCCAGATAGACTGGCTTATGTAGCACCAAGGGAACAGAGGATTGCGACTATCCTCTTAGTGAAGTATGTCACTAACATTTACAAATGGATTGGAGGTTCTGACATCACGAAATTCCCTTGAAAACAGTGTTATTAATGACGGGATGACAAATTATTTCAAAGTCATGACGACATGACTACTTGTGATGGGGGGCGAGTGTAACATCTTTACCATTATGCTGTAGCTATTTCATTTAGCAGTTCTGTAAGAGATGCTGTCCTGCTTTCAGCCTGTTTGAGTTATTGTTGAAGATAGGGGATGATATGGAATGTGTACCGTTCAATTAGCAGGAGGTTTTCTTAGTGAAGGATAGCAAGGTGGGCTTAGCGCTTTCTTTTGTTCAAGAGGAGATGAAGAGAGAAGACACTGGGGAGAACTGAGACCTGTTTGTTCGAGATGGATTGCGAGCGACGTTCAGAAGGTGGTGTATGCTTTCACGTTGACTGAGGGCTCAGCACGTGAGTAACAGAGAAGTCCAAGATGACCTCCAACTTGTGCACATTTGACTGTTTAATTAGAATAGTCCCTTTTCTTTTTGTTATTCTTTACTAACCCTTCAGTTAAGATTCATAAATTTAATTCCTTTAATCGTATGCAGTGTATTGTCTGTTATTTTGCGGCATTAATTTGTAACAGGGTAGCAAATGACACAGCATCCACACAAACCGAGGTTTGGGGTGGAATCAAGCACACCTCAGCCTCACAAGTTTGGGAAGGCCAGAGGTTGTCTTTCCTAGACTTACGCAGCCAAGGAAACCAAGGTGGTTTCAACTCCTTCAGAGGCAGTGATCACAATATGATTGAGTTCAACTTGAAATTTGATAAGGAGAAAGTAAAGTCTGGTGTAACAGTATTTCAGTGGAGAAAAGGAAATTACAGTGATATGAGAGAGGAGTTGGCCAAAGTAAATTTGAAGAAGATGCTGCCAGGGATGGCGGCAGAGCAGCAATGGGTGAGTTTCTGGGAAAAATTAGGATGGTGCAGGATAGGTGTATTCCAAAAACAAAGAAATACTCAAATGGCAAAATAGTACAACCGTAGCTGACAAGGAAAGTCAAAGCTAATGTAAAAGCAAAGAGAAGGCATACAACAAACCAAAAATTAGTGGGAAGACAGAGGATTGGGAAGCTGTTAAAAATCTACAGAGAGCAACTAAAAGAATCATTAGGAGGGAAAAGATGAATATGAAAGCAAGCTAGCAAATAATATCAAAGTGGATAGTAAAAGGTTTTTCAAGTGTGTAAAAAATAAATAGATAAATCAATAAATAAAAATGAAAGAGAGATGAGAGTAATTATAGGACCACTAGAAAATGAGGCCAGAGAAATAATAACAGGGAACAAGGAGATGGCCAATGAACTAACTGAGTCTTCACTGTGGAAGACATTAGCAGTGTGCCTGACGTTGAAGGGTGTGAGGGAAGAGAAGTGGGTGCAGTTACTATTACAAGGGAGAAGGTGCTCAAAAAGCTGAGAGACCTAAGAGTATACAAGTCACCCGGACCAGATGAACTGCACCCTAAGATTCTGAAAGAGGTAGCAATAGAGATTGTGGAGACATTAGTAATTATCTTTCAAAAATCATTGGACTCTGGCATGGTGCCAGAGGACTAGAAAATTGCAAATGTCATTCCACTCTTAAAGAAGGAAGGCAGCAGTAAGGAAATTATAGCCCAGTTAACCCAACTTCAGTGGTTGGGAAGATGTTGGAGTCAATAGTTAAGGATGAGGTTATAGAGTAGGTGATGACACAGGATAAGATAGAACAAAGTCAGCTTGGTTTCCTTAAGAGAAAATCCTGCCTGAATGAACCTGTTGGAATTCTTTGAGGAGATTACAAGTAGGATAGATAAAGGGGATGCAGTGAATGTTATATATTTGGACTTTCAGAAGGCCTTTGACAAGGTGACATATATAAGGCTGCTTACCAAGTTAAGAGCCCGTGGTATTACAGGAAAGTTATTGGCATGGTTAGAGCATTGGCTGATTGGTTGGAGACAGTGACTGGGAATACAAGGATCCATTTTTGATTGGCTGACAGTGACTAGTGGTGTTCTGCAGGGGTCGGTGTTGGAACCACTTCTTTTTATGCTGTATATCAATGATTTAGATGATGGAATAGATGACTTTGTTGCCAAGTTTGCAGATGATATGAAGATTGGTGGAGTGGCAGGTAGTGTTAAGGAAACAGGAAGGCTGCAGAAGAACTTAGATTAGAAGAATGGGCAAGAAAGTGGCAAGTGAAATAGTGTTGAAAAATGTATGGTCATGCACTTTGGTAGTAGAAATAAATGTGCAGACTATCTTCTAAACGGGGAGAGAATCCAAATATCTAAGACGCAAAGGGCCTTGGGAGTCCTTATGCAGAACACCCTAAAAGTTAACTTTCATGTGTGTCAGTGGTGAGGAAGGCAAACGCAATGTTAGCATTTATTTCAAGTGGTCTAGAATACAAGAGCAAGGACGTGATGCTGAGGCTTTATAAGGCACAGGTGAGGCCTCACCTTGAGTATTGTGAACAGTTTTGGGCTCCTCATCTAAGAAAAGATATGCTTGCATTGGAGAGGATTCAGAGGAGGTTCATAAGGATGACTCCAAGAAAGAAAGGGTTTTCATACGAGGAACGTTTGATGGCTCTGGTCTGTACTCACTGGAATTTAGAAGGATGAGGGGGGATCTCATTGAAACCTTTCAAATGTTGAAAGGCCTAGACAGAGTAGATGTGGAAAGGATGCTTCCCATAGCGGGGTGGGGGGGGTGCTGGGTAGTCTAGGGCGTAGAGAGGTGCAGAGAAATTTCTTTAGCCAGAGGGTAGTGAATTTGTGGAACGTAGCCGCAGGTGGCTGTGGAGGCCAGGTCATTGAGTGTATTTAAGGCAGAGCTGGATAGGTTCTTGATTGGACGTGGCATCAAAGGTTATGGGGTGAAGGCCGGGGAGTGGGGCTGAGGAGGGGTAAAAATGATCAGCCATGACGGAATGGCAGAGAAGACTCACTGGGCCAGACGGCCAAATTCTGCTCCTATGTCTTGTGGTCTTATCTCCTCAGGTTCCAGGGCCTGTTGGGTGAGGGGTAATAACTGCTCCTGAACCTGGTGATGTTTGGTCCTGTGGCTCCTGTACCTTTTTGCTGATGGCAGAAGTGGGAAGACAGCACAGCCTGGGTGGTGGGTCTCCTTGATGATGGAAGCTGCTTTCCTGCTCTGTGCAATTGTGAAGCCTCTGGGTACTTGTAGGCACATGATAAAATAGGCCAAAATGAACATTGTTTCCTTAAGGGGAAATATTGCCTTCCATATCCATAGGAATTCTTTGAACCAATCTTTTTCATCTGTGAAGGTGCTGTAAGTGTCAGCGTTGGAGTCCTAAACTCAGCTGCAATTAAAAGGAAAAGAAGGAAGGTAGGGTCAAGCGGAGCAGCCATTTTCAGAGTGTGCAGTGATAGAGTGGGAAGGCTCTGGCTTGACAGGCTTTGACATGAACAGGCAGAAGCACAGGTAAGAAGGGGTAAGCCTATTTTTCAGTACAGACTAGTCAGAATAGAATGCTCCTGTTGTCAGATGTGGGAATTCAGGATATCTGCCGGTTTCTCTGATGACTACATCAGCGGAAAGTGTACCCAGCTTCAGCACCTGACTGACCAGGTCAAGGTGTTGGAACTGAAGACTGATGTACTGAGGATCATTGGGGATGCTGAGGTTATTATAGATGAGACTTTTGAGGAGGTGGTCACAACCAGAGTACAGGCTTCGGACAATAGATTGGTGACCACCAGGATAGATATGACCAATGGGGTATGACAGCAGCAGCCAGACTGGTGGCATTGTGGCCGGCTCCGAGGCTCAAAAGGGAAAAGAGTGGAAAGGAACAGAAGGGAGATTCTGTGGCTGCAAAAGAGACAGCAGGATGGTCTGTTATCTCCTGGGTACTAGGGTCCAGGATGTATTGGAGCTGTTGAAGGACATTAAACTTTCAGTTTAAGATGGTGCTAACGAAGATGTGCCACAGTTTGCTGGTAAATCATAAGGCAAGAGATTTGACTGAAAACGTTACTTTACTTCTTTTGAAGCAAATTGTGGTGAACTATCACTGCAGACACTGAGGAGGCAGGGGGCAGCGACACCGGTTTTTGGGATGAGCCGTGCTGGGGCACTGTGAGGCGCAATGTGTTCGAGCTGTCAGGTTCACAGATGGAGTTCATATTGCTGCCAGAGATGGAGTGAGCGATTTACGGAGGAATCAATGTGGAAGAGATTCGATGCCCGTCCACCTAACCCAGGGGAGCGGGTGGATCACTCCATGCATGGAGCCGGTTTGGTGAGATGGAGAACAGCTTTGGGCTGGGCGGCCCAAGTATATCAGAGTGCCGGGATCCATGGCACTATTCAGTGCTTGGACAATTTAAACACCACCCCAATAGATTGGAAGCCCAAGTATCAGGTATGGAGGCAAAGATTGGGCTGATTTCGCTTGCTTTTCCACGAATGTTTATTCCCTTGTCTGCGACGCCATAACTATGAACTGTTTTTCAAAGCTTTAGAAAAGATAGAAAAGGAAGTAAAAGAGGGATAATATCACAGCTGCACTCAGGAGAGACATAATGGAGAGTTCAGACATTGTGTCCATTTAGTTAGAACTCAGGAATAGGAAGGGTACAATCATACAGATAGGATTGTACTTCAGACCCCCCCCCCAATAGTCATTGGGACATTGAGGAACAGATATGTAATCAGATTAAGGAAATGTGTAAATGTGTTGTCATGCGGGATTTCAACTTCTCTAATATATACTGCAATCTTCTTAGTGCAAGGCGTTTAGATGGGGAAGACTTTGTGAAGTGTATCCAGGAAGGTTTCAACAAGAGGAGAGGCTGTACTGGATCTGTTATTGGGTAATGACCCTGGCCAGTGACTGACCTTTCAGAGGGTCTTCACTTAGGGAACAGTGACCACATCTCCTTAACTATCAGGATAACTATAGATAAATATAGGTATGGTCCTTGTGGGAGAGTTTTAAATTGGAATTTTTTTTTTATTTCAAAATATACTTTATTCAAAAATAAATATATACAATAAACCATTCAATAACTTTTCATCCTTTACATACGTTTCCATTATACTCAGTACATATCCGTATTTATAGCCACCCACGTGGCACTCCAGTAGTTCAGCTTAGCATATCATTGTTGAGGGGTATACTCCCCGCCCACCGACCCCTCCCACTCCCACGGGTGGAGACACCTATACTGTGGTCCTTCCCCACTGGGCCCTTGCGGTGGCTGCACCGAGTTTCAGTGCGTCCCTCAGCACATACTCCTGCAGCCGAGAATGTGCCAGTCGGCAGCATTCTCCCATGGACATCTCCATGTGCTGGTAGATCATCAAGTCTCGGGCCGACCAAAGAGCGTCTTTCACTAAGTTGATGATCTGCCAGCAGCACCGGATGTTGGTCTCCGTGTGCGTCCCCGGAAACAGCCCGTAGATCAGAGAGTCCTCTGTTACGCAGCTGCTGGGGATAAAACGTGACACTAGCCCGTCAATCCTCCTCCACACCCTCTTTGCGAACTGGCAGTGTGCAAAGAGGTGGGTCACAGACTCCTCCTCACTGCAGTCCTCCCATGGGCAGTGGGGTGCGGAGACGACGTTCCAGGCGTACAGGAGGGCTCTGACTGGGAGGGCCCCTCTCACCGCCAGCCAGGCGAGGTCTTGGTGTCTGTTGGTGAGATCTGGCGATGAGGCATTTTGCCAGATGAACTGGACAGTCTGCTCAGGGAACCACCCCACTGTGTCCATCACGTCCTTCTCCTGCAGTGCCTGCAGGACACTACGTGCTGACCACTGCCTGATGGCCCTGTGGTCAAAGGCATTCTCCTGGAAGAACTTTGCTACGTAGGACAGGTATGCCGGCAACGACCAGCTGACTGGGGCGTTGCGCGGGAGTGGGGCCAGACCCATCCTTCGTAGCCAGGGCGACAAGTAGAACCTGGGCACATAGTGGTACTTGGTGCCCACATACCTGGGCTCTACACACAACCTGATGCAGCCACATACCAAGCTGGCCATCAGGGTGAGAGCTACATTGGGGACGTTCTTGCCCCCGTTGTCCAGGGACTATAGGTCAAATTACTATTACTAGGCTATTAAGCAGGAACTAAGAAGCTTCAATTGAGAACACCTTCTTTTCTGACAAGTCCACATCAGACATGTGGAGGGTGTTTACAGATCAAATGCACAGAGTACGGGAAAGGTATGTTCCTGTTAGAAGGAAGGATGGGAATGGAGAGATAAGGGAACCTTGGGTGTTCAGAGAGGTGATGAATTTAGTCAAAAAAAGGGAAAAGTACTGTATGTAAAGCTTCAGAAGTTAGAATCAAATGAAGCACTGTTGTAAAATACATCTTTTCGCCATTAAAGTAAGAAATGCAATCATTCTACGGGCTGAAGGGGAAAGATTACTAGAAATTTTAGGTAGTCCAAAGATAGCAGTAATAGGGTGAGGAGAGATATCTATATTTAATACCTTAGAAATAATATTGAAAATATCTCTCCAAAAAGTTTCCAAAGTAGGGCAAGACCAAAACATATGAGTTAAAGAGGCTATCTGCCCCGAACATCTATCACAGAAAGGATTAATATGCGAGTAAAAACACGCTAACTTATCTTTGGACATATGTGCTCTATGAACCACTTTAAATTGAATTAGGGAATGTTTAGCACAAATAGAGGAAGTATTAACTAATTGTAAAATCTGCCCCCAATCATCCACAGAAATGGTAAGCCCCAATTCCTGTTCCCAATCTACCCTAATCTTATCAAATGGAGCTTTCCTAAGTTTCATAATAATATTATAAATCATAGCCGATGCACCTTTCTGACATGGATTAAGGTTAATTATCGAATCTAAAATATATATAGGAGGAAGCATTGGAAAGGAAGAAAGTATAGTACTTAGGAAATTTCTAACTTGTAAATATCTAAAAAAATGTATTCTTGATAAGTTATATTTATTAGATAATTGTTCAAAAGACATAAGGGAACCATCTAAAAATAAATCCAAAAACCGTAAAATACCCTTAGTCTTCCAAGTTTGAAAAGCGCGATCCGTAAAAGAGGGAGGAAAAAATATGTTACCTAAAATAGGAATCGCTAACCCGAATTGATTAAGATCAAAAAATTTTCTGAATTGAAACCAAATACGCAAAGCATATTTAACTATTGGGTTAGAGACCTGCTTAAGGCGTTTCGAATCAAAAGGAAGAGAGGAACCTAAAATAGAACCAAGTGTATAACCCTGAACAGATTGTAATTCCAATGCTACCCATTTAGGAATAGATAGTATGTCCCGGTCAAGTAAACAAAATTTCATATGTCGAATATTAATAGCCCAATAATAAAATCTAAAGTTAGGTAATGCTAAACCTCCATCTCTCTTAGCTTTCTGTAAATGTATTTTACCCAGTCTCGGATTCTTATTCTGCCAAATAAATGAAGAAATTTTAGAGTCAACTTTATCAAAAAAAGATTTAGGAACGAAAATTGGTAATGCCTGAAACACATATAAAAATTTTGGCAAAAAAAACATCTTAACTGCATTAATACGACCAATCAAAGTTAAATATAAGGGAAACCATTTAGATGAAAGTTGAGTAATATGGTCTATTAATGGTAAAAAGTTAGTCTTAAATAAATCTTTATGTTTACAAGTAATTTTAATCCCAAGATATGAAAAGTAATTATTAATCAATTTAAATGGAAATTTATAATATAAGGGAAGATGTTTATTAATCGGAAAAAGTTCACTCTTACTAAGATTTAATTTATAACCTGAGAAAAGACCAAATTGTGCTAATAACTCTAAAACAGCAGGAATGGATCTCTCAGGATTAGAAATATATAAAAGTAAATCATCAGCATAGAGTGATAATTTATGGGACTTTAATCCCCGAGTTATCCCAGTAATATTTGAAGATTCTCGAATAGCAATTGCAAGAGGTTCTAATGCAATATCAAATAATAGGGGACTAAGAGGACAGCCTTGTCGAGTACCACGAAAGAGAGGAAAAAAAGGTGAGTTTAAAGAGTTAGTACGAACCGAGGCTACAGGGGAGTGATATAACAGTTTAATCCAGGATATAAATTTCAAGCTAAAATTAAACATTTCAAGCACCTTAAATAAATAAGGCCATTCTACTCTATCAAAAGCTTTCTCGGCATCTAAAGAAATAACACACTCAGGAACATTTTGTGAGGGAGTATAAACGATATTTAACAATGTACGAATATTATAAAAAGAGTAACGACCTTTAATAAAACCCGTTTGGTCTTCCGAAATAATAGAAGGAAGTACTTTTTCTAGTCTATTTGCTAATAACTTAGAAAAAACTTTAGAATCAAAATTTAATGAAGATATTGGTCTATAAGATGCACATTGAGCAGGGTCTTTATCCTTCTTTACTATTAAAGAAATTGATGCTCTATTAAAAGATTCCGGAAGTTTACCAAGTTTCAAAGAAGCCTCAAAAACCTTATAGAGCCAAGGAATCAATAAAGAAGCAAAACATTTATAAAATTCAACGGTAAACCCATCAGGGCCAGGAGCTTTCCCCAGATTCATAGAAAAAATAACATTCTTAATCTCATCCATTGTAATGGAAGTATCTAATAAAGAAGACATATCCTGTGAAATCTGAGGGAAGTCTAACTTATCTAAAAAATCATTCATATATTTAGAATCTCGAGGAGACTCTGATTGATATAAAGAAGAATAAAAATCACAAAAGGTTTGATTAATCCCCACATGATCCAATATCAATCGATCATTTTGGTTATAAATCTGATTGATTTGAGATTTAACATAATTAGATTTCAATTGATTAGCCAGCAGCTTGCCAATTTTATCACTGTGAACATAAAAATCACTTCTTGTTTTCTTTAATTGGTTTACAATCGAGGACGAGAGTAGTAAACTGTGTTCCATTTGAAGTTCAGTTCTTTGTTTGTATAGCTCCTCAGAAGGAGCCATAACATATTTCTTATCAATTTCTTTAATCTTGTCCACAATTGCCATCTCCTCCTGCTTCTGTTTCTTCCTCAAAGCAACGGAATACGAAATAATCTGACCCCGAATATAGGCTTTAAAAGTGTCCCAAAGAGTGTTAACCAAAATATCTTCTGTATGGTTAATTGTAAAAAAAAGCTCAATCTGTTCATTCATAAAATTAACAAAGTCCGAGTCCTGAAGCAACAGCGAATTAAAACGCCATTGTCTATTGTTTGGTATATTGGCCATAATTTTAATAGAAAGCTTAAGTGGAGCATGATCCAAAATGGTTATAGAATCATAATCACATTTAATCACTGAAGGAATGAGACGAGAATCAATGAAAAAATAATCAATTCTTGAATAGGAATGATGAACATGTGAAAAGAAGGAAAAATCTTTTTCCTGAGGATGCAGAAAACGCCAAATGTCCGTCGACCCAGAATCAGAAAGGAAAAAATTAATCAAATTTGCAGATTTATTAGGTAAAGTCCGTAAAGGAGCCGAACGGTCCAAAGCTGGAGATAAACAGGTATTAAGATCTCCGCCCCAAATCAATGAAAACTCGTTCAAATTCGGAAACTGATCAAACAATGATTTATAAAATTCCGGACAATCCATATTAGGAGCATAAACATTAACCAAAACTACTTTTTTATTAAATAGTAAACCACTAACCAATAAAAATCTACCATTCGGATCAGAGATAATATCCTGTTGTATAAAAGTAACTGAGGAATCTATAAAAATAGAGACGCCTCGAATCTTAGCATTGGAGTTCGAATGAAATTGTTGGCCCTTCCAGAATTTGAAAAAACGTAGTCTGTCCCCCCTCCGTACATGGGTCTCTTGTAAAAATAAAATTTGTGCTTTAAGTCTCCGGAACACTTTAAAAACTTTTTTCCTTTTAATAGGATGATTAAGACCATTAGTATTCCAGGAGACAAAATTAATAATAGACTCCATAAATCCTAAAGTCAACCCACAACAAGGAGGATTGACAATAGGCGCGACCCACAAACCCGGAGAGGAAACAGAACATACAAAAGATACCGGGGAAAAGGACGCAACCAGTACTTCAATAATGTATATAGCCCAAAGAGAAACAAACTAAAACGTGAAGCCCCTCCCACCACCCCCCACCCCAAGACCCCAAGGCAAAATCTAAAGCAGACCCGCCAGAAAGAAGCAAGCGCTAAAACTACCCCCATGACTTCCGGTATACGCTCCCTAAAAAAAAGGTATAAATATGAAAAGGATCAGCTAATTGTAAAACAGTAAAAAAATAAGTAAAAAAAAGTTAGCTCAATTAAAATACACACAGAACAGAACAAAAGCCGGAAAATATATATTAAAAAAAAAACCACAATAAACCTCAAACTCATGAATAGACACAGCAACAAAAAAAATAGGATTATTAACATAAAGTGATTATAAAAAGCAAAACAGAATAAAATTTTTTTTAAAACTACAAAATTTAAGGCCGCACAGGAAATACGTAAGATGACAAAAGGGAAGTAACCACCCAGAATCCCCTGGGAAAAGAAAGAAATGACGCAGTTAAAAAGAAAGTTTAGCAGCCATATTAAGAAATCAAAAGTAAACTTTTCTGCCCAAATAGGGCACAGAAAAGTTAAAACCAACCAATTCACAGCCTCCGATCAACGGAGATATTTAAAAAAAGGCAATTAAGATGTTAAAGATGAAAGTTGATCCAGATAACTCTGGGCATCCGATGGAGAATCAAAAAAATGAAGGGCTCCATCTAACATACGAATCCTTAGACGTGCAGGGTACAGCAGCGCTGGTCTTAAATCCATCTTATAGAATTCCGACATCACGGATCTTAATGCTCCAACTACCTTTTTTTGGTTTTCTCAGACGATTTTATGTTTGAATTTGGAGAAAATTAGAAGTAACCTTTATGATTCTTCATTTAAATTTGAACAGATTTGGGGACCTTTTATTCGATATTTTCATTTAATGTAATATTTACCCTTCTTGTTTTTTTTTCACTGTTTTAATGGAGGTCGGGATTGAGGACGTGATTTTAAGTTTAACTCTGTTTGGTTTCAAGTTAGCCCATTGCTTTGCTTTGCTTTTAGTTAGCTGCACGGTGGGTTTTTTTTTGGGGGTTTTTTTTTCTTTTTTTCCATTGATATATATAAAATTTAGTATACTATTATGTTATCTTGGTTTCTTATGCTTAAATTACATTGTTTGTAGTATTTTCTTTTTGGTATTGTTATCTTTTGGAATTTTATTATACTTTAACATTGTATTAATGTTTATATGGCTTACCTTTTTTGTATACTTACTCAATAAAAAGATTTAAAAAGAAAGAATCAAATGAAGCACGAGGAATATAAATAATCCAGAAAAGAAATAAAGAAGGGAATTAGGAAAGCCAGGAGGGTTTATGAAAAGTCCTTGGCAAGTAGGATTAAGGTAAATCCCAAATCATTCTATACACACCACGAGCAAGGGGATAACTAGGGAGACGGTGGGACAACTCAAGGATAAAGGCGGCAACATTTGCTTGGATGTGGAGAATGTGAGTAAGGTGCTTAATGAGTACTTTGCCTCAGTATCTACCAAGGAAAAGGATATGGAGGACCAGGAGATCAGTGCTGAGTGTATAAATATGTTAGGGCATTTAGAGGTCAAGGAGGAGGAAGTGTTGGGTCTCCTAATGACTATTAAGGTGGATAAGTCCCTAGGGCCTGATGGGATTTACCCAGGTTATTGAAGGAGGTGAGAGATGAGATTGCTGGGGCCTTGACCAGTACTTTTGTTTCCTCTCTAGCTACACGTGAGGTCCCAGAGGACTGGCAAGCAGCAAATTTTTTTACCTCTATTTAAGAAGAGAACAAAGAAAAATCCTGGGAACTATAGACTGATGAGTCTCACATCAGTTGTAAGGAAATTGCTGGAGAAAGTTCTTAGGGATAGGATATATGAGCATTTGGAAACCCATCGCCTAATTAGGGAGAGCCAGCATGGCTTTATGCTGGGCAGGTTGTGCCTTACCAATTTGATAGAGTTTTTTGACAAGATGATGAGAGAGATTGATGAAGGTAGGGCAGTAGATGTTGTCTACGTGGATTTTAGTAAGGCATTTGACAAAGTCCCCCATGGAAGGCTAATCCAGAAGATTAAGATGCATAGGTCCATGGTGAATTAACTGTTTTGGATTCAGAACTGGCTTGCGCATTGAAGACAAGGGGTAGTGGTCAGAGGGACTTATTCCAGCTGGAGGTCTGGAATTAGTGGTGTTCCACAAGGATCTGTGCTGGGACCTCTGCTGTTTGTGATGTATGTAAATGACCTGGATGAAAATGTAGATGGGTGGGTTAGTAAGTTTGCAGATGATATCAAGACTGGTGGAGCTGTGGAGAGTGTAGAAGACTGACAAAGAATACAGCACAATATAGATTAGTTGCAGATATGGGCAGAGAAACGGCAGATGGAGATTAACCCAAATAAATGTGAGATATTGTATTTTTATAGGGCAAATATAAGGAGACAGTACTGAGCAGAGAGATCTTGGAATTCAAGTTCATGGCTGCTTGAAAGAGGCTACACAGGTTGATAAGATGGTTAAGAAGGCTTAAAATCATGGGATGTTGCTTTCATTAGTCGAGGCATTGATTTCAAACATCAAGAGGTTATGCTGCAACTGTCATGGTCCGGTCTGAAGTCCGCATTCCGGTTCACGGCCCGGTCCGCAGACTCTGGACTCCGGGTCTTCCGGCTGTCCCTGGTTTCGGTTGGACTTAACCATAAGCACCTGATGCTCATCTTGGGGCTGGAAATATAAGTGGCCCTGGGATCACGTGTGGGTGCTGGGTCGTCTTCTCAGTCTTCCCTTGAAGCAACCCACTGGTAGAAGGCTAGTGCAGGCTCAAGGTATGGATTTGGCTGTTCCGTAGCCTGCCGAGGTTGCCAGCTGCCTCGAGTCTTGGACCCACCCCGGACCCTTACTGTCCCTTGCCTCTCTCGGGTAAGCCAGGCTGTTTGCTGTTACCTTGCAGTTGAGTCTGTCCCTTCCTGTCCTGTGCCTCCGTTGGGTAAGTCAGGCTGTTTGACATTACCCTGAGGCTGGATCTATCCCTCCCTGTCCTTGCCTCTGTGGTGTGTAGTCCCGTGTCCTGCCCAGGAGTTGTCTTGTAGTACCCAAGCCTCGTCACATCTTCGCCTGGCCTCCAAGAACCCAAGCCTCATCTCGTGTTCGTCTGGCCTCCAAGAAGCCAAGCCGCGTCTTGTCTTCGCCTGGTTTTGGGGTCCGAGCCCAAGTCAAGACCCAGGTTCTGGGTCCTTGTCCAGTCTCTGACTCGGAGTCCACACCAAGGCTCCATGTTCCCAGTCCCTCGTCCTGGTCCTGCTTCCCTAGCCTAGTCTGTCTTCCTGTCCCTACTCCTAGTCTGTGTCCTGTCCCATCATTTAGTTTTGTCCGTTCCTGTTCCTAATACTTCAGTGTCTGTGTCTTGCATTTGGGGCTGTTCCCAATGCCCCCCACTGTGACAGCAACTGTATAAAATTCTAGTTGGGCCACATCTGGAATATTGCATACAGTTCTGCTTGTTCCACTGTAGGAAGGATGTTGAGGCTTTGGAGAGGGTGAAGGAGGTTTACCAGGATGCTGCCTGGTTTAGAGAGCATGTGCTAACATGAGAGGCTGGATAAACTCGGGTTGTTTTCTCCGGACTGTCAGGGGCTGAGAGGAGATCTGATAAAAGTTTATAAGATTATGAGAGGCACAGGCAGAGTAGACAGGGAGCATCCATTTCCCAGGGTAAAATCAGAGGGCATGTGTTGAAGGTGAAAGGATGTAAGTTCAAAGGAGATGTGAGGGGTAATTTTTTTTTATTCAGAGTGCTGGATGCCTGGAATGCACTTCCTGGTATGGTAGTAAAGTCAAACACGTTAGAGGATTTTAAGATGAAGGGTTTTGGCCCTAAATGTTTACTGTACTCTTTTCCATACTACTGCCTGGCCTGCTGAGTTCCTCCAGCATTTTGTGTGTGTTAGAGGCTTTTAAGTGACGTTTGGATAGGCACATGGAAGCAAGGAAGATGGAGGGGTATGGACATGGTGTAGGTAGGAGGGTTTAGTGTTTGGGTGTTTTTGGTTTGCGTTTTAGCTGGTGTGACACGACATTGTGGGCTGAAGGGCCTATTTCTGTGCTGTACTCTTCTATGTTCTGTGTTTTTTTTTAATTAACAGGCAGGATAGACAAACAGAGTTGGTGGATGTTGTTTACCTGGACTTTCAGAGGCCTTTGACAAGGTGCCACACATAAGGCTGCTTGTTACAATAAGACCTCATGGTGCTGGAAATACACTAGCATAGGAGCCACACCTGTCCAATGACTCCCTACAATGAGCGGAATAACACCCCCAGAGATCCACAGAACAGCAGCTTTAGGAAAATTTTACAAGCGTATCCAAAATATGTCCAACAACATTCAAGTTCGTAAACTCATCGAAAATGCTCCTCCAACTTCCCGACTCAAATCTCAAAAACCTTTCTACAACTTGAAAAACCTCGACTCCTATAACAAACGCACTGAATGGTGCCAATACTGGCACACCAACGTGCCACCCAGTGGAGATCTAGTTGGTGACCCCATCTTGCTCCTCCCATGCTTTATTACAGCTACCAGAAAAACTGGATAGTCACAAATAGACCCAGAAGTCGATATGCCACCCCCGCGCAAAAGCTACACTGTTGGAGTTCCCAACAAAACCCAGCTTGCCCCTGTGGTGACCCAGTCCAGGATGGGTCCAAACATGCCCTCTTGCCAAGGTCGGAGATGGTTTTGCCATGGTCCATCGATGTAGCCATGAGCTGGAGGAATGGCTTGACAAAATCAATTAGAAGTGTGAAGAGAAAAACACCTGGCATATGAAACAACAACAACCAGCATGGATAGAAGTTTGGCTGGCTGGAGTCAAAGTAGGAATAAAGAGGGCCTTTTCTGGTTGGATGCTGGTAACTGGTGTGTTGTGCATGGGTCAGTGTTGGGACTACTTCTTTTCAAATTATATGTTAATGATTTGGATGTCAGAATTGATGGCTTTGCAGCCAAGTTTGCTGAAAAAATGACCGATGGAATATAATGCAGGAACATAGGTGTAGCTTATATTCTAAATGGGAAGAAAATTCAAAAATCAAGGGTGCAAATGGATTTGGAATTCCCTGTGCAGGATTCCGTAAAGGTAGACTTGCAGGTTGAGTCGGTGGTAATGAAAGCAAATTCAAAGGTAGCAGTCATTTCAAGAGGACTAGAATATAAGAACACTGGTGCAATGCTGGGGCTTTATATTGGCATTGGTCAGAGCACACTTGAAGTATTGTGAGCAGTTTTGAGTCTCTTATATAAGAAAAGATATGCTGGCATTGCAGAAGGTCCAGAGGGGGTTTACGAGAATGATTAATGAATGAGGAACATTTGATGGCTCTGGGCCTGTACTCACTAGTGTTTGGAAGAATGGAGGGGTGGGAGGGATCTCATTGAAATCTAATGAATATTAAGGTCAAGAGAGAGTGGATATGGGAAGGATGTTTCCAATATTGTACAAGTCTAGGACCAGAGGGCACAGCCTCAGAACAGAGTGTGCCCTCTGAGAGCAGAGATGTGGAAGAATTTCTTTAGCCAGAGAATAGTGAATCTGTAGAATTCATTGCCATGGACAGCTGTGGAGGCCAAGTCTTAGGGTATATTTAAACCGGAGGTTGATGGGTTCCTCATTAGTCAGGGCACCAAAGGTTACAAGAAGAAGGCAGGAGAGTGGGTTGAGAGGGATAATAAATCAGCCATGATGGAATGGCGGAGCAGACCAGATGGGCTGAATGGCCTCATTCTACTTCTATGTCTCATAATCTTGTGGTCTAATCCTCATTTTAAAATGTGCTTATAAATATGCAGCATGATGCAAGTCTGGAATTTGAATATATCCCTTGTTCCTAGTATTTTGTACTGAAAAGCAGCAGAACATCAGAAGCTGTAAATCAGAGATATAGTCAGGACTCGTGGCTCTCTCAGTTCCATTCATGGTAAGGGGAGATAAATAATTGTTCATCCACAACTTCTCAGTTTTACAATTGCAACTGCAGCTGGAAATCAATGGATGAATTAAATTTTATCGAGTGGACCTGTACATTGTTTTCTTCATAAAGTTATCACGCCACTGAGTACTATTGATTTTGGCTTGCTTTGTAAGCTAGTGAGACAATTTTCATGTAATTCAATCACCTAGTTCTATGTTTAAATTATTGCCTGTTCTTTCTGCTGACTGATCTCTACATCCTTCTCCAATATTTCTTACTTGGGACATGAACCCATAAATATGAATCAGTTATAAATCAAAGAATAAATAATTTACCAAGTATGATATACCCAAGTCTGTTACCACAATAATGATAGGCCATGAAGTAAATTTTGAAGATATACAATCAGTATGCAAGTGCGGAAAAAACTGGGAGATATAGTAAAATTGAGAGAAATGTGAGGGTTTCCATATTGGACGGAAGAATAGATAAGGTAAGTTTATTGATGACACAACTGTTGTTGGTCGAATCAAAGATGGTGATGAATTAGCATATAAGAGGGAGGTTGACAATTTGGTTGAATGTTTTGTAACACCAAAAGATTCATGGACCAGCTCAGTAAAGCAGAAAGACACAAACTCCAATTATCTATTTAGAACTACAAAACTTGGTCTATTAAAACAACAAGCATCAAAACACTTAACTAAGTGTGCATAGGCCCCTCTCACTGCAGCACACCTCCCACTCGATCCATGGAACTGTTCATGAGTCACCCATCAGTGAGGCCTCGGGAAACTACCCACAAGACCCTACCTGTTACTCTTCCCCACCTGGACAAGCCAGCAAGAACTATGAGGGTCATGTTTTTTGACTTCTCCAGTGCGTTCAACACTATCCACCCTGTTCTACTGGGGGAGAAGCTAACAGCGATGCAGATGGATGCTTTCCTGGTATCATGGATTCTTGATTACCTGACTGGCAGACCACAGTATGTGTGCTTGCAGCACTGTGTGTCCGACAGAGTGATCAGCAGCACTGGGGCTCCACAGGGGACTGTCTTGTCTCCCTTTCTCTTCACCATTTACACCTCGGACTTCAACTACTGCACAGAGTCTTGTCATCTTCAGAAGTTTTCTGATGACTCTGTCATAGTTGGATGCATCAGCAAGGGAGATGAGGCTGAATACAGGGCTACGGTAGGAAACTTTGTCACATGGTGTGAGCAGAATTATCTGCAGCTTAATGTGAAAAAGACTAAGGAGCTGGTGGTAGACCTGAGGAGAGCTAAGGCACCGGTGACCCCTGTTTCCATCCAGGGGGTCAGTGTGGACATGGTGGAGGATTACAAATACCTGGGGATACGAATTGACAATAAACTGGACTGGTCAAAGAACACTGAGGCTGTCTACAAGAAGGGTCAGAGCCGTCTCTATTTCCTGAGGAGACTGAGGTCCTTTAACATCTGTCAGACAATGCTGAGGATGTTCTACGAGTCTGCGGTGGCCAGTGCTATCATGTTTGCTGTTGTGTGCTGGGGCAGCAGGCTGAGGGTAGCAGACACCAACAGAATCAACAAACTCATTCGTAAGGCCAGTGATGTTGTGGGGATGGAACTGGACTCTCTGACAGTGGTGTCTGAAA